>NC_136896.1:31113431-31160931 GCF_949152265.1 Phoxinus phoxinus
TCACAGAATCCCCAGAGGCGGTAGGTTTGATGTCGCCGCCTCACCATCAGAAACGGCGGAGGAGGAGGAAGATCGCCAGTCTTCCCAAAGACCCGGAGGCCGTCCCCTCCGAGCAGCCCGCTGTCGTCCCGGAGGCCGTCCCCTCCGAGCAGCCCGCTGTCGTCCCGGAGGCCGTCCCCCCCGAGCAGCCCGCTGTCGTCCCGGAGGCCGTCCCCTCCGAGCAGCCCGCTGTCGTCCCGGAAGCCGTTCCCGTCCAGCCCGCTATCATCCCAGAACTGCCCATCAGTCATCCTGCCATGGTCAAGAAGGTGGTCTTCCTCTTCTATACATTGTCTGTTCTACATGCATGGAGGAAGCACACGTCTGCCGAGCCTGAGCTTCACGTCACGTCTGCCGAGCCTGAGCTTCACGTCACGTCTGCCGAGCCTGAGCTTCACGTCACGTCTGCCGAGCCTGAGCTTCACGTCACGTCTGCCGAGCCTGAGCTTCACGTCACGTCTGCCGAGCCTGAGCTTCACGTCACGTCTGCCGAGCCTGAGCTTCACGTCACGTCTGCCGAGCCTGAGCTTCACGTCACGTCTGCCGAGCCTGAGCTTCACGTCACGTCTGCCGAGCCTGAGCTTCACGTCACGTCTGCCGAGCCTGAGCTTCACGTCACGTCTGCCGACCCAGAGACTGCTCGCGTCGCGTTTGCCGACCCAGAGACTGTTCACATCGTTCCAGTTCCTGAGCCGGTGTCGTCTGTTCCAGTTCCTGAGCCGGTGTCGTCTGTTCCAGTTCCTGAGCCGGTGTCGTCTGTTCCTGTTCCTGAGCCGGTGTCGTCTGTTGCAGTTCCTGAGCCGGTGGTGTCTGTTGCAGTTCCTGAGCCGGTGGTGTCTGTTGCAGTTCCTGAGTCGGTGGTGTCTGTTGCAGTTCCTGAGCCGGTGGTGTCTGTTGCAGTTCCTGAGCCGGTGGTGTCTGTTGCAGTTCCTGAGCCGGTGGTGTCTGTTGCAGTTCCTGAGCCGGTGGTGTCTGTTGCAGTTCCTGAGCCGGTGGTGTCTGTTGCAGTTCCTGAGCCGGTGGTGTCTGTTGCAGTTCCTGAGCCGGTGGTGTCTGTTGCAGTTCCTGAGCCGGTGGTGTCTGTTGCAGTTCCTGAGCCGTGGTGTCTGTTGCAGTTCCTGAGCCGGTGGTGTCTGTGACTGTTCCTGAGCCGGTGGTGTCTGTTGCAGTTCCTGAGCCGGTGGTGTCTGTTGCTGTGGCAGTTCCTGAGCCGGTGGTGTCTGTTGCTGTTCCAGTTCCTGAGCCGGTGGTGTCTGTTGCTGTTCCAGTTCCTGAGCCGGTGGTGTCTGTGACTGTTCCTGAGCCAGGGTCTGTCTCTGTTCCGCCTTGGTCTTCACCGCCATGGCCGCCCGAGTGGTCGTCTCCGCCCTGGCCGCCCGAGGGGTCGTCTCCGCCCTGGCCGCCCGAGGGGTCGTCTCCGCCCTGGCCGCCCGAGGGGTCGTCTCCGCCCTGGCCGCCCGAGGGGTCGTCTCCGCCCTGGCCGCCCGAGGGGTCGTCTCCGCCCTGGCCGCCCGAGGGGTCGTCTCCGCCCTGGCCACCCGATGGACTGTCTGCTCCGCCCTGGCCGCCCGATGGACTGCCGGTTTCACCCGGGTCGCCGGCTAAGTTTGTTCCTGTTCCCCTCCATGGACCTGGCCCCCCGTCCCATCTCTGATCCTCCACCATTTCACCTTCTACCTGGACTCTTGTGTTGTCTGTTATGTCTTGAAGCGTCTGGTAGCCGCTCCGTAGGAGGAGGGTTATGTCACGGTGTCTGGTTGTGTTTCCCCGGGTGTCCACTGGAGGTCCTCTTTCCCCACGGTGTCTGTCATTGTTAACTACATTCCCCACAATCCTTGTCTGCACTTATCTGTTCATTGCACTCAGCTGTTCTCGTCATTGTTCCCGTCATTGTTCCCAGCTGTCTCTTGTTATCATTGTTAGTTCTGTGTGTTTATATACCCTGGTTGTTTCTTTGTTTGTCACGGATTCCTTATTTAGTATCACATTACTTCGGTTGTCTGTTCTTGCCTGTATCTTGTTTTGTTTTTGTATTGGATTGCTATTTGGATTTTGACCCTTGCATGGACTGGATGATGATTTTCGGATTACCCCATTAAATTACTGCAATTTGGATCTATCCCTGTTTCCCTCGTGTGTGGGTCGTGACATATTCAGCATGTGCAGTAAATGGTTTACTCTGGTAGCTGTATAAATCCATTCAATGTTGGGAATCCCCAGTCCCCCTTCTGATTTGTTCATAAAGAGAATACTTCTTGTTGTGTGTGTGTTGAGACTTAACCATTTTCTTACCAGCTGCACGGTCTTATTGTTCAGCTCCGTCAGATGTTTCTTAGCAATGTGGACATTGGCAAACAGATGTTGAATTTTAGACAGAGCTATATCCCGAACCGCTTGGACCACACACACACACACACACACACACACACACACACACACACACACACACACACACACACACACACACACACACACACACACACACAAACAAAGTGGGCAAACAAAGTGAGCTAAATGAGAAACAGGTGAAACTAATCAGCAGCTTTAGAAACTAACTGACACACACTAGGAAACTAGGCCAATTAAAGTGATAGTTCACACGAAAGGTAAATTCAGTCAGTAAGTACTCTCCCTCATGTTGTCCCAAACCCGTGAGACTTTAGTTCTTCTTCAAAACACAAATGAAGATCTGTTTGATTAAACCTGAGAGCTTTCTGATCTCTCCATTGACAGTCTACGCAACTACCACCTTCAAGCCCTAGAACGGCAGTGAAGACGTCATTACTGTAATAATCCATGTGACTCCAGGGGTTTAACCTCAATTTTACGAAGCGATGCAAAAAAAATGAAGGTTATTATCCAAAAATAATAAGAGGAAACTGTCTAAGTTATGTATTTCAGAAATGTACAAATACAAAATCACAGTTAGCTAAAAGTGTGTCACTGTGTTTGAGTAAGCTCAGAAGCATGTGACTGACCCGTGGTGTGCTCCATGTTCTCAGGCACCACATGGATGCAGGAGGTCGTGCCCTTGATAGTGAGCGAGGGCGACCTGACGCCGGTGCTGACGGTGCCGAACTGGGACCGAGTGCCGTGGCTGGAGGAACACCGGGCGATGCTGCTCAGTTTACACCAGAGGCCGTCTCCTCGCATCTTTGCTACGCACTTCCATCACACGATGATGAACGAGTCTTACTTCAAGATAAAGCCCAGGGTAACAACAATGCTCAGGTGCACTTCATAATCATAAATCATGTGCATCATCTTCTGCATGCTCTGCTCTGTGCCTCAGGTTCTGTATGTCATGCGTAACCCCAAAGACGTGTTCACGTCCTCATATCACTACTATGGGATGGCCTCGTACCTCGTGGACCCGGGAACTCAAGACCAGTTCATGGAGAAGTTCCTCGACGGAGACAGTAGGAGTTCAGCTCTTTATCAAACACAGCCTCCAAATATGAGATGCAAGAGCTAAAGCTGTGAATGAGCTAACCGGTGTTCAGATCAGGTATGGAAGCTTGTTTCCGCCACAGAAGAAAACATTTTAAAAGATAATTGCGACTTTTTATCTCGCAATTCTGACTTTATATCTCGCAATTCTGACTTTATAACTCGCAATTCTGACTTTATATCTTGCAATTGTAACTTTATATCTCGCAATTCTGACTTTATAACTCGCAATTCTGACTTTATAACTCGCAATTCTGACTTTATATCTTGCAATTGTAACTTTATATCTCGCAATTCTGACTTTATAACTCGCAATTCTGACTTTATAACTCGCAATTCTGACTTTATATCTTGCAATTGTAACTTTATATCTCACAATTCTGACTTTATATCTCGCAATTCTGACTTTATAACTCGCAATTCTGACTTTATATCTCGCAATTCTGACTTTATAACTCGCACTTCTGACTTTATAACTCGCAATTATGACTTTATAACTCGCACTTCTGACTTTATAACTCGCAATTATGACTTTATATCTTGCAATTCTGACTTTATAACTCGCAATTATGACTTTATAACTCGCAATTCTGACTTTATATCTCGCAATTCTGACTTTATAACTCGCAATTCTGACTTTATAACTCACAATTATGACTTTATATCTTGCAATTCTGACTTTATAACTCGCAATTATGACTTTATATCTTGCAATTCTGACTTTATAACTCGCAATTCTGACTTTATAACTCACAATTATGACTTTATAACTCGCAATTCTGACTTTATAACTCACAATTCTGACTTTATAACTCACAATTCTGACTTTATATCTCACAATTATGACTTTATAACTCACAATTATGACTTTATAACTCACAATTATGACTTTATAACTCACAATTATGACTTTATATCTCACAATTATGACTTTATAACTCACAATTATGACTTTATATCTTGCAATTCTGACTTTATAACTCGCAATTCTGACTTTTTAACTTGCAATTGTGACTTTATAACTCGCAGTTCTGAGATAAAAAGTCAGAATTGCGTGATATAAAGTTGCAATTACCTTTTTAAAAAAAAATTATGCAAAGCATGTCAAAAATATATTTTCTAATAATCAATTTTGGCATCTTTTCTTAAAAGTCCAATTCTAACTTTTAAGAAAAAACGTCAAAATTTATTCTTAGAAAATATATTTTTTGACATGATTTGCATAATAAAAAAAAAAGAGGTAATTGCAACTTTATATCACAATTCTGACTTTATAACTTGCAATTGCGTGATATAAAGTTGCAATTTACTTTTTTATTATTATTCTGTGGCAGAAACAAGCTTGCATAGGAACGGTATTAGCTACATTTTGCAAACATTGCTAAACATTGTGGGTTTGACACTAACACTCATAGTTAGTATGAGTCTCATACTTAGACGACAAACACATGTGAAATCTGATATCAACACAATGAATAGCTTGCGTTTGGGGAAGTAGCCACAAAAATAAAGATGTACATGTTCAGAGTAAAGGTGAAGCAGAACTCTGAATCGAACACATGGATATTAGTATTGATAAAAACACAGAAAAGCATAAATGGATAAATACAAGAATAATATGTTTTGGAAGAATTAATAATAGAAATAACCATAAAACAGGGTTTTTCACATTTATAGTTTTAATTAATTCAGAGATTGACTGCATCCAAAATAAAAGTTGTATTTTGTATATATATATATATATATATATATATGTGTACTGTGTATAGTTATTTTGTTTATATAAATACACATGCATGTATATATTTAAGAAAAATGTGTTAATTAAATATAAAATATTTAATAAATATATATATACATGCAAATATTTCTTACATATACAACATGCATGCGTGTGTATTTATATATACAAAATAATTATACATATATTATGTAAACACAAACTTCTATTTTGGATGTGATTAATAATTTCACAGCTCTAACTCAGAGAACGTTTTTGTTAAATAATGTCAGCAAAACTTTATTTTTTTAACGTTCTGTGTTTGTTAGCTGGGATGTTCTTATAGAGCAAACAAACCAAAGGTTCAAATACTGGAGTTCAAATCGATTCTCCTGCCTATAGATTCCAAACATATGCAACTTTTTGCAATACTACACGTGGTAATATAGTTTTCTGTTTGTCCTGTAATGGAGTTATTACAGCTTTTGTGTGATTCAAGTATGTTTTCTTTCCTCCACAGTCATGTTTGGCTCCTGGTTTGATCATGTGAGAGGTTGGCTTAATGCTGAACACCAGGAGTCCGTACTGTACATGTTCTATGAGGAGATGATCGCTGTAAGTTGGAGTGAATATGGAGCTTGAGTTTATGACTATCTTTACTACACATGAGTTCCCCAATAACCTTGAGATTACAGACACTGTAGTAAAACCTGAGAGCGAGTCGTAATGAAACTTCAGCGCTTCCCGACCTTTTATCCTTGAACTTTCCAGCGTACTTGCATATTAGTAAATATCAATCCCTCCATGCGGTTCTCTTTCCTTGTTTTTTACAATGCTAAAACTTCAGTTAATCCATTACATATTTAAAACCGTAATATCCTATACTAAACCTGAACTAATCTTGACAAACTATATATAATTTGAAAGCTTACAATCTCTAGTTTACATATTTGGTGACTGATTTTCTAAATAAATTACAGAGGAGCCGTAATTTATCAATTTGCAACAAGAATATGTTCATACTCCTGAGGCGAGTTCAGACCTTTATTTTGAAATCGTGATGAACATGAAAAATCATGAAAGAATGGTAGAAACCTCAGTTTGTTTTCATGCCAAGTGTTCAAAAGATAGCATCCATTCAATTATTTTAGAAAAAAAGGTCTAAAAATATTTTGAATATAAAGAAAACACTAATAGATTCAGCATTAGTGATGTGCGGCGAGCTATAATGCACATACGTGATCTTTTGTGTTTCTTAGAGGTTGAGTTCATTTCAAAATCTGCCAAACTTCCAACACTACTTCTGAATAGGATGTCTACTTCATAAATTGTATGAAAATTGTAAAAATAATGGTTCAGACTCAAACCACATATGGAGATGGAGGCGCCCTTATATGGGCAGTAATGTCCACTAGTGGAGAAGTGTGGTACTGCGCCCAAACTAAATCTCACTGAACGCTTATTTACTGAGATATCAATCTAACATTTGAAACACAATTGGCTTTGATTTTTTTTTGCATTTTTAGAGTACTCCACATTTTGAAAATATATATTTTATATAAAATATGAATAATTACATTTTTAACATTGTACATTTTCATAAACTCAAACTTGTATAACTTTTTTTTCTGTTTAACTTTCTTAATTTATTTCACTTCTACAAAAATCTGCCAAATATCTTCTTTAAAACAAGACCAATCTGACATCTATATTCCAAAGCATTCTTGAATTACAACCATTTAAGTTCGGCATGTGCATTTTTATGTCTATTTTTAAAAAAGGGGGGCGCTTAAGGGGTTAAGATTTATTATTTATTATTATTTTATTATATAACATTACAAAATAGTCATATTTGAGACTGGTTACATTTATTTACAGAACATTTACACTCCTTTAGCTTGTTTTCACCATGCTGTCGTTACCACTGTTGATGTAAGCTTGTCTTTATCCAAATCTTCGGTCAGGATCTGAAAGCATCCGTGGAGAAGATCGCACAGTTTCTCGGGAAATCTCTGAGTCCGGACGTGACGGAGAAGATCGCCGAACACTGCGTTTTCAAGAACATGAAGCAAAACAAAATGTCCAACTTTTCTATGGTTCCAGAGGAATACATGGACCAGAAGAAATCTGAATTCCTGAGGAAAGGTAACATATCAATTCTTATGATTGGCAGAAATGGAGAAAAAAGTGACAATACACTCTTCAAAAGCTCCAAAAAATAATGTTATAAAAGTGTGTGTTGTTCATGTTCACAGTTACTGTAATCTTGTCTTGTTTTCTTCATCAGGAATCGCAGGCGACTGGAAGAATCTGCTCAACGAGGCTCAAGAGCAGAGATTTGATGCTGTGTACAAAGACAAAATGAAAGATTTGAAATTCACATTTCCGTGGGACTGAAAAAAATACTGCTTTTTATAACCTTGATGAATCCTTTGGTACTCGTCTATAACAGACTTCCACAGATGTGTGTGATTATTACATAACTCCACCTCACATTATTCAACATGACTGTCCGTTTTATACTGCACAGTTTTTTTAAACATTATTTTAAAATAGATCACACAAGTGCTCTGCTCCAAATATCTCTGTAATACATTGCTTTATTAAAATGAATATTAACATTCCTTGTTTGAATAAAATTATAGTTTATTAATGAGTGACAATGGTTTATTTGTGTTAATTAGGCTTTCTTACTATTTCAAAATGATTTGGTAACGCTTTATAATGAATAAGTTACAAAGAAAAATACATTTTACAGCATTTATTAGTAAAAACTGTTCAGTTCATTAACTATGTTAACAGATACAATATTGGATCTTAAAAATTTATTAATAAGTAGCTACGAGATTAATAAATAAACGCTGTATATTGCTCTTAATCCTAAAACAATAACTTTTAAAGGTACACTATGAAACTTTTTCTAGTTCAAAATGTATATAGTGAGTGAGTACATCATGACCTCGTCTTGAATCACGACGGTATGCCTATATAAGCTATAATAAGTGTTTATATTCGGACTATTTTACACCGCTCGCTGCGGAGGAGCACATTACATGCGTGACTCGTCATAGACATAAACAGAGAGAAGTAGGTCCGGCTACAATGTTCTTCCGCGAGACGCATGCAGTTCTGTTTATTAACCGTTTGCGGAAACCTTAGAAGATTCCTATTGGATTTTTAGATTTAGTGTCATTCTTTTTTATTTATAATGGCCGCAAGTTTAATAAATAGATAATTGGTTATGTATAATCAGCTGTCAAATTCCTGAGGTACTGACATGAGCGATATGGTTCCACATCGCTAGAGGGCAGCGGTGCTCATCTACTGTACAACTCCCAACGGCACAGAACCGAAGAAGAAGAAGCTTTAGAAACATCTCGCGGGTCTGAGGGAATAAATCCGGAGTCAGACTCATTCACATGGTTGGCGTTCAAATAACTATATGTATATTTCAAAACAACTGATCTTAACATTATTTAGCGTAATGAGATGATTTATAGTACAGTTATAAGTTTGAACGGGCGCAACGTTTCTTGAGGTATTTATTTTAGCCGCAAATCAATTTTCAAACAACGTAACGTTACCTAAATTGTATTTCCCCCCCTTTTGGACAAATCCAGTTTTAAGTTACAGATTATTAATAATTTGCTGCACTTTCCCTTCTGACTAAAAAAAGTAAAAGCCACAATTCAGTGAAACAGGACTAGGATTTTGAATTCAATGTTATTTATGTATCAAATAATAAATCCTCATCTATAAATTGGAGATGTCACGCAGTTTTTCTGAGGAAAACTGAAGTTTGAACTGAAATGGTTTTGTCTGAACTCTCAGTGAGGTTTATAGCTGGAGAACATCTGGTGTTAGATGAGTGGAGGCCCTCAGAGAGACCAGGGGCCCCCGGTGCGGTCCAGGGCCCCGCAGGAACAGATGCCCTCCACGCCAGGAGCCCATCACAGTACTGTCCATCTCTCTTTGGTCCAGCGTTATATACAACTTATATGTTCATCACCTTCTCTAGTTTGTGGCAGGATAGAGATACTACACACACACACACTGACTATCTGACTCACTCACACACACACACGCACACAAATACACACACACACACACACACACACTCACTCACTGACTATCTGACTCACACACTCACAAACACGCACACAAAGACACACACTCACAGACTCTCTCACACACGCACACACACACACACACACACACAAATACACACACACACACACACACACACAAATACACACACTCACAGACACTCGTACACACACGACACGCACTCACAGACACACATGCACACAAATACACACACTCACGCACACAAATACACACGCACACAAATACACACACTAACAGACTCTCGCACGCACACACACGCACTCACAGACACACACACACACAAATACACACGCACTCACAGACACACACGCACACAAATACACACACACACACACTCTCACTCACAGACACACATGCACACAAATACAGACACTCACACACGCACACAAATACACACACACACACACTCACAGACTCTCGCACACACACACTCTCACTCACAGACACACACTGACTATCTGACTCACTCACACACACACAAATACACACACACATACTCACTCACTGACTATCTGACTCACACACACACTCACAAACACGCACGCACGCACACAAAGACACACACTCAAAGACTCTCTCACACACATACACACACTCACACACACACACACACAAATACACACACTCACAGACACTCGTACACACACGACATGCACTCACAGACACACATGCACACAAATACACACACACGCACACACACACACATACACTCACACATACATAGACACGCACACATACACTCACACACACGCACACAAATACACACACTGACAGACTCGCACGCACACACACGCACTCACAGACACACATGCACACAAATACACACACTCACAGACTTTCTCGCACACACACACACACACACACACTCACAGACGCACACAAACACTCACTCACTCACAGACACAAACACACGCACACAAATACACACACACACACACACACTCACAGACTCTCGCACACACACACTCACAGACACACACGCACACAAATACACACACTCACAGACTCTCACACACACACTCACAGACACACACAAACACTCACTCACAGACACACATGCACACAAATACACACACTCACAGACTTTCTCGCACACACACACACACACACACACACTCACAGACGCACACAAACACTCACTCACTCACAGACACACACACACACACAAATACAGACACTCACACACGCACACAAAAACACACACACACACACACACACACACACTCACAGACTCTCGCACACACACACTCACAGACACACACGCACACAAATACACACACACTCACAGACTCTCACACACACACTCACAGACACACATGCACACAAATACACACACTCACAGACACACACAAACACTCACTCACAAATACACAAACTCTCACACACACACTCACAGACACACACAAACACTCACAAATACACAGACTCTCGCACACACACACACGCACTCACAGACACTCACACACACACGCACGCACACACAAATACACACTCACAGACTCCCTCACACACACACATATACACAAAATATTGTGAAATATTACAATTTAATTCATTAGTTTGTGGATAAAGTCTGATTGGACAGATATTCCATATCCTGCTCAGCTGTAGCGTACAGTATTTCATCTCAACTCTTCTTCTTCTTCTTCTTCTTCTTCAGGCCCGTCACTGCAAACACTGAAAGAGGAGGTCGTGACCCTCCTCCAGAGTTACCCAGAAGGCATTGAGGTGTCCCGGTTCACGGCCCTCTACCGGCGGGTCTACGGCCGGAGGTTCGGGCCCTTGACGAGTTACGGGCTGTCGGGCCTCCAGGAGCTGGTCCTGCAGATCGGGGACCGCGTGTGTGTGGAGAGGACGCACAGCAAAAACATCATCAGAGCCGTGAACCCGGTGCTCCTCGACCCGGGTCGAGGTATGAACTGAACCAACTCTAAATAGCATATTGGCCAGGTTGAGTAATTATAATTTTTTAATGAATATTTTTGTGTAAACAAATAATTTAAAGGGGTCCGGTCTCTCTCTTGAATCAACACTGAGTGATTAAACTGCAGTTCCTCCACTGGCCACTAGAGTCCGGCGGCAGCAGAGAGTCACTCCCATAGACCCGCATGTTAAAATTACAGCAGAATAAAACATGTTTACAGTTTAGTGCAGAAAGTGGTTTTGGTCTATATAGATCATTTTGCCCTTCATGACGACTGTGAGGGGGAGAATTATTTTATACCTCATCCGTTTAAATTATATTAAGCCTTAAAGTTCTGCATAATTAAGGGCGTGGCCACTTGAGTGACAGGTGGATTGCCGCTGATGTCACTGCTAGCAGTTTGTCTGCTGTGTGTTAGCATCACGTATCCTCAGCTAATCCGCCTCGCCGCACATTTACGTTTATCCGCGCGTGACGCGCGACCAAGATGGCGCCGGCTGGCTCCGCCCACTTTGGGCTTCAAAAATGCTCTTCAGAATCACTATGGGTGACATCACGCACACTACGTACTTTTTTTTTTTTTTTTTTTACAGTCTATGGTCCTCCTGACATGAGAATTTAAATTTGCCTTAATCTTTAACGTCCTCATTATAAACAAAGCATTTATTTAATCAAGCTTCAAAAACAGCTGGTTTTGATATTGGCTGATCTGTGACGTCACACGGGCAAATTTATTTGCATATGCCCGCCTCCAGAGAAAGATATTAACCAATAGAGGAGATGCATTGATCCATCGTGGATATTGACTTGCAACAGGAATTGTGTTTCCTGACATTTATACATACAGTTGAAACTGGAAAAATGAGAATATGGTGCAAAAGTTCATTTATTTCAGTAATTCGACTTAAAAGCTGAAACTAATATATTATATAGACTCATTACATGCAAAGTGAGATATTTCAAGCCTTTATTTGTTATAATTTTGATGATTATGGTTTACAGTTATGAAAACCTTTTCACAATATTCTAATTTTGAATTTGGGGTTTGTTATGACAAATAAAGGCTTGAAATATCTCACTTTGCATGTAATGAGTCTATATAATATATTAGTTTCACCTTTTAAGTTGAATTACTGAAATAAATGAACTTTTGCATCATATTCTCATTTTTCCAGTTTCACTTGTAATTACATCTTAATTACAAAACGATTAAAATGCATGTTTACACTTTATTTCACCTGTAAAGCCAATTTGCCTGTGAACGCTTTATATAAACACAATAGGGGTCTAAATCCATGTGATCACTTATATCAATGTTATATATATCATCATATTGTCCAGCCCTAAAACTTGTGTAGTTTTTTGTCAGTGTTTATTTAAAAAATCCAATTATGCAGAATATACGATGGTAAATATTTAATTGATGAGTTGTTCAATATATAATAATACAATATATAGGGTATGATTTCCCCCCATAATTCAGCATATTGACATACAATAATAACGGCAAATCTAGCGTTCTCTGCCTGGAGTCGTCGTTTCTGTGAATCTCAGCGTTTTAAAACATTTTAAAACAATACATATTTACATGGATTGTGTTTATTTACTCTTTGTTTGGATTATTAGTTTAAACACGTAATAATTCATATTTTTGCATAATTTTATCATGGTTTTACATATTTTAAGATTGAAAGTCTAGACTTTCCAAATTGGAAATCTGATGCACTTTACCAAGCAATAAGTTATGTGCAAGTTATATGTCCCAAAAAGTAATTTTCAGTTTTTGAATCATTTTACAAAATTACAGCTTTGTTGAATTATGACACAAAGAAATTCTGTTCCCAACTAATATGACATATTTCATGTTTTTCCTGTACATTTTTTTTATATTTCAGACAATAAATATTTACAATTCTTATGTTTATTTAGCCTTTTTATTTAGATTATTACAGTTTAAACTTAATAAGTAATATTAATACATAAATGTAATATTTGATACAGTGTGACTCCACGCGCTTGAAGAAGATCCAGAAGATCCAAATGACAATTTTCTAGGCCAATTCCGGTTTTTCATTGAGTTTGACCTGCCGAGATTTTAGCCGATTCCGATTTCATTTTTTCTAACCACTTTACAGCACACACAATTATTTATTTTCTATATATATATATATATTAGTGTTGTCAAAAGTACCGACTTCGGTACCAAGTCGGTACTGAAATTGAAAAAATGTGACGCTTTGAGCGCTGTTGAGCGGAATCGTTAACACCTCGGAATGGCTGGCCATTGTCACGTGCTCATCAAATATGTCTGTGATTGGCTACAATGATCAGCGCTTCAAAAACATGTTGTAAATATACATCAATAACGCTCTTCAGCGAGCGATTACACAGATACACACGGGAGCGTTTGAAAGCAGGCGTCTATCAGCGGATCGATCCACTGGCGCTGATAGACGCCAGCTTTTGCTTTCAAAACACTTTCAAACACTTCCGTGTGCTCTCAAACGCTCCCGTGCGTTGATCATTGTAGCCAATCACAGACATATCCGATGAGCTCCTGAACACAATGGCCAATCAGAGGTGTTTATGATTACACTCAACAGCGCTCAAAGCGTCACATTTTTTTAATTTCAGTACCGACTTGGTACCGAAGTCGGTACTTTTGACAACACTAATATATATATATATATATATATATATATATATATATATTTTTTTTTTTTATTTATTTATAAAACACCATATACTTTTACCCAAACTGAATAATAAAAACAAGTTTAAATGTGTACATTTTCTATAAATATATTTGAGTCTTCATTTTCTTTTCTGACATGGCTACTCCAGTTCTTGTTAAAACACACTACATATGCAAATTATGTGCATTTTGGGCACTTTTTGTGTGAAATCATATTTATTTTTTCCATCAAAAGTGTGCAACTTTAATTGAGCGTGAGTAGCGCAGCAAAAATAGACTCGGAGTCTACACCGAAACCGACAAATTATTATAATGCTATTTCGTATCTTAATAATATAAATATTTTTACGGGGGGTTTTTCCCGCTTTTTTTCTCTCTTCCAACTTGCTGCCCCCCCCCCCTGGTGGCCCCCCCACTTTGAAAACCCTGGTCCTATGCAATGACGTTTGCAGGGTTCGATCAAAAAAAGCCATCATAAAGTACTTGAATTTGGCTTTTTGAAATTGAGGTCCTGGAAAACCCTTGAAAACAGCCGTATTTACGAAGAAAAGTGCTTGACTTATTTAAATACAATATATATGAAATTTTATAAATAAAAAAGACATACAATCTTTTCACACTGCAGCCCGTCTGTTAAACTCCCATTAGACATTTTATCGATGCGAAATACGTCAAAATATTATTTATTGAACAATAATAGCCGTTATAAACTTTGTATTAAATATATTATTAAATGCGTTGTAAGTTGTAGGCTTATTTTTTAATACCTTATATCTGTAAAAAAATGCTCAGCAATGCTTATGACTCATGAATTTACACATGGTTTGTCTTAAAGCAGATTAAAAACACCACATAGACACATAAACTACATTAAAAGCTGGATTTTCACCACAGGGGGACTTTAACATTATGAGTGAACCTCAAGGAACATCTAAAAATAATGTCATGAATCTAATTCTGGCATTGTCTATTTTTCTATCACTAAATATGTATTTATATAATAAATCTCAATGTATTTTATCAGCTTTTGCTATTGGTTTTCCAAAAGTTGCTGTGAATTATAACATCTCCTAATGACATAAATAATTAAAAAACGATCTATAAAATCCACTGGCATGTATGTTGTATTTCCTGCGTGCTGAACAAACGAGGGTTTGTAACCAGTTCATCCGCAGTCTTTTCAAATTACCTTCTTTTATGTTTCTCACTGCCCCTTTAATTGGCCAGCCAGTTAAGTATCGTGTTTCAGGAAATGCAATAGCGTATGTCATCACAGGCTCCAGCTGGAAGAGTCATGTGACTTCTCTCATAACAGAGAGCATTAGATCAGCTGGGAAGCAGAGCAGGAAAACGAAACCTAAGGGTGAAGCTCATGCCGTCATTAATCACTCCTCACAAGCTCACGCTGTGTTGTTATGGTGTCAGGCGAGCCGTTTAAAGCAGTCCTCAAGCATGTTCAAGCAGTCAGGTAGGAGGATCTTCAACTGGAGAGTTCCTTGTTTTCTGGAAATGAGAACATGACTCGAGCCTTTTGTTTCAGTTTTGTTTCTCGTGATGCGGTGCATATTTATGATGGGAGAGTCTAGTATAAAGCAGAACACACTACATTAGTCATTCAGTTGTTCGGACAGAGCAGCACGTTCACTGGGTAAGACCTATGCTATTTTTTAACATGCTAACACATGCGAATAAGACCTTATTGTTCTCACTTTACAATAAATAGTGTTAGATGGTGTTAGAATGAGTATGTAATTATTTTGTGAAATGGCTTGTGAACCCATGATAAATGTAACTGATTTATATACAGCATTTATATACAAATTATATACAGTATTAATTATTATGTGCTTCATTGTGTATTAAAGTCCCCCTGTAGTCAATTATTTTATCCCTTAAAACTCATCTTTGATCACCAAAATTACATATTTACGCTTTTTCCTTAAAAAAATGCCTTAAAATATCTTGAATGTAACTCAACACCCTTGCGCACGGTTCTATGAATATGCAAATGAGCCCCGCCTCCACTCACTCCCTCATTTTTAAGCAGAAAATACTCAGCAATGCTGTCGACTTATGAACTTACACATGGTGTGTGTTAAAGCAGATTAATAACACCACATAGACACTAGGGGTGTAACGGTTCACAAAATGCATGGTTCGGTTCGATACGATACGATACACTTGTGTCACGGTTCGGTACGATACAGCAAAAAGAAAGAAATGCCAGAGAAATTTCCTTGATTTAATTTTTTTATTATATTTTTATTAAAACTTATCATGAAGTATGATTTTTTTTTTTACTTTGAGCAATGATGGAGCTATACTTGACTTTTCTTAGGAGCATATAAAACAAAACAGCTCCTTGGACAAAATTAAATGTAATATTGTAGTAGTTATAAACAGGTTTATTTTAGTTCAGATTAACATTTGAGGGCAGCAATTGTGTTCATAATGTCAAAATAAAACCGACGTAATGTTACTTGAAAGCATTATAGCCTAACGTTACTAGAGGTCGACCGATAGTGGATTTTACCGATAACGATAGCTAGGTTGGGCCATACTTGCCGATAACCGATTAATGAACCGATAGTTTTTAAAATTGATACTGGATAAAAACAAACATAACACTCCAAGTAAAACAGTGCTGAACTTTATTATAAAAATAAAAAAACTGTATTGAACCATGAAAACATGCTAAATGAAATAAATATATAAATGTGAATAAATATTTAAGTCAATAAAAGACATTCATTCAAACTGAAACAAAAAGTAATACTCTAAATAACAAATAAAACCAGTTACATTCAAAATGTAACTATTTAACTGTTCTTTTCAAGCCAACTTAATTAATAAAAAAGTAACAAAATTTGTATTAAAGTGAAGATGAAAAAAAATAATAATAACCGAAATCGAATGCTTTTCTGATTCGTTTATGTTTCTGTCAACTGTGAACATATCAGTTTGCTTACGTCTCTAGCTTTAAATATGCAACTTCTCTGCATATTTAATGCATAAAAGTGACCAGCTGGATATGAACTAATGCAAATAGAGGTAACAATTGTGACATTAAACATTTGGGCCGGACTTACGTTTATGTTTGTCAGTGTTTTAACCGCTTGAGGTAACGTTACTACTAATGTTAGCGTCCTCTCAGCCTCGAAGGCAAACAAACATACTGGTGTGCTGTTCTTTCTCTACTAATGCAGCATTTAGTCAACAAATTAATCACTTTATAATGATATGAAAATGTACTGTATACATACATTTGAGCTGTCGGTGCTTTAAACGCGCGTCTGATGTCAGCGCTCTCCACGCAGCATGTGCTCTCCGCGCAGCACGCAGAATCACGTGTCGAAATAAACAACACGAGGCACGAGTTTTTATTACACCCCCAGAGGCCGCTCTTGTACTGCATCATGCCAGCAGACCCTTCTCAGCTCTTACACTGTGTAATGAATGACAGCGTGCGCTTCTCAGCCGCTCCAGCAATGGACGCAACCAGGAAAAACTATCGGTATATATTTTTGCCGTTAACGATAGTTCCACCAGTCAACAATCGGTGCCGATTAATCGGCAAAACCGATGAATCGGTCGACCTCTAAACGTTACTATTCCTGCCACACTTCCATGGTTACAGTGAGTAGTGTTACTACAGTAACTCCATGGTGAATGTTGCTGATCTGTAGACACTGAATAGTTCATTCATGGCACAATGTGTCTCCTGGTTTCCACGTCAGCGCTGTCTGATCCGTTAATACCGGAGAAATGTGAATGTTTCTCACTAGATCTCGCAGCGATGTTATTACTTCAGTGGCGAATTCAAATGCTTTCTTTCTTTCCTGGATCTCGCTGTGTAGTAACAGTGTCGCTTGATCAAGATTGGCTCGCGCTGCATTGGTCCAAACTGATAAACGGTCGGTCAACCACACAATAACGAGTAGCTCAGTTTCGTTCCGCTTACATTACATTTGTCATTTGATGTTGGGCAATGTTGTGTTCGCGCCAGCGTCTCTTACATTATGAGCACGCTTGCCACACGCAACGCGCCTACATTTGAAATAACTACATTTTGGTCGGCAGGAAAAATGGTCCAACGGTTCGGTTCGGTTTGAAAATGGGTACTGAAAACCGAACCGAAAGCCTCGTCCCGAACGGTTCAATACGAATACGTATTACGTGTATCGTTACACCCCTAATAGACACATAAACAACATTAAAAGCTGGATTTTCACCACAGGGGGACTTTAAAGGGATTTAGCAGTAAGCTTTGTATCTGTAGAAAACCTGTAGTATTTTCGAATTACCGTGCTTCCCTCCCTCATATCCCCCTGAGTCGAGAGATTTATGTATTTTTTGTCTGTAAAAAATCCTCCGATGACGCAAAAATTTTCCTTTTGCGTCATTGGAGGCTTTTTTGGCCAGAGGCGAGAGACTCCAGCCAGTAGGAGGTGCTAGATCCGGATATTTTCAACCCGCCCATAGAGGGATCTCACTCACAAAATGTACAAATAGTGTCAGCCATCTTTATTTGGAAGCTAAGCTAACGGGCTCTTGTTCTGTGGAGATACGAGACCGGTGCGTCTCACAGGCGCCGCTCATCAGTAATCCCACCACCGGCCTCGCGCCGTTCTCCCGCGGCCGTCAGTCTCGTCCCGCTCGCCGCAGTGAACATGAGGAACGGCGACTGTAGAACGCAGAAGCCGAATCCCAGACATTTTGGGCGGTCTCGAAATCCCGGGCAGACTCGTCATGGAGACTCACTAGTAGCCTAGCCTTGTTGTTTAACTGCGCTCTCACCGGTAGGCGTGGCTTGGGAGTGGCCTCGTAGGGCAGCGAAGGAAGTGCATTCTGGGAGTTGTTGTCTTTCATCCACATGAGCCACAAATACATTTTCTGGTCTCCAAATTCAAAAATAATTTCACATTTCTACTACATAATTGACCCATTTTAAATACACATTAATCTCTACAGAGGTGAAGTATAGTTGATTTTTTTATCACCTAAGCAAAAGTTTTGCTGTCACTTGTTATGTTTCCATCCACACGTTTTTATCCGAATTAAGTGATATCGAATGAAAAATGCCTTATGGAAACAGTAAAATTCGATTGAACTTCATGAATATCGACTCAAATGAAATGCGTTCGGTCTCATCAGATTTTATCTTGATCGATATACGGCTTATGGAAACGTTATTTGCCGAATAAATAATGAACTGCATTTTGTCTAGCAAAACTTTGTTCGCAAATGTTGGCTTGAATGTTGTGCAATTCAGTGTGAAAATGAATGGAAACACCTTAAAATGTCTCAAATCAATGCAATATACCAATTTGATCGCAAAACAGCATGTGCCGTCATTACGCACGGGTTTTTATTCGCTTTAAAGCCGTCGGATGGAAACACACTTTCACCAGCTTTATTACCATGCGTTTTTTTACCGAACTTCAGATAATTCGATTGACAAGTGGATGGAAACTTAGCTACTGATTATTTAACTTTTGAGGCAAAAAAACAGTTTTACTGAATTATATAAAGGCTTAGGCTACGTTCACACTTAGCGTCTTTTTTCAAACTGCCAGCGTCTGTTCTACATTAGAACCCTATGGAGTAAACCGTTTTTTCAAAAAAGTCCTGAGCGCTTTTTTAAACGCCACCGCCGGCGTCTTTTTCTGCAGCTCAGAGCGTCTTTTAAAGTTGAAAAAAGTTTAACTTTTCTGAAAAGAACGCCCTACGTCAAGCGCCTTTTTGACAGCTGACCAATGACAAGCGAGTAGCGAGACCTGTCGTTTCCATAACAACAAGAAAAATGGACACGGTGCCGGTAGAAAAACTAATCGTCCTTGTTTCGGAGCACAAGGAGCTGTTTGATATGAGTACACAACTCTATCATAACATACATCACAAAGAGGCTGTGTGGGCACACTACTGTTGCAGCTGTTGTTATAGCAACAAAAGACGCGCTCGGCTGCTATTTGTAACTGAACGCGCAGCGTTTTTTTTTTTTTTTTTTTAAACGCCGTTGTTAACTTTTTTTTGTCAAAAAAGACGCTAAGTGTGAACATAGCCTTACTTGTGAGTTTTGTACGTTTCAAGTTCAAAAGCGATTCTCAAACGAACACTGCACTGTGAAGTAAAGTGAAGGTGGAGTTTGAGAATAAAATCCTCAAAGGAATGCTTGTTGTAGTTGAAATTTGATGTAAGTCCATGTTTGATAAAATGTGTAGACCTTAAAAATATTATTTTATGTTAAGCATCAATGGAGAATGGAGGCGTGACTCGCATCGATGCAGATTCATGTTTTCGTTACACAGGGAAACTTCAACACTATATTTTTGAATGTGTTTTGCGCCCTTTCCGGAGCTGTGTTTACTACCAGATTAAACCTAGTCTGGGATTAAACTGAGTTGGGTTTTCAGTGTCCTAATCTCCTGTTATAATGTAAAGTACTGTCAGGGAAGCCATCTTTAAATATATCTTACACTATCCTGACAGTGCTGTCATATATTTTACAGATGAAGACTTTGAAAAGACATGCAAAGATGTTGTGGAGTTGGTAAAAAGCTACCAGGAAGGCATTCCTCTTTTAAAATTGGCAGAGTTTTATAACAAGGCATATGGGAGACCTATCAGAAAGAAAGAACTAGGGTTCTCCTCAATAGCAAGTTTCATTGACTCTCTCAGCCGAGAGCTGTACGTGGAGAAGGGGCAAATCTTCTACAGGAGTGCCATGGCTGACGCTTCAACGCCTACAGGTAATTTTTCAACTTGTATGACTCAAATAAATACAATAAAATTAATGGTTCTGTCATTCACTCATGTTTTTTATTTTTATATATAGTTTTCTCAGCACCCGTCCACATTGATGGGGTTTATAAAGACGTTGTGGAGCTGGTTAAGGAAAATCCTAAAGGCATTCCTCTTAAGTTGCTGTCTATATTCTTCAGTCAGAAGTATCGGAGAAACCTCAAAGTCTCAGACTTTGGTTTTTGCTCAATCGCCTCCTTCATTGATTCTCTGAGCGATGAGCTTTTGGTGGAGAAGGAGAGAATCTTCCATAAGAATCACAGAAGAGTCCCAATCCCACCAGCAGGGAACAATGACCCAACACCTGGGAATCCATCCCCGAAAGCAAGTTATTATTTGGGAGCTGACTTTACTCAAAGAGGTAGTGAAATGGCACAAGAGGATCTGATAGATAAAGTTAAAGAGGTTATAAGAAAGTATCCAACTGCAAGCAACTCCATTAGTGAACTGGAGAATGGCTACTCGCTCTTATTTGGGTCAGCACTGCCGTTAAAAACCTACTCCGTTTGTCCAAATGTAGAAAATAAACAAGCAGGAGCAAAGTGCCTCGACAGTAAGAGTATATACAGTTATATAAGGGGCTTTCGCACCGGTGGAACCTTTTCATAGTTCACTGATTTTGGCGCAGGAACTAGGAACGATTTTAGCTCTAGGAACTCCTTTTGGAGGAACTACTGTAAGTTACTCTTACTTCAGAGTCGGCCTACACCAGCGTTATAGAGAGCCTAAGCCCCTCCCCTTCCGGTGGACCATGGGACCTTATTTCGGAAAAATATTGTATGGTAGTCAATGGCGAGAGACAACAAATATTTTGATCTTGTTTGAATTGTGCCCTGAATTACACATATGATGTTTGTCAATTTAAAAGATACATTTTAAAGTCAAGAAAGTCGCAGTTGGATGTAAAACTGATTAGGTATAAGACTAAGACTGAATATGCGTCATTACAAAGACTAGAAACCCAAAAGGCGCACATGTGACGTCATACCTTTTCTCTCAATGAATGAAGCTAACTTTACTGAAGCTAACTTTACTGAAGCTAACTTTACTGAAGCTAACTTTACTGAAGCTAACTCTACTGAATCTAACTTTACTGACGCTAACGTTACTGACGCTAACTTTACTGAAGCTAACGTTACTGACACTAACTTTACTGATGCTAACTTTACTGAAGCTGACTTTACTGAAGCTAACTTTACTGAAGCAAACTCTACTGAAGCTAACTTTACTGAAGCTAACTTTACTGAAGCTAACTTTACTGATGCTAACTTTACTGAAGCTAACTTTACTGAAGCTAACTTTACTGAAGCTAACTTTACTGATGCTAACTTTACTGAAGCTAACTTTACTGAAGCTAACTTTACTGAAGCTAACTTTACTGAAGCTAACTTTACTGACGCTAACGTTACTGACGCTAACTTTACTGAAGCTAACGTTACTGACACTAACTTTACTGAAGCTAACTTTACTGAAGCTAACTTAACTGAAGCTGACTTTACTGAAGCAAACTCTACTGAAGCTAACTTTACTGATGCTAACTTTACTGAAGCTAACTTTACTGAAGCTAACTTTACTGAAGCTAACTTTACTGGAGCTAACTTTACTGAAGCTAACTTTACTGACACTAACTTTACTGATGCTAACTTTACTGAAGCTGACTTTACTGAAGCAAACTCTACTGAAGCTAACTTTACTGATGCTAACTTTACTGAAGCTAACTTTACTGAAGCAAACTCTACTGAAGCTAACTTTACTGAAGCTAACTTTACTGGAGCTAACTTTACTGAAGCTAACTTTACTGAAGCTAACTCTACTGAAGCTAACGTTACTGAAGCTTACTTTACTAGTTAACTTTACTGAAGCTAACTTTACTGAAGCTAACGTCTGTCATGTTTTCTATAGTCTTACGTTATAATCGTGACGTTACGCTGTGATGCCGGAGTGTGTTGTACCAGACTGCACACACACGAGCAACGGTGACGTATAGTGCGAGACGAGAGATGTAGTTCATTGAGCGATTTCCACATAAAACTAAACGTTACTCTTCCGTTTTATGACAAACTGCGATTTTCTTGACTTTCATAATTATCTTTTAAATTGACAAACATCATATGTGTAATTCAGGGCACAGTTCGGACGGAATAAAAAGATAAGTTGTCTCTCGCCATTGACTACCATACAGATTTTTTCCGAAATAAGGTCCCATGAGCCGGAAGCGGAGGGGCGGGACTTAGGCTCTCTATAGGAACTACAGTGACGTTGAGAAAACCCAACGTGACTTTGAGGAGACCGAGAGAAACATGATCATGTATTTCTGCTCAGCAACACTGGACATCAACCACACGGCATACGCTAATAACTTTTCATTACCGTCTACTTTCTATGTATAAAAGTTCTATCTAGTAACGTGTTAAGGCCAATTTATACTTCTGCGTTGGGTGCGCGCAGTAGGTACGACGTAGCATACGCATAGACGTGTACCATACGCCGTACCCTTCGCCGTACCCTGACGCGCACCTCCTCAAAAATGTAACTACACGACGCGGACCGCAAGATCTGTGATTGGTCGGCTTGGTAGCATTGCGTTTCCTCCTACGCGTTTCCGGCGTGTTCTTCTCCACCGCCCGCCATTTTTAAATTCAGAAGTTCTGTAAATTCCGAAATTTCACTAAAATTGACTGTTTTTCCAACTCGATAAGCTCCAGCTCCAACATGATCCGCTCTCTTTCAGTCGCCATTGCTTGTAGTAGCCAAATCAAAACAGCCACGAGGAATCTATACACAGCGGAACATTAAAACCCGCCCCCGCCAGCTAGCGTTTCGGCGGTGTAACTGCAGAGCAACGCAGACATAAACGCAGAAGTATAAATGCTCAAGATGACGTCACCTACGTGCGTAGCCTACGACGTACACTACGGCGTACACACGACGCAAAAGTATAAATCAGCCTTTAGACAAATCGTAAACTAATGAACAGGAAAATGTTCCTAAGGGAACCACACTGGTGGCTAGTTCCTAGAACTATCTGGTGCAAAAGCCCCTTTTATAGACAAGTAAATAAACGGTTCCTTGTTCTTAAGTCTTTAAAAACACATTGTTGACTTTATTCTTGTAGAACCACAACAGAAGATTGATAAGGAACCAAAGAAGGTTCGGTCCAAACCTGTGGAGGATGAACAAGTGGTCCGGCCCAAGGCAACTTTAACCACGCCCCTCATGCCAACCCCTGGGAATCTGTCATTTGGTGACTTCCCAGTTCTTGGCTCCAAGATGCCCAATGCTGAGGAGAAGAAACTGAAGGAGGGAAGAGGGCTTGTCTTCTCTGAGTCCTTCTACAGCCAGGTGAGGGAGGTTCATGGTGCCAACATGAGGGCAGCAGAAGCCTTGCTGGAAAATGAAAGATATGTTGGAAGACGGAGAAAAGCCATGAGCTCAAGCGAAGTGAACAGTTTGGCGGAGGACGTCATGAGAGCCCTTTCCACCGAAGGAGAGCATGTGACCATCGAGAGGGTCTGTGTCTTGGGCAATTATCCAGACCTCATTTGTTCTCATCCCCAATGTCAATACCATGACTACATTTTTGCTTTTTCTATTGTCAAAGGTAACAAGCAGAGTTTGCTCACTTCTACAAGTGTCTACTTTGAAAGATTTGAATTTGGACGCTCGTCGGCACCTTTCTGCAGTGCAGGACCTCCAGCGCACCATCAAGGAGATCAATCTGTACATTGAGGTATGAGGTCTTGTGATGAGTCTTTTCTCTGGTGTCTTGAGTTTACTTGATGTGTTTGTTTCCCCGTCAGTCAGTGGAGGCGGTGTCTTCTGTGTGCACACTTTACGAACTGGGACAGGCTCTGGCCAACCTGAAGAATAAGAAACGCTTTGAAGAACTCCACTTGGGCCCTCTCTGCAAGATCCCTCTTATCAACCGAATGTTCAAAATAGATGCAAATACTAAAGATGATGATGTACATCAGATTGCAACTGTGGACATTCTTAGGGTAAGTCAGCTTGACATTGGCTGCGTACTTGACCATCCTGCAACATACTCGAAACAAGGAGTACATCTGCATTGACGTAATGCTGTGGTTTTCTGCTTGCTTTAGAGTCTCAGAATGTTCCGGAGAAGATGCAAGACACCTAGAATTGACCTTGCTGATTTCCTGAAGCACCTTGCAGACCATTATAGCTGCGAGTCACCTTATGAACTCGGCATCAGAATCCAGAGTCTTGGGTTGCCCATTTCGGTAAGTTTCTCTATTGTTGTTGCCATATTTTTTGGGTCTGTCCACCCCGTCTTTCACAAATGTCTGATTCGGTGTTTAGGGTTCAGTCTACAAATAGTGATGCACGATATATCGGCCACCATATCGGTATCTGCTGATATATGCTTGTTTTTAATGTTATCGGTATCGGCCTGATAAGAAAATTTGGCTGATATATTAAAGCCGATAAATAATGTGTTATCTCCTTCAGCTGAGACACTTCAGATGCGCACTGTTCAACATAATGCTTTTGAATTGCTTGAAATATGATTGAATCACTTCAAAAAGGAAAATAGAGTTCATGTGCAACATGTGCAGCGCAAGTCTGTCATATAGTCTACATCAAATTATAATGAAAACATCATTATAATTGTTTGCTTGGAAAATTATGAGACTTTTGTTTTTGTAATCAGTCTCAACAATTAAAGAAAAATTTGGATTTTGATTTATCGGCCAATATATCGGTTATCGGCTTTTAAATATGAATAATTATCGGTTATCGGTATTGGCAAAAATTTTCATATTGGTGCATCCCTCAGTGTAATGAATGACTTTTCTGGTGCTTTTACATTCTTTATGAAATACAAAGGCTTCGGTCCTCATTGTAACTGCATGGAAAAGTCTTCAAATTTTCTCCTTTTGTGTTTTGTGAAAAATAGAAAGTAAAATGGATTATAATTGTGAGTTTGGGACATGGGTTTTAATAGTGAGACTTAATCAGTTTCTCAAAAATCATATAAAAATTTTGATTTCCTGGTTAAATAAAGGTCAAATATATTTTTTTATTTTATTTATCTGCCAATATATCGGTTATCGGCTTTCAAGTATAAAGGGTTATCGGTATTGGCCAAAACTTTCATATTTTCATATTTCAAATTTTCATCCCTATCTACAAAGCATTAAAAATACATACTTCAAGAATTTTCCAGAACTGTGAAACTGTTGCGCTCTAAAATTCCCATAATTCTTATTCCATTGGTGGCATTTGTTGGGTCAGTATGCAATATTGAAAAGACTTTATTTGCTCATGCTGTGTTCTTAGACGTTGAATAAGGCATCGGCTGCTGAGTATTGCCACATGGACAAGGCCAAAGAAACCATTCAGAGGGAGATTCAGGAGGAGGTGGATGCCAAAATGTATAAGATCAAGAAGAGCCTGCTGGATCCCACACAAGGACCTGCGATCTCTTCCCAGATGGGAAACTCCGAGCTTAGGAAAAAATATGTAAACATGACCGCCACCGATGCAGTCATGGAAGTCTTCATCAACTCCGAAGGCATTTTCAGTAAAACTATGACGAAGGTGAGCAACTTAAGGGCGAGTATTCGTTTGAAAGCTGTTTTTTCTTGTGGTTTGGATGATTGATGTCTGCTAACCGCACTGGAAACCCCTAAGTTGCTGTTCTTCATGGGTGGGATCTTGCTAAGTTACTTATTTAGCAGTGCTTGCTTTGGCAATCACCTCTGTTACTTTTGTGCATACTTACTAAAGGTTATTTCCAAAACTCCTAACAGTGTTATAGTGCTTCAGACCGAATTCGAGTTAAAGGACTAGTTCACTTCAGAATTAAGATCTCCTGATAATTTTCTCTCCCCCATGTCGTCCAAGATGTTCATGTCTTTCTTTCTTCCGTCGAAAAGAAGGTTTGTGAGGAACACACTCCAGGATGTTTCTCCATATAGTGACTTCAATGGTCCAGCGGGGCGAAGGTCCAGATGTGAGTTTCAGCTTCAAAGTCTCTCACGATCCAGCCGAGGAATAAGAGTCTCATCTAGACAAACCAGCGGCCATTTTATAACAAAAATAAACATTTATATACTTTTAACCACAAATGCTCATCTTGCACTCGCTGTGATGCGACACACATTACATAATCGGGTTGAAAGGTCAAGCGTGACGTCGGCAGAAGTACCGACCCAAGTGTTTACAATGCGAACATGCAAAAACTCAAATGCCATTTAAAAAATAAAAAGGTAAAACAACGATGTCGGACGATTTTGACGTTTTTCGCCCTACTCTACATTTCTGAACCGGAACACACGTGACCTTTTAACGTGATGATGTAATGCGTGGCGCATCACAGCGAGTGCAAGACCAGCATCTGTGGTTAAAAGTATATAAATGTTTATTTTGTTATAAAATGGCCGCTGGTGTGTCTAGATGAGACTCTTATTCCTCGGCTGGATCGTGTCGAGACTTTGAAAATGCACTGAAACTCTGGACCTTCAAATCCTGGAATGTTTTCCTCACAAACCTTAATTTCTTTTTGACTGAAGAAAGAAAGACATGAACATCTTGGATGACTTGAACTAGTGACAGATTCAAGATCGAGTCTGGTCTCGAGTACAAAAACACTGACAAATAGCTTAAGTGTTGAACTTGCAGGTTATCTCACAATTCAGATTTTTTTTTAAACAATTGACCCTTCGCAGGGAGCTTGATATTGACAGGTGATCTGACCAATCATACTTCGCCATCCGCCATTTTCTCCGCCAAAGCAGTCAGGAGAGTTAGTAGATTTACATGGGAGGATTTGAGCTTGATAAGCGGAGTGTACTGACGTCTTTCCGCGGTTAAAACAACATTCCTTCTGATGTTCATTCATATTTATTTGATGCTATAAATTAACTAGAAGGAAGAGATGATCAGTTCACGAGCGGCTTTAACTGAGCGATCTGTCACGACACATTAAAGAGCCACAAAACACTATTTATTGTTTACATTTCTTTAAAAAAATGACCAAATTTGAAAGGTGAGACTTTGTTTAATACGTTTAATATCAAGAGTAACCGAAAAGTATCTGGTGTGTGTCTGTCAGTGTCCTCTCTGCTTCACGATGTGTTTTTCACTGCGTGAGAACATGTGTGGCGTGAGAGAGGCGTGGCTTGTCGGACATAGCAACAGTAACCAAGGGGGGCGGGTCTTTGCGAACGGTCAATTGTGAGTTTACATCTAGGAATTTCAAAACAAACTTCCATAAGATTTCTCTTTCTGAAACAAGGCTTGGTGGTTGAGTGCCCACATGTAATTATATTTCCAAATGAGATTCTTAAAGGGATAGTTCGGCCAAAAATGATATTAAACCCATGATTTACTCACCCTCAAGCTGTTCGAGATGTACGAATAATTTTTCAGACGAACACATTTTCAGTTATTTTAGAAAATGTCTTCGATCTGTCAGTGGTTATAATGTCAAGTTATGGGGACCAACTCCTTCAAGTCCCACAAATGTGCATGCATCCTTCACTAAATTAATCCATCCGGCTCCAGGGGGATAAACGAAGGGTAATCTGTGCGGTTTTGTCGTAAAAATATACATATTTAAAACTTTATAAATGAAAATAACTGGCTTCCGGCAACGGTCGACTGAAAAATGATTGACATATGCATCTCGAACGGCTTGAGGGTGAGTAAATCATGGGTTTAATATAATTTTGGGCCGAACTATCCCTTTAAAAGGATAGTTCACCCCAACTTGTGTCATTATTTACTCTTTCTCGTTTAGTTCCAAACCCGTATCACGTGTTTTCTATTTCGTAACCCGAAAGGAGATGTTATTGCTTGGTCTTTGCAATCACGACTGGAACTGAAGCTTTCAAGCATCAAAAAGTGTGTGGATGATGATGAATTTTGGGTGAACCATTCTTTTATTTCATGCTACATTCTTGGTAATTGCTTTTAGCTGTTTAGGATGTAAATGGGTTTGCGGATGAGAGTAGGAGAGGGATCGTTTGCACTCTTCATTAATGTGATGTCACACTCATCATCTGCTAATCCCACACAGAAATGTTTCTCCCACGACTTGCATCATTACCATTGAGTCTTTATGGTCCTCATGCAGTTGCTCTTTTGACTGACCTTTCCCTCTTCATTCACTTTAAGCCATTATGAGGTCTTCGTACATGTTCATGAACTTATTCACACCATTCCTGCTCTGGTTTGATTAATTGAATCCGACTGAGAACATGAATGTTTCTAATTTATGCAGTTTCAACGGTCGTTCCCTAACGTGTTATGGAAACAACTGATTGTGCTTGTTTTGTGTGTGTGTGTCTCCTCAGAATATCGAGGCATTCCTGTCATGTGTAATGAGAGACAGGCTAGCTAGAGCGCTATTCCAGCTTGCTATATGCTGTGGCTCGTTGGACGCGCCGCAGGACCTCGTAGCTAAAGAGAAACCTCAGAAAAAAGCCGACGCAAAGAAAGCTACGGAGGAGAGAGCGACAGAGATGCTCCCCACTGAAGGTGTCCACACTACGATCTTATTAGTTTGAAATACATTTGAAGCGATAGGTGCTTGAATTTTGTTGCGAAAAATTGCATTGATTTGTTGCATCGTTCTTGATGCAAATCAGACTTTCCCTTATTATTAAAGTTCTCCTTTTACTAGGATGATAATGATGACTGTGTGTATAATCAGAATCAATGTTTGTTGAATCAAATGTTCACTTTCCTGCCTGATGATGTGGTCCTGTTCTGCACAGCTGACGTGAAGAGCTATTTCCAGGACCGCGTCGCTAGCTTCAATAGCACACCTAGCCTAGCTCAGCTCCGCACGCTGGAGAAGAAGATCGCGGAACACTTCGAATTCAAGGACTTCAGTCAGCTACAGCAGGGAACCTACCTGGATTTCATTATCAAAAACAAAAAGGTGTGTTTCTGCTTCACCTCCTTCTTAAGTCAAGTCTCCTTCATCCATACAGCGCTTTATCATTATAGTGTTTCACAGCAGCTTTACAGTGATAACAGGAGATTACAGTAACAGAGAGTGTTCAGGCTTTACAGCAGCTCTAGAATACAGTTATTAAGTTAGTTTTGATTGATTCACTTCCGAATCACGAGACACGAGACCGTTCTAACTGTAAACAGAAACTTTTAAAGGTACAATATGTAAGGAATAATTGATGACAGGCCGTTGAATTATTATAAAAATAATGCACACCCGAGGTGGTAATGCGGTCACGACGCGAAGCGGAGTTACACCTCGGGTGTGCATTATTTTTATAATAATTCAACGGCCTGGAGTCAATTATTCCGCTTATACTACAGTTACCACACCTCGAAATATTGTTCAGATGATGTATTTCAAGACGTTTGTAAAGTTTTTGTCATTAAAACGCTCTTGTATGTAGGACTAATTCCTTGCGCATCTAAACCCCAGGCTCCGTTGCTAATTCCAAAACGTCATTTTAGAGTTAGTAACGGAGGTTTGAGCCGCTGATAGCAGAGTAATGCTGGACACATTAACGGCTAGAAACATTCTCCGACTGTGAATGCAGCAGATTTTAAACACCGCTGTGAACACAGACTGAACGCGCTGAAAACGCGTGCATGATCAGTCATAAGTATCAAATTACATTCATAACCGGCCTTCGAGAGAAGCATGTGCGTCAAAATTATTATTTATTTATTTATTAATTCAATTCGTTTTAATTAATTCGTTCATTCTTTTTTTCTATAGTGACAGTATACTAGACTAATAAATGAAACACAAAGCCCTTTTAACAAGTATAGGCCTATCAATTTTATTTATTTGTTATATTATCTCCAATAATTACGAAAAACCCGTGCAACAGGACTATCTTTTTATTTAAATATTCAGTTTAATTTTCTATTGATTATGTATAGGACTGTATACTTTATTTATTCAAATTAAACTGCATGTTTCCATTGATTGTGAAGTTAGACATTGAAAATTGCAGATCAAGCGCATGCGGCTGCGGTTTTTCTTGTTATGAATTGGATCCTATTTTCAGTTATTACAGTGAACTACGCGAAGTGATATGGAACTGTAATGCGGTCAAGACCTGCCTGGAACTACTTTAGCCGTGGAGTTCCCTGAAAATAATTGCACACCTCAGAACGTACGTCAACCAATCAGATTCAAGCATTCAACGACCCTGTAGTATAAGTAATATTTTTGCATTTAAAATATCCCAAAATCACAAGGCCAGTGTTATATATTGTGTTAAGTTGATTACATACAATATCCCAAATGTTTCCAACTAAATTGTGAGAAAATGGCGATTTTAACCGAGGAAACGTGTGAGCGGGGGTGAGCTGGAGTCGCCAGCCAATGGCGTCATATCCGTGTTGTTACCCTCGGTTGTCCGCTCGTACTGCGCGGAGTCCTGGACACATGCGGAAGTTGTAGCTGTAGCGTCTATCAAGCAACAAACGTTAGCTTGTTTCGCGCAGTCGTTATGGAACACAATTATTCTTTACCGATTGCAGCCGGTTCTGTCGACAAACACAAGTCCCATAAACGTACGGGTCAATTTTATATATTCCAAATGTAGCATTCGGTAATAGTTATGCTTATGTAAGGAAAGTATTATTGCTTTAGGCTTGTGTTTAGTTTATTGACATTGTTTATCACGTCTGGTGTTTATGGCCATGTAAATAAATGTTACATAAAGATTAATCTATCTTTTGGCAAATTATGTGTGTGTTCGAATGAACTTTTACAACAATTGTTTAGAACACGTAAAACTGCGCAGCGTTATCACAACAATGAGTTCGACAAATACAGTAACATGATAACCAATTTAGTGTTAAACCTTACTTTTCTTGCGGTTAATTCATTTTAATGAAATAAAAGCATGTCATTAAACGCAACATTTATAAAAATAGAACTTTACCTCATCCATGAACTTGACTTTTCGATTCCCGTCTGATTTACATCCTCGTGGAGTTAAACACGACAGTTCCCATCATTCCTTCACATCGTCATCAAGCTGCGCTGTTGTTGTTTGGAATGTAGCGCCCTCTAGCGGCAGAAAATATTACATATTGTACCTTTAATGCGTTCTGAACATTAATTTGCACAACAACAGTGTTTGGTGCTCGAGAACGCAAACTGTGAAACAGGATCCAGGGTGCAAGTTTTGAAAAATGTTATCTCCGTGTAAACTTCAAAAACGTAAATATGTGCAAATAGCGACGGCGTGCACATGTGTATCACGAGTTCTGTAGATATATGCGCGTTTAAAATATATCTGTGATCCTGGAGCACAAACCAGTCTGGAGTCGCACGGGTATATCTGTGGCAATAGCAACTATACATCGTATGGGTCAAAATTATCCATTTTTCTTTTATGCCAAAAATCATGAGGATATTAAGATCATATTCCATGACGATATTTAGTAAATGTCCTACCGTAAATATATAAAACATGTATTTTTGTGAGTGAATGCAGCACAATCGTGAACATAAATGCACAACTTTAAAGGAGATTTTCTCAATGTTTACATTTTTTTGCTCCTCAGATTCCAGATTTTCAATAGTTGTGTCTCGACCAAATATTGTCCTATCCTAACACACCACACATCACTGGAGAGATTATTTATTCAGCTTTCATATGATGTATAAATCTCAATTGTAAAATAAATTGACCCATGTGACTTGATATAATGTGACCCTGGACCACAAAACCAATGTAATTTAATTCAAACAGAAACAAGATTATTTTTCTATCCCCATTGGCAGATCATTTTGCTTGTTTTAAGCAAAAACTCACTTAATTTTGATTAATTCCCCCGGAAAACAGGACGTAATATCTTATGCCATTTTACTACTTTAGTAAATGCATCTTGATTTAAGATTTTTTATTTGGACTGGAAACAAGACAGAAATCCTAAGTAAGAAAACCATTTTTTGCATGTGTGTGTGTGTGTGTTGCTCTTCCCGCAGATCCTCCAGGAGGCAGCAGGGGGCGCCGTCTCCATCGACAGCCAGGATCCCGGAGCCAACGGGTTCAGACCTTGCAGACAAGATGTGTTTGAGTTCATCAAACAGTGCGGCGAGGGAGACGCCAGCAGAGTGAGTTCTGTTGCCGGCTTGTCTGTGCATGTTACGTGTCAGAAGAGCTTTTGCACGGTGTGACAGATCACAACGCTGATTAATATTTGCCGTGACAGCTTCCCACTTATAGAATCAGATGAACAAACAAGTGTGGTTGTAGTGCATGAATGCTTTGGAATACAGATCTAAGGTTGGATTTCTTTTAAAGACGAACAAAAAATATAGAAGTTGAATGTTAAAACATTTATTTGATATAAAATATATATTTTACATTAGGGATCTCGTGTAATGCTGTATTATTATCACCAAATATTGGATTTAATCTTTTTTACAACTTGTTTTCTTTCAATTAGCACAGGTTTTTTATTTATTTTCTTGGAACTGATTGATCGTCGGCCTTATTGATCTGTGCTCATTTTTTAAAGTCCCCCTGTGGTGTAAATCCAGCGTTTAATGTAGTTTATGTGTGTATGTGGTGTTTTTAATCTGCTTTAACACACACCATGTGTAAGTTCATAAGTCGACAGCATTGCTGAGTATTTTCTGCTTAAAACTGCAGTGAACCAAAGACAGTCTCAAAAACACGGTTTGAAATCGCTGGTGTTTCTGACGTCACACACTACCTTGACCAATCAGATCAACGTGTGATCGTTAACCAGTGGATCTCTGAGTGAGTGAGTGAGTGAGTGAGTGGAGGCGGGGCTCATTTGCATATTCATAGAACCACGCATACTAAATGAGGCGAGGGTGTCGAGTTACATTCAGGATATTTGAAGGAAAAAACTTTTAAATATGTAATTTTGGTGATCAAAGATGTTCTTTAAGCGATAAAATGATTGACTACAGGGGAACTTTAAATGAATACGCTTGAGTGAACTCAATAAACTAAAGTGCGTGAGCTCAGATCAATGAGGCCTACGATCAATCAGTTCCAAAAAGAAATACAAAACCTGTGCTAATTGACCCTTCTCTAAGCCACGCCCGAAAACCGCCACTGGCCAATCGTGACTTAGCAACCGTAACTAGGCGCGGGAGGTCTGGCAAGCTTTCGAGCGAGGGAAACATATCCTAATGATATGTATCATACCCTGGTACCAGTAGTGTGGGACGCCCCATTCACAACTAATGTCGACAGGATTTACAAAAACACCTATTGCTTGGAAATAATGACGGTTCTTTGTTCATAATGAATATATTTGAAGGTAAAATAAGACGCTTAAAGGCAAGACGGAGGCTCACTGACATACTTTAAAATATATTTCAGCATTTTGTTAATCGACGGCCCCGAGTAACTGTTAGTGTTATTCCACACGATTTATGGATAAGCTGTTTGATTTATAATTATTAGTTTGTTTTCACATGTGACTTACCCTGCTGTGCATGAACATCTGTGTGTTTCCCATTTGAATGGTCAGCATGTGAGGCGGCTGCTGCTAGCGCTGGGACTATAAGCTTTAGCTCTCTAATCGGTTGCATATTATGTCGTGGATATATCCCTCGGATGCAGACTGCAGTCCCTTCTGTCTCGCTCTCTCAGATATTGCACCTGTTCGCCAAAAATGACTAATTATCTCATTGGGAATGTCTGACAACGGTGCATACAGTACACACTGTAATAGACGTGCCAGACACGAAAGCTTGTCAGGCGTAGCAACAGTAACTAAGGAGGGCGGGGCTTAGTGAAGGGTCAATTGACCGTTCGCAAAGACCCGCCCCCCTTAGTTACTGTCGCTATGTCCGACAAGCTACGCCTCTCTCTCACACACACCATGTTCTCACATGTGAACAACACATCGTGGAGCCGAGAGACACTGACACACACTGACAGACACACACCAGATACTTTTCGGTTACCTTTTGATATTAAAGATATTAAACAAAGTCTCATCTTTCAAATTTGGTCATTTAAAAAAAAGAAATTTAAACAATAAATAGTGTTTTGTGGCTCTTTAATGTGTGTGTCAGTCTCAGTTAAAGCCGCTCGTGAACCGATCATCTCTTCCTTCTAGTTCATTTATAGCATCAAATAAACATGAATGAACATCAGAAGGAATGTAGTTTTAACCGCGGAAAGACGTCAGTACACTCCGCTTCTCAAGCTCAAATCCTCCAACGTTAATCTACTAACTCTCCTGACGGCTTTGTCGGACAAAATGGCGGATGGCGAAGGATGATTGGTCAGATCACCTGTCAATCAAGCTTCCTGCGAAGGGTCAATTGAAAGAAAAAAAGGGCTTAAATCCAATATTTTAGTGATAATAATACAGCATAATGAGAGTTTTTCAAGCTTTTTAAAAGGCCGGTCATTTTTGACTCGGAACACCAAGTTAGATGATAATCTTTTAACATGTCTGTCTTCTGTTGTCCCGGGTCAGCTGCTGTTCATCGAGGCGGCTCTGAGGAACCACTATGGGATCAGGGACAGTCGGGAGCTGGGTCACGGGCCCCTGGGGTGTCTTGTGAACTACACGCAGCGGCAGAAAGATCTGAGCGGGGACGCCGCCGCCAGTGTCGTACGCTACGAGTGTCCTCTGATGCCCGACGGCTCAGGGTGAGAATGCTGTGTTTTGGATGTTTTCTCTCCACTAGCCTGAAAAAACCCTTTATGAAATGTGTGTTCTCAGGGAGTGTGTGTCGGATACGGTGGGTCTGCTGGGCGAGGTGAGCCGGGAGCAAGCGTGTGTGTGTCTGCTGGCGGCTCCTCTTCTGCAGGATCTGCAGGAATGGACCCAGTGGGAGCTGGTGTTTCAGCCCAACCTCGGCCCGATCAAGGACTTCATCGACAAGCACTGTGGTGGGTCACATGGTTATTTATACATAATCTGAAAGCTGAATAAATAATCTCTCCACTGATGTGTGGTGTGTTATGATAGGACAATATTTGGTCGAGACACAACTATTGAAAATCTGGAATCTGAGGAGCAAAAAAATGTAAACATTGAGAAAATCTCCTTTAAAGTTGTGCATTTATGTTCACGATTGTGCTGCATTCACTCACAAAAATACATGTTTTATATATTTACGGTAGGACATTTACTAAATATCTTCATGGAACATGATCTTAATATCCTCATGATTTTTGGCATAAAAGAAAAATGGATAACTTTGACCCATACAGTGTATAGTTGCTATTGCCACAGATATACCCGTGCGGCTCCAGACTGGGTTATGGGTCCAGGGTCACATATATCTGAACAGATACATTAAGATTAAAATATATTAATTTGAGAATTAAAAATTCTTAAGTTATAAAGTGTGGTTTTCTAAAAACTATCAAAATTAAGTCAGTTTGTACTTAAAACAAACACAAATATCTGTCAGTAGGGTCAGAATATCTGTCAGGTTTTTTCACTTTATTTAGTTTATTTTTCTGACCCCATTGACAGATATTTGTTCTTGTTTTAATCACAAACTCATTTTGATAAGATACAGTCATGGTCAGAATTAATGGCACCCCTGGTAAATATGATCAAAACTGGCTGTAAAAAATAAATCTGCATTGTTTATCCTTTTGATCTTTCATTCAAAAAATTGCCAAAATTCTAACCTTTCATTGAAGCAAGAGAATTGAAAGTGGGGCTAAATCACATTATGAAATAAATGTTTTTCTCCAAAACACGTTGGCCACAATTATTGGCACCCTTTATTAAATACTTTTTGCAACCTCCTTTTGCCAAGATATCAGCTCTGAGTCTTCTCCTATAATGCCGGATGAGTTTGGAGAACACCTGACAAGAGATCAGAGACCATTCCTCCACACAGAATCTCTCCAGATCCTGCAGATTCCCAGATCCATGTTGGTGCTTCTTCTCTTCAGTTCACTCCACTCATCTTCTATAGGGTTCAGGCCAGGGACTGGGATGGCCATTGGAGATCTTGGTTTTGTGCTCAGTGACCCATTTTTGTTTTGATTTTGATATTTGTTTTTGGATCACTGTCCTGTTGGAAGATCCAAACATGTCGTTATAAGATTTCTAGCACAGTCTGTTAGGTTTAGATTTTTTATCTGTTGGTATTTGATCCAATCCATGATGCCATGTGTCTGAACAAGATGTCCAGGACCTCTGCTGTATATTTAATGCTCTGGGTCTAATTTTCTGCCAGAGTATTTCATTTAACACATGGGGTACTTTTTTATCCCTGTGTGCACCAAACCCATCTTAAGTGTTTGCTGCCAAAAAAGCAATTTTTTTGTTTCATCTGACCATAGAACCCGTCCCGTTTGAAGTTCCAGTCGTGTCAGGTACTTTTAAAACGTTCTATGGACAGAGGAATCAAAAAAATAGCTTTATATCAATAAATTAAATATCAAGATGTAATTTTTGGTCAATATTGTGGATAAATGTCTAGTTTTTTGTTGGTTCTCACGGCAAGCATCATGTGTGCAGGTAAAACGGAGCTGCTGGCTCTCGAGGTTTCTCCCGGTGTCTTGCTGAGAGTCACGACCGATACGAGTGACAAGCACTTCTCAGAGTCGGCTCAGGCTCTGGACCCGGTCGGCACCGCTGGTCACCTGGTCTCCATTGTGGTGTCTGATGGGATACCGAACACGCCCACGGCGCTCTTAGCCAATCACATGGAGAGTGCGCTGAACGTCGCAGTTGCACAAGAAGGTAGGAGGGGCTTTTCTCACGTCGGAATTAAGATTATTAATTCAAACAGAAACAAGACTATTTTTCTGACCCCATTGGCAGATCATTATGCTTTTTTTTAAGCATCAACTCACTTAATTTTGATAAATTTCCCCAGAAAACAGGACTTAAAGGAGAACTCCGGCGCAAAATGAACCTTTGGTCTAATTACACATTGTTACCTAGTCAATAGGGCTGAACGATTAATTGCATTTGCGATAATATCGCGATATGATGAAACGCGATTTTGTAATCGCAAAAGCTGCGATTACTCTCTGGTCACGTGACACGCGATAGTAAAGCAATCTGCACTGCAGATGAAGCATCTTGTTACGCTACGCATATAGGCCTGGCATAGGCTACAGGAAAGAACAGTTTGTTTAATGTATGTGATTGTGTTATAGATTCTCTTCAACGATTCTGTATGGATTCAGATAATTTCAGAATCGAGTCTGAGCTTAGTATAAACACAGATGCGTGATGACGCTGCGTGTGCTTTAAAAACAACCGTATTCTGCTTGCTTCTAATTCCTCTGTCACACACACACACTCACACACACACACACATTCGAACCTTCCGAAAAATAGTCTTTCATACAGTTCGGAAAAGTTGAAGCGAATTTGACATTCGCGGGCGTCATTGCACTGACTAGAAGATCATATGGCACTAGATGTAGATGCGCTGTGAAATACGCGCGCTTTGCCTGATGTTACTCTAGTAGTGCACGGTCCCGACCGCCGGTATTTTCCTTACAAATGCTCTATAAAGGCATCATATGTCTTTTGGAATGCAGTTGGCTTATATATAAAAAATAAAAATATGAAAACCATCGACAGAAGCTGCTTTCAATTTCAAATACTCACGCCCGCTTTGTGAAGAGCACTCTCATGCGGCTGTGAGCGACTCTGTCTACGTGGTTAAATATAGCCTATACTTGCATCTCAAAATGCGTTAAGACACGAAATTAATGTAAACTGTCAGTTATGTCTTAAGTTATTAAACAGACAGGACAAACCACATCTTATATTTCAAAAGAGATCTGTGCATTAGTGTGAAGCAGCTTATCGTATCTAAACTGAGAAAGAAACATCACTTAATCACAGCTCTTGAAAACATTCAGACTCTTAAATACTGAAGCACTCTTTGTTTATTGCTTGTAATGTTTTTTCCCCTCTTTGTTATTGATAGCTTTTATGTTTTGAAGCTATTCGTTTATATAGCCTATTTAAAATAACATGTAACTGTATTAATTTCGTTTTTTAATGTGTAATTATTTTTAAAAGTAGCCTACATATTATTACATATGTAATTAAATAAATATTTAAAGTTTTATTAATAAGATTAATTAATAAATAAAAAAAGTTGATCGGCTCATGAGGTGCCTAAAAATTCCCATCCATATTTTACAATGATTTATTGCTTGTGTTTGTTGAATAATATAAAAAGATAAAGAGCTTAGAAAATAATCGCGTAGGCCGATTAAATCGCAATCGCAATATTGGTAAAAATAATCGCAATTAGATTATTTTCCAAAATCGTTCAGCCCTATTCTGAAGCTAAAAATACTGAATTATTTACACGAATATGCTTTATCTCTGTCACTGACTAGATATATTTATAATAATGTCGGCCACTTTTTACTGGTAACATTTGGCATTATCAGGACCCACAAATATTCCCCCACTGCATTATTATACATTATATTCAACATTAGATATAGTAGTTTAATGTAGTACTGACACTAAACTAGAATTTTTTTTATTTTGGGTGAACTAAATTCCACGATACATATTGCTGCATTATTGTATTGCGATATATTGTGACACCCCTAGTCTGCACTGGTTTGTTTATCTTGTTTATCTCTGCCAATGATGTAATGTTGGACTCATGTCATGTTTGCTTTCTCGATTGGAAACAGAAATAACGCCCGGGGAAGATGAATACTCGTACGGCGGCGTGGCTCGGTTTGTGCTCGAATGCATCGCAAAGATGCCCACGAGAATCTGCAAGGAGCTTCTGCAGCAGGTAAAGAGCGAAGCTGATCTGTCTTCTGTCAAATTCTCAAAGAAACCAACTTTCACTGTGCATTACAAAAAAATGTGTTTTTCCAGTACATATGTGACCCTGGACCACAAAACCAGTCACATGGGTCAATGTATACATCATCTGAAAGCTGAATAAATAATCTCTCCACTGATGTGTGGTGTGTTAGGATAGGACAATATTTGGTCGAGACACAACTATTGAAAATCTGGAATCTGAGGAGCAAAAAAATGTAAACATTGAGAAAATCTCCTTTAAAGTTGTGCATTTATGTTCACGATTGTGCTGCATTCACTCACAAAAATACATGTTTTATATATTTACGGTAGGACATTTACTAAATATCTTCATGGAACATGATCTTAATATCCTCATGATTTTTGGCATAAAAGAAAAATGGATAATTTTGACCCATACAGTGTATAGTTGCTATTGCCACAGATATACCCGTGCGGCTCCAGACTGGGTTTGTGCTCCAGGGTCACAGATATCTGAACAGATACATTAAGATTAAAATATATTAACTTGAGAATTAAAATTTCTTAAGTTATAAAGTGTTGTTTTCTAAAAACATATAAAAAATATCTGTCAGTGGGGTCAGAAAAATTGTTGTTTTCACTTTATTTTGTTTATTTTTCTGAGCCCATTGGCAGATATTTGTTCTTGTTTTAATCACAAACTCATTTTGATAAGATATATGTTTTGTTTTCTGAAAAATGAATCAATTAAGTGCCTTAATGCTTTAAATTAAGTTTGTTTTTGTCCCCGCCCCATTGTAAGATATTTGGGTAGCACTATATGTATTATGCATTATAAAGGTATTCATAATGCACATTATAATTAGGGCTATAATTACTGCATGGCTTTAGTGCTTGAAGGGCCACATACACACGAGATTGTCATAATGCCCGTCTCGGCGAGTATCCTCGTAAACACAGTTGCTTATGAACGTAATAAATTGAGAAAGCAAACGGATGCGTATCGTTATATTGGATCCATGCATTAGTTCTTAAAGTGACAGCAGCCTAATAAACCTGCTGCTCTCGGAGTCATTAATGTTCATCAAACAATAAAAGACAAATAATTAGTCTTAGTTAAAGCTACAAAAGTGATTTTCTCTATTTCATTTATACAGTGAAGACTGTTATTTTACATTTGATTATTACATTTCTCTGTCTGAATACTGTTAGACTTATATACAAATTTCTATACAAATCTTATTTTCTTTCTTCTGTTGTATTTATCTACGGTTGTAATTTGATTTCTGTTTTCTATGCAGATCCACTCCTCTACATAATCACCCCGATCATCCTAGAAAGATTCATTCTTTCAAAATAGAGTTATTCAAGTCATCTGATGAAATTATTTTCATATTGTAGAAAAAACAAAAAAACAAATATCGCAATGTCAGTGTTTTCCAATATCATGCAGCCCTAGTTATATCCTTTCATAAGTAATTGCAACCAAAGTTAAAATGCGTTTTAATATTTGCAAATTCCTTGTTGCTTCTGAAATTTGTTGTTTGTTGTGTGTTTTAAAGCATTCTACTTTCTAAGGGTGAATTGATAAGTATTATAATGCATTATAACTGGGTATTATTATTCATAGGGTCATACAATAAGGCATGATTGGGTAAAAATACTTTTATAATGCATTATATATAAAGGCTTTAAGTAAATATTGCTAGGCAAAGATAATTTCCCCAACCTTTGATTTTAATAACATATTAGTAAATGTTGAAATTAATACTAAGATTAATAAATGCTGAAGAAGTATTGTTCATTCTTAGGTCATGTTAACTAATAATAATAATACATTTAATTTTTATAGCGCTTTTCTAGACACTCAAATACGCTTTACAGTTATTGGTTTACATCGATAAAACGAACAAACAAGGTAAAAAAATAAATAAATTAGTTAACTAAGGTTATTACCTAATGAACCTTATTGTAAAGTGTTACCAATATTGCTAGGCGAAGATAATTTCCCATCATCACTCGGATGTGAGACGAGACGTCTCGTGTGTGGGAACCAGAGGCTCTCGAGGCGGGAAAAAGTCCCGTATCTAGGTTGTTGTCATGACAACCGTTGCCGAGTGTCTTTCTTCGAGGGTTAGAGGTTCAGTCTCCTGTCACATCATTAGTCTCGAACGCCGTTCTTCATTTTCCATAATGACACGAGAGCGCCGGATCCCGCTCTCCCTGCTGGGTATTTGGTTTATGATTGGCCTTAGGCTGGCATTCGGCAGCTAATTTCTGATTGGATGAGCCACGTTTTGTTATTCTGCTTGGCTATAAATGACCTAAAGTTGCAAATTCACTTTAGTATTGTCGCCCGGTAGTCAATAATTATATCTTTTAAAACTCCAAAATGACAAAAAATGGTCATGCCTTAAAATATCTTGAATGTAACTCGACACCCTTGCCTCATTTAGTATGCGCGGTTCTATGAATATGCAAATGAGCCCCGCCTCCACTCACTCACTCAGCTCAGAGATCCACTGGTTGACGATCACGCGTTGATCTGATTGGTTAAGCTAGTTTGTGACTGAATCTTGATTTAAGAATTTCTAGATATTTGGACTGGAAACGAGACAAAAATACTAAGTAAGAAAAGCATATTTTGCAGTGTGTGTTTCTATGATTTGGTGTGTTGCGATTGTTTTGTGCAGGTGTTTTTGGAGCCGCTCTCTAAAGTGCTCGGTCAGGCCCGATCTAAAGCACTCCTGCTGGACGTCGCCCGATCAAACACGCGTCACCTGAGCAAACTGCACCAGATGGGGCTTCTTCTGGGAATAACCGAGTGGAGAGGAGACTTCAACAGCAGACTGGCCTCTCCAGCTCGCCCCGAAGCGCCCGCTCAAGTCAAGAAGGTCCGGTTCACTTCATCAGCACCGCGTTTCAAACTGGATTCTGTAGACACCAAAATTGTTTTAAACACTGTTGGTGTCTTACAAATGTGCGCTTTTAAATGTTTCCAAAAGGTTATACAATACAGTAACTGTTCTCATCTCATTACGAGGAGGGATGCATCGAATAAAACCGAAAATGCATCATGACTGCGATTTAATTAAATTAATATATGCGCTGCATGTTTCAGTGTGAAGCGCACATCTGTGTTTATGTACACATGAGCTGCTCATTTGAGTTGCTTTAACGTGCGTTTTTCTTAATGCGAGACACGGCAGGCAAAAGCATCGGGTTTTTTTCACTGGTCAATTTTGAGATTTTGGGATATTTGTCTTCAATAACACGTCTTCTGTCAGACTTGTGGTGAAAAAAAGTCTGAAATACACATTAGGTCTTTATTTTACTAACTGTGTCTGTTTGTGTCTGTAGATTTCTCATAAATTCAGCAAAAGTTTGCGTTCTAAATCAACATGATCCCCGATCTCGGTCTCCTGTCATCACACACACCGTTAGAAAGCTCTCTCTCCTGTACAATGCTATCGGATCCAAACATGGTAATTTCCTTTTTATCAGCAACCAATCGTGAAAGTAAAAGCGCTGAATGCGCGATCTCATTGGCTGATGATAAATCTTTAAAGGCCGTTTTCTCAAAATGACTTTTCTCTCATTCTCCAAGTCCGAGATCTCCACTTCAGTCGCACCGATATACACCAAACCTTCCAGTCCTGTGCCTAGTTATATTATGAAGATATTTACAGAGGGATTTGTAAATATATTATTCCTAGCCTGATTTATATAACATTTTATTCCAAAAAACATGGCGAAAATAAATTTTTTAAGGCTATTGACAGTATATTCTGATTTACAGGATAACAAAAGTAGATATCCATAAATCCCTCCGTCATTTTCCCCCATCTAATATGTGAACACAATGAAAAAATACATTTTAACCTGGCTTTATCCAATACTCAGATTTCGTTTTTTTTTAAATATATATATGCAAATTAGCGCATATTTAATTAGATATTGGCTAATTTGCCTATTTAAACATTAAATTACAGAAAATGTGTAATACATTTTTTCTCATCTTAATGTAAGTAATCAACTGGGAAAGTTTCATGGTGATATCTGCTAGTTAAAAATATTACCCTATTCACCTGTAGTGTCGCCTTAAATACTACTTTTTTTTTTCTTTCTTTTTTAGCAATTTAATACTTATTATCATTTATGAATAATAATAAAATGTAATAGCAGTATTATTACTACTATTATTTATAGCCATTCTGATATACATAAACACAACATTTTGGACAAATTGTGCAGTACTACCAAAAAGAACAGCAAACCTGGATTTTTTTTACATCGCATTTTAAGTCTCAATTGCAATTTTTATCACAAAAATCATGCATCTCTAATTTAAAGTCATAAATGATAACCTGCAGACAATGCAAAAGCAATTCAACACAACTATATACTGTAAGTATAACGATGTAACTAAATATATGTGACCCTGGACCACAAAACCAGTCACATGGGTCAATTTTATGAAATTTAGATTTATGCATTATCTGAAAGCTGAATAAATAAGCTTAAGAATAAATAAGGATAGGACAATATTTGGTCAAGACAAAAATATTGTAAATCTGGAATCTGAGGATGCAAAAAAATGTAAACATGCATTTATGTTCACGATTGTGCTGCATTCACTCACAAAAATACATGTTTTATATATTTACGGTAGGACATTTACTAAATATCTTCATGGAACATGATCTTAATATCCTCATGATTTTTGGCATAAAAGAAAAATGGATAATTTTGACCCATACAATGTATAGTTGGATATTACCACAGATTTACCCGTGCTGCTGAGACTGGTTCTGTGGTCCAGGGTCACATGTGTTTTTGCCTCGACGCTGCTTCTGAATAGAGTTGCAGGACGCATGTGAAGGAACTGAATGAGAAAATGTTCAGATTGAGTGTTTATTCATCAAACACCTTCCGATCTCTGCAGTTCGTGGTGGAAGACTCGATGAGCGACATGTCTTCAGTGTTGAGTCTGAATGAGACGGAGAACGACGAGCAAGCGCTCAGCTCTTCCTCCAGCAGCCCGAGGGGAGCCCGGCCGCAGGGTGAGCCGCACTCGCTTCAGTCTCACACACGTCACATGATAGACCTGCAGACCGTTAGTTAAAAACAGAACTTCTGTCATGTAGTTCTCAGGGTCAGTGAGAGGCATTTTACTGCAAACCTTAAAGATTAAATAAAAGAACAATACATAAGATCATATGGCTTAAAAATTAAAGATAGACAATAAAAAAGTGATAAAAATGTGTAGAAGAATATGATTTAAATGACTTAAATTAATAATAAAAGTGATAATGTGTAGAAAAATGTCTTAAAAATGAAATAAAAAAATGATATACAAATAAAATGATGAAAAGGTGTAGGAAAATATGGCTTAATTTAGATAAAATAATAAAAAGTGATCAAATGTAGAAAATTTTGGCTTAAAAATCATATAAAATAACAATAAAAAGTGATAAAATGTGAAGAAATATGGTGTAAAAATAAAATAATAAGAATAAAGTGATAAGAATGTGTATAAAAATATGGCTTAAATATTATATAAAATAACAATAAAACAGTGATCAAATATGTAGAAAATATGGCTTAAAATTAAATGAACAATAAAAATGTGATACATTATTGAAAAAGAGTTAAAAACTAAATGAAAGAACAACAAAAAAAGCTATTCAAATTGTTTATCAAAATATGGTTTCAAATGAAATAAAATAAAAATAAAAATGTTTAAAGAAAGTCTAGGAAAAGAGTTTAAAATTAAATAAAGAACAATATAAAAGCTGATCAAAATGTATATCAAAATATGCTTTAAAATTAAATAAAAGAACAATAAAACATTTTTTTTTAAAGTGTAGGAAAAGAGTTACAAATTAAATAAAAGAACAATAAAAAGGTGTTAAAATGTGTAGAAAATATGGCTTAAAATGAACAATAAAAATGTGATAATGTACTGAAAAAGAGTTTAAAATTAAATCAAAGAACAAATTGTTTAAAATTTAATTAAAGATTGATAAAAATGTGTAGACGAATATGGTTTAAAGTTAAATAAAATAACAATAAAACATTTTTAAAATGTGTAGAAACTGTCCCCTTTTAAGCACTTTTTTCTTCTTCTTAAATGACTTTATTCAGACAGTGAAGATGATGAAGATGAGCAGATGTTCGAGCTGGTGTCTGAGGGCAGTGACGAGACAGACAGCAGTGATGAAGAGGAGGAGGAGGACAGAGGAAACTCCTCAGCTGATGATAAACCAGAGGAAGAAGAGGAAGAAGAGCTGGATCAGCACAGAGCCGTCGTAGAGGACATCAGGTTCGTTCAGCTCACGAAGCTCAGTGCCGGAGCGGAGCACAAAACTCTGATCCTTTACGGTTTTTGAGCCACAGATTGGATCAGTTTTCGGATCAGCAAAAAAAACAACTATATATATATATATATATTAGGGTTGTCCGTTAAACGCGTTATTAACGGCGTTAACGCAAACCCATTATAGCGGCGTAATTTTCTTTATCGCGAGATAAACGCCTAGCAAACTTGTCATTTTTTTTACATGCTTTTGCAACAACTAGTAACGTTATTAAAACTACAACACCACACCGGATCTAGCTAGACCAGAAACAAAACAACAGCACGCCGCACACACTTGTCGCCGCACACACTTGTCGCCGCACACACTTGTCGCCGCACACACTGGTTTGGGCTTGCGATGCAAACCGGCCAAAGAGTGGACGAGATCGCAGCGCCGAGCCGCGTCTAGGACATCTCGTATCGCACATCGGACGCGCACTTTCTCAGTTTATGGCCAGCAATAAAAACGCCGACTGGCGCCTCCGGTGTGTGTACACTCATAGAGAATAATGTGTTCGAACTATAAATACGAGGCGCTGCGCTTCTCGTCCGGTGTGCAACCCCCTTTAACGTTACGTTTTGAGTGGATGAATGATTAGCGCGAGACGACGAAATGGATGCCAATAAGATTCTGAATGGAAAGTTTACTTTTAAAAATTTGCCAAATGGTTCAATTGACAAGACCAAAGTGATCTGTGTGTTGTGTCGTTGTGAACTGAGCTTTCTTCGTCCAGTCTAAATACCACTTGATGGCCAAGCACACACACACACACACACACACACACACACACAGCTGATGCGTTTCTACACCCACTCGTCAACATCAGTAACGTCACCTCGTCAGTATTTCTGTCACCCTTTTATTGATGGACAGAGTTACATTGTGTGAGAGATTATTTGCTCCAAGTGAATGTTAGTGTGAAATTGAACACAGTATATGTTGTTTTCAATAAAAAACATTTGCACAAAGCAAGCCGATCCACTTTTCCATGTTGATAAGAGCATTAAAATGAGAATAAATTATGGGACAAAAAGAGAACAAGAGACATTTAGAATAGATAAAAATGTGCGATTAATCGCTAGTTAACTATGACATTAATGCGATTAATCGCGATTAAATAGTTTAATCGTTTGACAGCCCTAATATATATATATGGGGGGGGAGGGGGGGTAACTTTGCTTTTCATTTATTACTTAAAGGGATAGTTAACTTTAAAGATTACTTTAAAATAGGGCCGGGACTTTAACGCGTTAATTAAGATTAATTAATTACACAAAAAATAACGCGTTAAACATTTTTAAACACCGCACTTATTTTTGCACCGCGGAACGTTTCTCACTGGATGAGTTTAGGCGGACCGATTATTCTGGAGCACCAACTAGCGTTCACAACTTCCATAGACAGTATTTAAACGATAACTTCTAGCGTTGCCACCCACCCGTCCCGGTTTTCCAGGGATTGTTCTCTTTTTTGAGCGACAGTCCCGGAAAATGTATATTCTTTCCCGGGACACGTATTTTCCCGTTTTTTTGTGAAAATGTACTTCTAAAGTAGAATTTCCTGGTTTCAAATTAAACCGTTTCCGTCTACTGTTACTTTGTTTTCTTCATGGTTGTGTACATCCAATCCTGTGTCCGTAAACGGATACTGTATGTAAACGG
>NC_136896.1:31165931-31210931 GCF_949152265.1 Phoxinus phoxinus
TGGAAACAAGACAGAAATACTCAGTAAGAACAGCGTGTTTTGCAGTGTGCAGGATCTGCCGAACCCTGTTGTTATGAAACGGCTCTCTGGTGTCTTTTTATCACAGATGGACGACAAAGATCCACCTTCCCCTGCGGTCGGAAAACTACCAGACTAAAAACCTCTTCCACGATGTTCATCCCTCTCTCCTTCTCTTCCTCCATCGCCTTCGCTCCATCACTATCTTCAATGAGGTGAAGACCTGTGAACCCTATAAAACTATCATAATTCATACAGTCTCTAAATGATCAACATGATCAAATCTCCTGTGTCTGACTGAAAGTTTAGACTCTGTTATCAAGTAAAAGTCTTTTAGTGACAAATCTGCACTGATCTTCATCAAGTAAACGCAAGAATAACTTTCATATTTTCAGAAATACAGATGAAATTAGAAAAATTAGAATATGGTGCAAAAGTTCATTTATTTCAGTAATTCAGCTTAAAAGGTGAAACTAATATATTATATAGACTCATTACATGCAAAGTGAGATATTTTAAGCCTTTGTTTGTTATAATTTTGATGATTATTAAATGAACTTTTGCACCATATTCTAATTTTTCCAGTTTCACCTGCAAATCAACTGGACTGAAAAGCAGGTTTACTTGATTATCAAACATAATTTATTATAAAAATCATATGATGATCAGGTTTATTTGTTCATCTCTCAATCATCATTGTATTGCATTGCATTATATGTTTTAAAACTACAGAGCTCTGATTATAAAACTAAGCATTCAAATATAATACACTGCAATAAATGCTTTTCTTAGTATTTTTTGTCTTGTTTCCAGTCCAAATATCAAACATTTCTTAAATCAAGATGCATTCACTAAAGTAGTAAAATTACATAAGATATTATATCCTGTTTTACGGCGGAATTAATCAAAATTAAGGGAGTTTTTGCTTAAAAAAGCAAAATGATCTGCCAATGGGGTCAAAATAATAATAATCTTGTTTCTGTTTGAATTAACATTATTTTTCTGACCCCATTGGCAGATAATTTTGCATTTTTAAGCATCAACTCACTTAATTTTGATTAATTCCGCCGTAAAACAGGATATAATATCTTATGTAATTTTACTACTTTAGTGAATGCATCTTGATTTAAGAAATGTTTGATATTTGGACTGGAAACAAGACACAAATACTAAGTAAGAAAGGCATTTTTTGCAGTGCACTAAGACATATTATTGGCAGATATTTATATTTATATGCATTTTATGTAAGTATCTGCTATACCGTTATAAAGATCTCATTGATTTACATTACAAACATCCATATAAATCCAAATTGCATATTTTGCTCAGTCTTGGATTAAAACTGAGTTGTTTTTTTCCTCCATATTCTCACTATATGAGCCGTAAAAGTCTGATGCATTCATTACGATGCTCAACAAAAACACTTTTTTTGTTTACATATTGACTATTATTTCATACGTCAGGCTTTACAGGTTTAAGTGCATTTACTTTTGTTTGATCTTCAGGCCGAGAAGCGTTTGGTGTCGATGACGCGCCGAGATTTGAGCCATAACATCTTGGAAGTGGCTCACACCGGCGGAGAAGAGCGCTGGCTGGTGGTCAAGAGAATGCTGTACCCGAAAAAGGCAATCTCACACACATTTACATGTTCACACACAGTCAAACCAAACATTATTCACACACCAATATCATTTTTATATTGTTTCACTCGTGTGTGCAGGACACTATACTTCATTTCTGTAAGTGAGGAGAGCAGAATACAGTAAACTGTGACATATTATACCCAAATATTCTTCAAAATTGATACAAATGTGTGAGCAGAACTGATCGGGCCACTTTGAGCTGGTCATGTTCTGCTGAAGTGTGTGTGTGTAACTGCTAATGCTCTTTACACACACACTGAACACAATGAAGCATTGCTTGGTCACTGGTCGAGCTAAACTGGTATTATCTAATTGTGTAGTTAAATTTACCAGCTGACAGATAATCAACATAATTCATGTGTGAGACAGTCTAACAGAAGTGTGTGTGTGTGTGTGTGTGTGTGTGTGTGTGTGTGTGTGTGTGTGTGTGTGTGTGTGTGTGTGTGTGTGTGTGTGTGTGTTTGTGTGTGTGTGTGAGACAGTCTAACAGAAGGACGGACAAAACCTGTCAAATATCAACTGAGTTCTGTCATATTTTATCACCATTTTATAAACTATAGAATAAACTGATAATGTGAGAAATGTTGAAGGAGTCTGAATATATTCTGGTTTGACTGTGTGTCTAAAATGTGTTCAGAAACAAAGGGAAGATTGAGACGTGCTTCTGTATTGTTTCCCTGCGTCCTTGTCCCAGTTTTGGCTTCTTCTAATTGGCCTCTGTTGAGTTCTCGCCGTGTTTCGGGATCGGGGCGTTACGCAAGCGTTCCTCTGCTTTACTCCTCTGGGGAGCGAGACGTTTACACTCCCGTCTCATTCAGACGTCATGCGAGGAATCTTATCAGCAGCGCATGTGTGTCCTTCACATCCGTGTGTTCCCTCAGAGGATCCACAGCACGTTCTGTCCGTCTCCTTCGAGAAGTTGCTCTTACTTGTAGTTTTAATGCTGGAGACACATTATTGATTGATTAATAAACCAAGTTGGCTGGTGTGATTGATTATTTTATTCAAGACAAGATTTCTATTTAAAATAAATCATCATATTATACTGATTTCTGAAGGATCATGTGACTTGATCCTTAAGTAATGATGCTGAAAATTCAGTTTGGATCACAGGAATAAATTACAGTTTCATATATATTCACATAGAAAACAGCTGACTTACATTGGAATAATATTTCACATTTTCTACTATATTTTTGATCAAATCAAAATTCTTTTTTGAATTCAAAATTCAAAAAGTTTTTTAGTTAATTAAATTTTTACATTTATAAATAAAAAATCTCCCTGATTTATATGTAGATAATGCTCAATATTTTTTACATAATAATAATAATTATAAAAACACTGTTTAGCGTAATCTATCTAGCGAATACATTTTTCAGGCAATTTTTTGATAATTTTTTCAATCAATAATTTTTTTCAATGAACATTTTAATGCTTTGATGCTTAAATGTAAAGATGTTTTTGTAAGAATTATTTAAAATATTTGTTTTAAATTTTGTACTATTTGTTTAATGCCTTTTAAAAATACTGTGCATCCCTATATTATATATAATTCAATAACAGCAGCTTTTCCTCAGTGTTGCTGCATGTTTTTAAATCATGATGCCTGACGTTCACTGTTCACTGAGTGTCTTCATCGTGTGTCTTCATCGTGTGTCTTCATCGTGTGTCTTCATCGTGTGTCTTCATCGTGTGTCTTCATCGTGTGTCTTCATCTTGTGTCTTCATCGTGTGTCTTCATCTTTGTCTTCATCGTGTGTCTTCATCGTGTGTCTTCATCGTGTGTCTTCATCGTGTGTCTTCATCATTTCCTCTGCAGATTAAGGACGACGTGGAGTCGACAGAACTGGCCCTTGCGTTTCAACTCAGCGAGTCGTCTTCCTCTGAACTGAAGCCTCAGAAACAGCCCGTCTTTGCCTTTCTTCCACTGCGCAGCTTTGGTTTCCGTTTCATCATCCAAGGTTTAACATTTTATTTAACACGAGTATATGTGACGTCAGGGCTGTTATCACTACCAGGGAATAAAACACAGTCTCTGTGGCTCTAACTGTAGAGCGCTTGCAACGCCGAGGTCACGGGTTCGATTCCCAGGGAAAGCAAGAACTGGTAACAATGTAAATGTGTAGCTTGAAATGCAATGTAAGTCGCTTTGGATAAAAGCGTCTGCCAAATGCAAAAATGTATTTTAAATGTAAATTACATTTATTTAGTGATGGGAGCATGGACAGCTATTAATATATCTAGCAGATTATTCCAAGTAGAGCTGCCACAATCCCTTCATTAAATTTGAGTACCAGATAAAATAAAATAAAAGAAATGACCGTGTCGAGTAACCGGCAAAATACCAGAAGTGGCGCATTCACAAACGAGAATCCATGAACCGCATTATTTACCATTTTCTAAGGCTGAACGATGTATTAAAACCATTTAAAAAACATACTATAGCGTAGTGCTATTGTGAATTCACAAAGGCTGCGATTCAATTAAATAAATATATGCCATGCGGGTTTAATATATATATACACACACTCACACACTGCCGTTCAAAAGTTTGGGATTGGTACATTTTTAAAAGAAGTTTCTTATACTCACCAAGACTGCATTTATTTGATTAAAAATACAAAAAAACTGTAAAAAAATTATAATAATTATATTGTGAAATATTATTACAATTTAAAATAACTGTTTTTTTATTTGAATATATTTTAAAATGTAATGTATTCCTGTGATCAAAGCTGAATGTTCAGCATCATTACTGAAAATTATGATATGATGCTCAATAAATGTTCATGATGATAATAATGAAATCATTCTGGAGGGTCATGTGACACTGAAGACTGGAGTAATGATAATAAATTCAGCTTTGATCACAGGAATAAATTACACTTTACTGTATATTCACATAGAGAACTGATGATTTACATTATAATAATATTCCACAATTTTACTGTATTTTTGTTTGTCGAATTTTGAATTAAATGAATGCAGCCGGTGAGCAGAAGAGACTTCTTTTATATGCGCTTTAATCATGTGCATGCGTGTAGGTCTCCGAGTAAATGCTGCTCCACACGAACACTTGCAACATTACACACTCGAGACGGACGGACATGGAAGACAGCGGATTATGTGCTCTTTAAAGATACATATCACTGATGCTGATATCTCACTGTCACACTGTGTTCTGTACCGCAGGGGATTTCGACATCCCTTCCTCCAGAGAAGACGTGGACCGGGACAGCTCCTGGAACCAGTGGCTCCGCTCCGAGATCCCACAGCTGTTTGTCCACGCCATGGATGTCTTCAGTGTAAGACGAGCGGGATTGCATACATTCATTCCTATATATTTGCATTTTAACGCCAGCTTTAAAATACGCCAGATAGAAAATTACCCCATGATTTACTCACCCTGAAGTAATCCCAGGTGTATATGACATTCTTCAGCACTTTTATGATGGACAGATGCACTTTTATGATGGACAGATGCACTTTTATGATGGACAGATGCACTTTTATGATGGACAGATGCACTTTTATGATGGATAGATGCACTTTTATGATGAATAGATGCACTTTTATGATGGACAGATGCACTTTTATGATGGACAGATGCACTTTTATGATGGACAGATGCACTTTTATGATGGATAGATGCACTTTTATGATGGATAGATGCACTTTTATGATGGATATATGCACTTTTATGATGGACAGATGCACTTTTATGATGGACAGATGCACTTTTATGATGGATAGATGCACTTTTATGATGGACAGATGCACTTTTATGATGGACAAATGCACTTTTATGATGAATAGATGCACTTTTATGATGGACAGATGCACTTTTATGATGGACAGATGCACTTTTATGATGGACAGATGCACTTTTATGATGGACAGATGCACTTTTATGATGGATAGATGCACTTTTATGATGGACAGATGCACTTTTATGATGGACAGATGCACTTTTATGATGGATAGATGCACTTTTATGATGGATATATGCACTTTTATGATGGACAGATGCACTTTTATGATGGACAGATGCACTTTTATGATGGATAGATGCACTTTTATGATGGACAGATGCACTTTTATGATGGACAGATGCACTTTTATGATGGACAGATGCACTTTTATGATGGATAGATGCACTTTTATGATGGACAGATGCACTTTTATGATGGACAGATGCACTTTTATGATGGACAGATGCACTTTTATGATGGACAGATGCACTTTTATGATGGATAGATCCACTTTTATGATGGATAGACACAATTTTATGAGGGACAGATGCACTTTTATGATGGATAGATGCACTTTTATGAGGGACAGATGCACTTTTATGATGGACAGGTGCATTTGTAGTGCTAACGAGTGCATGCGATGTGAATCCCACAGCAACACCCAGAGTTCAGTGGGCTCGGAGGACTCTGCTACTTCCTGCAGTTTATCCCTCAACCAAGTGAGATCCTGGACTTCTTCAACCCCGTGGCCAATCAGATCATCCAGTTGCTGAAGGGCAAACCGTGCCTCCCTGCGAAAGAGGACAGCGGTGAGGACATTTACTTCTCCATTAAGGGCCATAATGTACACTTTCCTCAGCTAGACATATATCAGGCATGAAAACTCCTCACCTTTCGGCGAAATTCGCCGTTTTAAAACCTAAAAGGGTCACCTACGTGATTTGTGCAGATCCGATGAGAAAATATTTTAGAGGGGGGGGGGGGGGGGGGGGTGTTCGAGGTCGAGGCCAGCATTTATCCCCTAAAGTTACCATAAACTTTACAAAACTATAAGCTTTAAAAAACAATCATCATTCCGAATGCCGAAACATGACAGCCAATACGAGTCAGAGTAACGTTAGGGCAGAAATGTTTTCAAAGTCTTTTACACCGCGAGTCTGAGAACTGGACACACTGCCTAACAAAGAACCGCACGTCGGAAAGCAAGCCTGAGGTAAGTTAGCTTACAATGTTAACTGTCCTGTGAGATACAGACAGGGATGTTGCCAATGTCATTATTTTTTATTTTGACATAGAAGTGGCCGAGATAATATCGCGAGTGGGCGCGGGTGCCGTGAGCGCTGAGCGAGCAGGAACAAGTATTCATTGCGCGGCTCGCGAGCCTCATGCGGCTCGCCAAGCTTTAATTTGTGGCTCGCAGTTGCATGGCGGTAAATAATACGGTGATATGATAATGCATTCACTATAGATATTTTATAAAAACATAACAAGTAGGGCTTTAACATAACCCGTTAAAAACTCAAAGTGTCAGCTCTATTACAAATTATTTCGATCGGATTGAAAGGGGTGGTTTATCGAGAGAACGTGAAAAAACTTGATCGATTGAAAACCGAAACTGAAAGGACGACGTATGACGCGCTGAACAAGCTGTTCTCCTGATTAATAAAGTGTCATATAAATGAATATCCTTTCATTCTATAATTCTCCTTTCACTCAGCATCTGTGAAGTGAAGCAGGACAACGGCTCACCAGTGCTTGTTTCAGATTATCATACAGACGACTGGTTTGGGGCATTTTTGGGATAAATAGTAGTAGTAAATATTTTTTTTTCTCTGAGACCCGATGAAATACGTAGATCAGCGGCCCATTGGTTCTTTTCTTGATTGACACTGGGCTAGCCCAATCACATCTTTAATGTGAAGTATAGAAATATACTCTTTCAAGTATAGAAATTAGTACAAAACTAATTATGAAAGTTTCCTTTATTTTTCAGTGCATTTGTTTTACAATAGGCTATATGGCTATTACTATCATGGGATTAATATTATAACTATTATTGTAGTAGTAATGTAGACAGACACTGTAACTAAAAGAGTTTTGAAATTTTCTTTGTTTAATTTGCACCAGATTGATGAATTTCACATTAAAAAGCACAAAATTTTCTTACGGGGGAGCATGCCCCCGAACCCCCCTAGAGTGGCAGAGGACCACTCATCACAGTGATCCAAAAATCCTGGGAGAAACACTGGTAGCCTACTACAATGCCAATGCAGATTACAAGTTGTTTTTTTGTTGTTGTTGTTGTTGTTTTTTTGTGGGGGGGGGGGGGGGGGTATATATGCCGCATCCTTCTCACCTTTTTTACCCCTGACCTGTTTTCATGCCTGATATATATATATATACATGTACACTTTCAAAAGTTTGGGATTGTAAGATTTTTTATGTTTTTAAAAGAAGTCTCTTCTGCTCACCATGGCTGCATTTATTTGATTAAAAAAACAAAAAACAACAACAAAAAAAAACAGTAATATTGTGAAATATTATTACTATTTAAAATAACTGATGCAAAGCTGAATTTTTAGCATCATTACTCCAGTCCACGTCACATGATCCTTCAGAAATCATTCTAATATGATGATTTGCTGCTCAAAAAACATTTATTATCATTATCAATGTTGAAAACAATTGTGTACATTTTTTTTCCAGGATTCTTTGATGAATAAAAAGTTCAAAACAACAGCATTTATTTGAAAAATAAATCTTTTGTAACATTACACACTACCGTTCTAAAGTTTGGGGTCAGTAAGAATTTTTTTTGGGGGGTGGGGAAGAAATAAATTAAATCAATTCTTTTTTCAGCAAGAATGCATTAAATTGATCAAAAGTGATAGTAAAGACATTTATAATGTTACAAAAGATTTTATTTCCAATAAATGAAATGGAGCTTTTCATTCATCAAAGAATCCTGAAAGAAATGTGTCATAATATTTAACAATATCACTGTTAAAAAAAAAAAACTTTTGAACGGCAGTGTATGTATATATATGAGGCAAATTAATGAGGTATATATATTCTAAACGTATTTTTCCATTTAGAGCCAACATTTACCTCCTGGAGTTGGTTTCATATTTAAAAAATGACCTTAATTACAATAAAACATATTTAGTATTTTAGTATTTTGAGCTAAAACTTCACACACACTCTGGGGACGTCAGAGACTTCTACATCTTGTGAAAAGGGCTCTTGAAGCTCCGCCCCCTGTGCCGGGAGCAGCAGCTCATTTGCATATAAAGGGACACACACAAACTGTGTTTTTGCTCGCCCTCAAAAAGTGACAACTTTAACATGCTATATAAAAATATCTGTGGGGTATTTTGAGCTAAAACTTCACACATACACTCTGGGGACATCAGAGACTTATTAAATATGACTATACTACGTATGCTGATGTTTATGAATGATGTCTCTTTGTTCAGATGGCGGAGTGGAGTTCAAGCAGCCGTCCCAGCTCGCCGTGTGTCAGGACCGCCTGATCCAGGAGGTGATTGGAGGAGAGGATCTGTGCCGAAGCCTGAGTCTGTCGTACCTTCACCCAGCGCTGCAGGCTCGCCTCTCGAGCTCGCTGCTCACGGCGCTGGGCGTGCATCGGCTCCGGCCCGCCGAGATCATCACCGTCACGTGCTCCATGGCCAGAGAACTCGTGCAGCACGGCCAGCTTAACTCAGGTGTGACGAGTGCTGCAAAATTGAACGAGAAACAAGTTATAATTTTGAGTTTTTTCTGTGAAATCTAGAATTTTAATTGATTTTCGATATTTTAAAGCCATGAATGATTTGATTCGGTGCAATAAGGGGGCTTTGTGTGCGATTATGGATGACAACCTGTATTTTGCATCCCTCTTAAAGGTGCACTGTGTAATATTTAGGAGGATCTGTTGACAGAAATGCAATATCAAATACATTATGTTTTCAGTGGTGTACCTTACATAATGAACCGTTATGTGTTTATTAGCTTAGGCATTTCTCTCTACACACACGACGGGTCCGCTTACGTCGACATGTTGCTATAGTGGCCCTAAACGGACAAACCCGTTTCGTCACTATGTTGTTCTTCGTGCAAAGAAGCGAGCTAAAGCCAGCGAATAAAACACTGACACAATGATGAACAAGTAACAATAATATTCGCAATAACACATCGTTTTATTGAATAATTAAGTATACATAATTTCTTACTTAATCTTTGTAAAGAAACCTCATAGCTTAAGGCGAGACACTACAGGTGAATAGGGTACAATTTTAAAATAATAGATATCACCATGAAACTTCCTCAGTTGATTACTTACACAAGTTTATAAAAAAAATGTATTACAAGTTTTTGAAATGTGTATGTTTAATTATGCAAATTAGGCATTATCTCATTAAATATGCACAATTTTGCATACATTTTTAGTAGATAGATCTGAACATATGATAAAGCCAGGTGCAAAATTCTTTTTTCATTTTGATTACACACAAGATGAAAGAAGATGTTCAGAGGGATTTCAGGATATATGCTTTCATTACCTAGGAAATCTAAATATACTGTCCATAGCCTTAAAAAATCGATTTTCGCCATATTTTTTTTATTAAAATGTCACATAAATCCGGCCAGGAATGATTTATTAACAAATCCCTCTGAACATATCTTCAGAATACTGCTAAGTGTGTAACTGGAGAGTTTGGTGTACATCGGCTGAGATGTGTCACTGGAGAATGACAAAAAACTCACTTTGAGAAAAAGGCATTTAAAGATTTGTAATGTAAAAAATCATACTTTTTTAGTGGAAACAACTATTTACTGACACAATTTCTTATCAAATCATTAGCAACAACAATACAAACCACCTAAATCACATCAAAACTTATAAATACAGCATTTATGGCCTTCAACTGAGCAGAAAAACAGTCAAAAACACACATCTACATGTCAGAGCGCGTCATGTGATGCATCTGAACCAATCACGGTGTCAGACATTGACATCAGCCAATGAGATTTCGCTTTTAGAGTTAAATGATATACTTTCCATATACTTTCATGATTGGTTGCTGATTAAAAGGAAATGACCAGATTTGGATCCGACAGCATTGTACAGGAGAGAGAGAGCTTTCCAGATGTGTGTGAGATTAAAGGAGGCAGACAGAGAGCGCGGAGCAGCACGTTGATTAAGAATGCTAACTCTTGTTGAATTTCGGAGAAATCTAGAGACGCAAATAAACAAAGTGCAGTAAAATAAAGACCTAAATGTGTATTTTGGACTTTTTTTCACCACAAGTCTGAAAGAAGATGTTATTGAAGACAAATAGCCCAAAATCTCAAAATTGACCAGTGAAAAAAACCCGATGTTTTTGCCTGCCGTGTCTCGCCTTAACTGGCTACTCTCTGCTGTCTCAGACGACGACATCACTTCCTGTCGACCACCGTAACTTCAGTTGGGTGCAATTCACAACCTCACCACTAAAACTTACACACTGCACCTTTAACCAATGAACCTTATTGTAAAGTGTCACCTGATCAGTTGTGTTCCCAGATTTCAGGGCTTCATCATGATGCAGTGTTTCTCGTCTTCTTTCCTCTGTGCTGCTCAGAGCCCGAGCTGCAGAAGTTGGCCCGGCTGCTGGTGTGTAGCTTCCGTGCGCTGGAGCCGGAGTATGAAGTGGACGCGCTTCTTCAGTCGCTCAAAGAGGTTCCCATGATCCCTCTGGCCAACGGCAGCGTGGTCTCCCTGAGTTCAGAGGGAGTCTTCTTCCCTCTCAGTGACGTGACTCAAGCTGGCACAGGTACTTTTTTAAATACATAATTTCCACATATTACCGTTCAAAAGATTAGGGTCAGTAAGATAAAAAAAAAGAAGAAGAAATGTATGCTTTTGGTCAGCAAGGACACATTAAATGAATCTTAAGCGATCGTAAAGACATTTATAATTTTACAAAAGATGCTGTTCTTTTGAATTTTCTATTCATCAAAAAAATCCTGAAAAATTCAACCCTGATAATAATCATAAATGTTTCCTGAGCATTAAATCATCATATTACACTGATTTCTGAAGGATCATGTGACACTGAAGACTGGAGTAATGATGCTGAAAATTCAACAGGAATAAATTATACTTTACTGTATATTCACATAGAAAACAGCTAATTTGAATTCTAATAATATTTCACAATATAAACGTTTTTTTCTGTATTTTTGATTACATAGTCTTGGTGAGCATAAAAGACTTAAAACCAAACTTTTGAGCGGTTATAACAAAATATGTATATAGGATATTTGTATTTGAACTACACTTTATATATATATATATATATATAATATATTAGGGCTGTCAACATTAATGCTTAAATTTTGTGATTATTTTTGGTTTAACGCATTACATTTTTTATGCAATTAACATAGCATCTTTTTTTTCTGGCATCTTTGGTTTTCAATTTTATGAACAAGCGGTCGTTGACTCGTTCATTCAAATGCTTTTAAACCATTCATATGCAATAAGATGCAAATGAGAACTCTTTCACGCTTGAACGGACTATAACACACAAAATTATATCGAAATGTCCGTTATTGGCGAGTATCCTCATAAAGCACAGTCTTAAATGGGTTAAAAAGTCTTAAATGAATGTAAAAAGTTGGGATAACTTCAGATGTGTGTCCGCTCTTAAAGTGACAGTAGCCTAATAAACCTGCTGATGCCTGTCATGAATGTCAATCAAAGAACAAAAGACAAGAACAGGGAGTGATTTTCTGTTCGTCTTTTGTTCTTTGATTTGAAATCACCTCTAATTTTTAGTCTTGTCCTGGGAACTTGCAATAATCAAATAAGTAAAAATCTGAACTGGTCTGACTGGGCCAGTAGAAAAAAAAAATCCTTTGCGTTGAGCCTTGCTGTACTAAAGGCATAGCTAAATGTGACATTACATGTTAACAAAAATGATGGCTTTCAGTTATACTGTAATGTTAAATGGCTATAATTACTCAGCAAATATAATTAAAAACAGCAAAAAAGAATTGTATTTAGTAAAAAGATGACATTAAACAAATATACTGTCTTTGTTGTTTCTATATGAAATTTAATGTGGAATTACGGTATTACAATATAAAAAAAATTGTTGTTGCAATTAATCACGATTAATTAGTTTTTTTTGTCATTTGACAACACTTATAAACAATAATAAACATACATTTGCATAAAGCATCCATATTTATTCATGCCCACAATGATTAGAGTATTACAAACTTGAAAAGTATTAATTTAAGGTACATTTAGAAGAAATAAAAAATGTGCGATTAATTGCGATTAATCGCGAGTTAACATGACAATCATGCGATTAATCACGATTTTAAAAAAAAATAGTGATTGACAGCCCTAATATATATATATAAGAAAAAAGAAAAAATAATTGAATGTATTTAATTTATTTATAAATGTATTAGATAAAATATTTAATGTATTTTGTCCAGTTTTTCTCTTTACAGTGTGTATTTCGCAATTTACTGAGGTACATATTTTCAATAAAACAGCGGTACCGGTATCAGCCTCAGCCGATATCGCTATCGTATATCAGACACAGTTTAATCCAAGTCACCTCGAGACGCGATTGCTCTATATGATGAACATATTTGATGTAGCCTTGATTAATGCACAAACATACACCTCATGAAGTATGGTGACGTGTGCGAGAGAACCAGTGCGGTTTGTGGAGCTTCCGTTGATTCTTCTGTTATTTCTAAAGTCTTGTAGTCCATCAGGAGTCTCTCTAGACCTGTCTGCAAAATGAATGATCTTCCTCATCTCCTGCTTATGAATCAATAAAGTGAGTCACAGGAGAGAACGACGCACTACTTGCGTCATTGCAGTAAAAAAAAGAAGGTATTTTTGTGAATGAAACCCAAACTACAGATGCCTCTAATCTCATAACTCCTTCGTAACTCCTTCGTAACTCCCTGACACGGTTCTCTTTGATAAATGACCCATTTGTCCTGTCAGATTAGTCCGATGCGTCCTCACACACGGCTGGTGGGAATATGAACTCCAGCTGAGTGGAAACGGGCCATGCTAACGCTGTGTGCCGGCTAGAGTCAGGCGTAGCTGCTAAAAGCAGGGAAGTGATGAATTAAACATCAGTGTTTGGGCCTGAAGGCTCAGCGGGACAGGGACAGGAAGTGGGTCATCAGACGCTCTCATGCTTCCTGTACAGGGATTCAAATTAACTTTTTTCACTCACCGGCCAATTTGGCTACAAATGTTTGCCATTCAGAACTTCTACTAGCCAAAAAAGAAATAAAAGAAATAGTCAAGTCAGCTTTATTTATATAGCGCTTTCTACAATACAGAGAGTTTCAAAGCAGCTTTACAGAGATAACAGGAAAATAACGCAACATTATTTAAATCGTATACATTTTACAATATTGCTGATTAATTACAAAGCACTAAATGCACTTTAATTTAATATTCAACAAAATAAACCAGATTAACTGCGTCCCAGCTTATATATATATATATATATATATATCAGGGCTATATCATATCAAAATTACCCGAGGCCCTAAAATTATACTTTTTTGCTTATTAGTATGGTTGAAGTAGGTCATTGAAGGTCAGCAGCAAAGACATTGGTTAATAAAGTGAGATTGAATACATAAAGTATATTTGTGTAATTTAGTAAAGTTAATTATAAAAGCTTTGCGTAAAATTCTGAGATTGCTTTTCACTGTTTTTATTCATTTTGAGGAATACTGAATGTTTCCGTGCAAGTGAGACGAGTAATGCATGTAAATACACATCATGTTTACACACACAGACACAACACACACATACACACGCACACACACACATACACACACAACACGCACACACACATACACACGCACACACACACATACACACACACACACAACACGCACGGACACACATACACACGCACACACACACATACACACGGACACACATACACACGCAGGCACGCACACACACGCAGGCACGCACACACACACGCAGGCACGCACACACACACGCAGGCACACACGCACGCACACACACAGACACACGCACGCACGCACACACACATGCACACACGCACACAAACACACACACGCACGCACGCACACAAACACACACACGCATGCACACAAACACACACAAAACACACGCACACACACACAAACACACGCACACATACACACGCACACATACACACGCACGCACACATACACACGCACACAAACACACACACGCACGCACGCACGCACACAAACACACACACACATGCACACAAACACACACAAAACACACACACAAACACACGCACACAAACACACACACACAAACACACACACACAAACACACGCACACAAACACACACAAACACACACAAACACACACAACACTTTCTCACTTTATTTCTCTTAAACATGAGGACAGGAGAACTGTCAGTCAACAAATGTGAAAAGTAACTAGCGTTACTTATTTGAACTTAGATATTTTCTTCTAAATTGAAAAAGTAATGCATTACTTTACTAGTTACTTGAAATAATCTGATTACGTAACTCCATTACGTACTTGAGTCATGAGTCACACACACCACTGCTCGCCACAGTTGATCTTTACCCGCATTTGGCCGGTGTTGAGTTCCACCCGTCCCTGTCCCTGTAGATCTGAAGGCTCTGTACGAGGACCTGAACATCGTGGAGCCGCGGCTGCTGGCGTGTCTGGATGAACTGGGGAACTCGCAGGTCCGGGAGTTTCTCCGCAGACTCAGCGTTCACGAGCTGGAGCCTCAGCAGGTTCTGCAGCAGCACATCTACCCGGTGCTGAGGAGCCACGCCTGGCAGGTCAGAGGAACACACACGCTCTATCCTGACCCGAGTGCACTGCACGGTTTACAAAGGAGTCGGGTCACTGTGCTTTTCACACTGCACGGCTATCTGGGGTAGCATTCAGTCACTGGTGTGTGTGTGTTCACAATCACGGGCTTTAAACTGAAGCCCGAACCCGAGGCTATTCATTCAACATTAACCCGACCCGAAAACCCGTGAGTTTTTCTGGACCCGAAAAAGTGGAGTGAGACCACTCTCAGATTTCATCAAAAAAATCTTAATTTGTGTTGTGAAGATGAAGGAAAGTCTTACGGGGAACAACATGAGGGAGAGTGATTACTGACAGAGTTTACATGTTTGGGTGAACTAACCCTTTAATTCCCGTTTCTTCTAGAAAAAGCCCGAGGACGTTGTCGTCAGCTATCTGGTGTTCATCAAAAATCACTCCCAGGATCAGGATTACAGGAGCCACGGCGCATTCATACCCGTGCTGACCAGCGAGGGCTTCCTCTTCCCTTCACAGCGCAAAATACAGTTCTCCAGCCAGTACGGCAACATCGACCTTCCCAGCATGCTCCCTGGTAAACAAAGCTCACCTTGGTGTGGGTAAAAATCACAAGAAATTTCAAAGCAACGGCAAGTAACACATTAAATTTAACATGAAATTTTCAAGTGGAAAGAATAAAATGGTGTTTTCTTGTAACGCACTCACTTTGAAAATTAAAAGTGTAGTCTCTTGGCGAATTAATATTCAAAGGTGATGCTTTACAATGAGGTTTTATTAATTAATTTATGAAAGCTTTTGTCCACAACGGAATAAAAAATACTAAAAGATCCTAATTGGGACTTTTTATCTCACAATTCTGACTTTATTTCTCGCAATTCTGAAATTTACTCGCAATTCTGAAATTATAACTCGCAATTGTGATCATATCTCACAATTCTGCCTCTTTTTTCCGCAATTGTGAGTTTATTTTGCAATTCTGACATTTTTCTTGCGTTTTCAAGTTTATATCTCGTAATTATGACCTTTTCTATTACGCAATTGTGTAATTAATATGGAAGCTTGTTTCCTCCACAGAATAAAAAATAACAAAGGTAATTGCAACTTTTTATCTCACAATTCTGACTTTTTTTCCGCAATTTCAAGTTTATATCTTGCAAAATATGACCTTTTCTCGCAATTATGAGTTTATTGCTTGCCATTCTGATTTTGAGATATAAACTCGAAATTGTGTCAGAATTATGAGATTAAAAAGTCTCAATTACCTTTTTTTAAATCTGTGGCGGAAACAAGCTTCCATATTATCTACATTATTTAAAATGAACTAACAAAAATAAAAATACTTCTAAAGCATCTTAGTTGATGTTAATTTCAGCATTTAGTAATACATTATTCAAATCAAATAATTAATATTAAATAATGGACCTGAGCTAACATGAACTAACAATAATCAGTTGTATTTTTACTAACTAATGTTAACAAGGATTATTATAAACTGTAACAAATGTATTGCTCATTATTAGTTAATATAACGTTTACTAATGGAACCTTATTGTAAAGGGTTAACATTTTGAAACCTATAGAAATATTCAGTTTGATCAAATTACTTCAGTTTTGGAATAAGCTTCACAGTTTATGACTGTCCCAGTGCACTGCAAAAAATGCTTTTCTGACTTAATATTTGTGTCTTGTTTCCAGTCCAAATATCAAACATTTCTTAAATCAAGATGCATTCACTAAAGTAGTAAAATGACATAAGATATTAAGTCTTGTTTTCTGGGGGAATTAATAAAAATTAAGTGAGTTTTTGCTTGTTTCTGTTTGAATTAAGATGATTTTTCTGACCCCATCGGCAGATAATTTAGCTTTTTTTACGCATCAACTCACTTAATTTTGATTAATTCCCCCGGAAAACAGGACATAATATCTTATGTCATTTTACTCATCTTGTAAATGCATCTTGATTTAAGAATTTTTTGATATTTGATTATTAAACAAGACACAAATACTAAGTAAGAAACTGAAGCACCGAACTAAAACTTGAATTGTGCTTGAACACGGAGCGTTATATGCTATGGATGACCCAACCAGTTATTGTCCCTTTCCCAGGAGTGGACTGGGTTCTGCTGGACGCCTGCTATCTGAAGGCCGATAGAGACGTGAGCGGATGGAGAGAGATCTTCAGTTCTCTGGGAGTGCGAGACCTTCTGATCTTCAGGAAGGAGAAGCGCACGTTCACGACCTCTGAACTGGTGAGACTGAGAGGCGCGAGTCTCGACACACGGATCAGAACGTGTGCGTGTGACACTGCAAAAAATGCTTTTCTTACTTAGTATCTTTGTCTTGTTTCCAGTCCAAATATCTAAAGATTCTTAAATCAAGATGCATTTATTAGATGAGTAAAAGATATTACATAGATATATATACCCAAGATATCTATAAATATTTTTAACCTTTATTTAACCAGGAGAGAACCTCACTGAGATGAAAATCTCTTTTACAGGAGTGTCCTTGCCAAGATAGTCAAAATTAAGTGAGTTGATGCTTAAAAAAAGCAAAATTATCTGTCAATGGGGGTAAGAAAAATTATGTTAATTCAAAAAGAAACAACATTATTTTTCTGGACTGGAAACAAGACAAAAATACTATGTAAGAAAAGCATTTTTTGGAGTGTATGTCATTCATATTGCATTCTGAACTCATCTTCATAATAGGGATGTTGCGGTGACGGATTTTTAATCGACGTGTAAAAAAAACGGTAATCCCGGTGTCACCGGGGTTGCGTGTCGGGGATTTCGGGTGGCCGAAAATGCGGACGTGCACGTCTCAATTTACTTTCACTTTAATTAGCGGCAATTTAGTAGCATTTGTTTGAATTAATCATGGGTTAATTTATTTTATTCTTAATAAAAATACACAAAACAATAAGACACTCGCTTGTATTACACACATCGTATTGCAAAATGAATAATAACCTAACACACCATGTAAAAACTAAACAAAAGCACTTATGAAACACCTTTAAAGTGCATTTATTAACAAAACGAACCACTGCACACATCGTGCAAGTATCAAACAAGAAATTATATTTTTAAAAAATCACTATTCGTTAAATAAAGTGCCTGCCTTTTTCAGCAAAAAAAAAAAAACACCGCACAACCATCGAATATGAAACGAACGTGTTCCACCTCGCACTGTCCCTTTTATATTTTGTGCATCGCGCAAATGCACCACTTATCGAAGGCTGTGTTTGTGTGTCAGGCTTTTGTGGTCGATGTTTTGCCGCTGGACCCATCTTGGCCGCTTAATTTTTGTGGTGTGCTTGAAGATGTGCGTGTAAATTCGAAGTGTTACCTCCGGATGCTGCCACTGTCATCAGGCAAAGTTTACAGGTTGCCTCGTTAACGTTTTCAGGTTCCCTGTTGGCATTTGGTTTGAATCCAAAATATTTCCAAATAGGTGCTTTTGCATTTATCTTTGAAACCAGATCTTCCGCCATTCTTTGCCAGTTAGCTCGCCTCACTCTCCTCAAATGATAAATGAAATCGGACACCTGCTGCTTTACTGCGGCGCTCGTTCCGCTTACGCTAAATTACGAAGGCACGTAGTCACTAACTGAATTAAGTGCTTTATTACTATAGGCTAAAACTTCAACACGATGAGGATGGTGCCGGTGGTCACGTGCTATGACCGGTAGGTGGGTTAAACACTGTGTATCACCGGTAACACCGACTATCGCAACAAGCCTACTTCATAAGCTTCATAAGAGTACAGTAGTCTGTGTGATCCAGTGCACTCAGAATACTCTGATGAATAACCTGATGTGTCCTCCAGGCGTCGAGCCCGTGGGCAGTGGAGAGCGAGCTGTGGCCGAAGCCTTCGGATGGGCTTTATGTCATCGAGGATCATCACTGCGCTGAGTTTCATACGCTGGCCACCGTTGAGCATCTGCAGGCGAACACTAAACTACAGCAGAGACGAGCTCTCATCAGCCTGATGGACAAGCACTGGGACGCTGGGTAAATAATCACTGCAGAAGATGTGTGCTACCCAGAAACCGAGCAAGTAATGCCTTGATCCCTCATGATTCACAGCTGGTTGTGGAGAAATCTGCTCAATCTGCTCTCCGAACAGCTCTTTAGTCCAGATTATTCAAACACTACGGTCGCACTATTAGTCTGGCGTGTAATTCATCATCTGCATTTGATCATTTTTGATGACATAAGGTTTAAAGAGGAGAAAATATTGTGCCTGCTGTCTGGCATATGTGTGTGTGCTTGAAGGATTGGCCTGTTTATTTAATGGACTGTGTCTGATGACCATAAAACCACGTCAGATCCTAATCTGGAAACATGCATCAGTCTATTCTTGGTCGCTCGGTTTTATAAAGCTCTCAAAGGAATGCACAGTCAAACCAAATATCATTCAGACACCAGATATAATTTTTAATATTATTTCACTAGTGTGTGCAGGACACTATAGTTCATTTCTGTAAGTGAGGAGAGCAGAATAAAGTAAACTGTGACGTATTATACACAAAGATTCTTCATACAGTGACTACCAGTAAAATGTATTAAAATTTGGGACCAAAAATGATTGGGACACTTTGACCTGATCATGTTTTTCTTTTCAGACTGTAATAGTGCATAGACTGCATTGTGCTCTTTAGGTTTAATATATTTAAATTATGACAGCTCTTGGAATAGATTTAGTATGTTATTGAATATGTCAGTGTTGATGTGTTGATCATTGTGGAGTAGATATGCTACTGCTGCATAAGTAGCGGATCTAGGCAGGTGGAGCTGGGGAGGTGGAGGGGTTCAGAGGAACTCAGGACCGGCTTACAGCAAACACTGACTATTTAAATGTTGAGCAAGCGATCTCATTGGCTGCAGGATGAACAGCGGCCAATCAGCTTGTGTCATTCATAGGGTCTTGTACCAATTGAATTTTAATAATTCCGAATTCTGCTTATCGATTCCGATTCTCATAGTTTCCTTATTTCGATTCCAATAAGGTAAACAAAAACTTGGATATCATTCACATTTATCTTTAAGTCTAATTGCAAAACATTTCATTGTAGCTGAAAAGCATAAACAAAAAATCTTACTGGCTAAAGAAAACTTACACAATGAACTTTTGCTTATGGTTTAAAAATACCATAGCAAAAACAACTAGCTCAACTAACATCAATTTCAAAGGCAATTATTAATGGCAAGGAAACAGTCAGTAATTAAAAAAAAGAACAAATAAACAAATTAACAATTGCACAACTGAACAAAGATACTATTTAAATAAACGGTATTTTAAAGTCCCCCTGTAGTCAACAGTTTTATGCCTTAAAACTCATCTTTGATCACCAAAATTACATATTTAAATGTTTTTTTCTTTGTAAAAAAATGTCTTTATGCCTTAAAATATCTTGAATGTAACTCGACACCCTTGCATCATTTAGTATGCACGGTTCTATGAATATGCAAATGAGCCCCGCCTCCACTCACTCACTCACTCACTAAGAGATCCACTGGTTGATGATCACACGTTGATCTGATTGGTCAAGGTAGTGTGTGACGTCAGAAACACCAGCGATTTCAAACCGTGTTTTTGAGACTGTCTTTGGTTCTTTGGAATTTTTCCATATTTCGCAGCCTTGTTGTGCTGACTTTTGTCTATTTTTTTATTGTTTCTTTTCTCAAGCGCATATTTTTGTCGGTGATGTGCGTGCTTTGGTATTTTTTTGCTCATTAATGTGAAGCCAATGCATGTGTTTAACATGAAAACCTGTCGTGTGTGTGTGTGTGTGTGTGTGTGTGTTGCAGAGAGAAGTACTCCCAGTACCTCCGGTCGCAGGTCTCGGACAGCCAGGGCCGGCCCGTGCGAGAGGCCCGATCCTCCTTCTGTCATCTCCTCACGCAGCTTCACTGGGTTCCAGCGCGCAGGCCGCCGTGGGACGAGAGCCGGCCCGTAGCTTTCCTGCAGCCCAAATCTGTCTACATTTATTCTGCGCAAGTGCACCAGCTTCTCGGCTCACACGTCGATTATGCGCACAGCGTACAGATGCCCAGCGAATTCACCAGAGCAATAGGTAAAGCTACGTTTACAGCTATATCTAAGCTCTTTGTACAGCACTTTGGGCAACTGTTGTTGATTTCAATTGTGCTTTAGAAAGAAAGACAGAAAGAAAGAAAGAAAGAAAGAAAGAAAGAAAGAAAGAAAGAAAGAGGGAAAGAAACAAAGGGAAAGAAAGAAGGAAAGAAAGAAAGAAAGAAAGAAAGAAAGAAAGAAAGAAAGAAAGAAAAGGGAAAGAAAGAAGGAAGGAAAGAAAGAAAGAAAGAAAGAGGGAAAGAAAGAAGGATAGAAAGAAAGAAAGAAAGAAAGAAAGAAAGAAAAGGGAAAGAAAGAAAGAAGGAAAGAAAGAAAGAAAGAAAAGGGAAAGAAAGAAGGAAGGAAGGAAAGAAAGAAAGAGGGAAAGAAAGAAAGAAGGAAAGAAAGAAAGGGAAAGAAAGAAAGAAAAAAAGAAAGAAGGAAAGAAAGAAGGAAGGAAGGAAAGAAAGAAGGAAAGAAAGAAAGAAAGAAAGAAAGAAAGAAAGAAAGAAAGAAAGAAAGAAAGAAAGAAAGAAAGAAAAAAAGAAAGAAAGAAAGAAAGAGGGAAAGAAAGAAAGAAAGAAAGAAAGAAGGAAAGAAAGAAAGAAAGAAAGAAAGAAAGAAAGAAAGAAAGAAAGAAGGAAGGAAAGAAAGAAAGAGGGAAAGAAAGAAAGAAAGAAAGAAAGAAAGAAAGAAGGAAAGAAAGAAAGAAAGAAAGAAAAGGGAAAGAAAGAAAGAAAGAAGGAAAGAAGGAAAGAAAGAAAGAAAGAAAGAAAGAAAGAAAGAAGGAAAGAAAGAAAGAAAGAAAGAAAGAAAGAAGGAAAGAAAAGGGAAAGAAAGAAAGAAAGAAAGAAAGAAGGAAAGAAAGAAAGAAAGAAAGAAAAGGGAAAGAAAGAAAGAAAGAAGGAAAGAAAGAAAGAAAGAAAGAAAGAAAGAAGGAAAGAAAGAAAGAAAGAAAGAAAGAAAGAAGGAAAGAAAGAAAGGGAAAGAAAGAAAGAAAGAAAGAAAGAAAGAAAGAGGGAAAGAAAGAAAGAGGGAAAGAAAGAAAGAAGGAAAGAAAGAAAGGGAAAGAAAGAAAGAAAGAAAGAAAGAGGGAAAGAAAGAAAGAGGGAAAGAAAGAAAGAAAGAAAGAAAAGGGAAAGAAAGAAAGAAGGAAAGAAAGAAAGAAAGAAAGAAAAGGGAAAGAAAGAAAGAAAGAAGGAAAGAAAGAAAGAAAGAAAGAAGGAAAGAAAGAAAGAAAGAAAGAAAGAAAGAAAGAAAGAAAGAAAGAAGGAAAGAAAGAAAGGGAAAGAAAGAAAGAAAGAAAGAAAGAGGGAAAGAAAGAAAGAAAGAAAGAAAAGGGAAAGAAAGAAAGAAAGAAGGAAAGAAAGAAAGAAAGAAAGAAGGAAAGAAAGAAAGAAAGAAAGAAAGAAAGAAAGAAAGAGGGAAAGAAAGAAAGAAAGAAAGAAAAGGGAAAGAAAGAAAGAAAGAAGGAAAGAAAGAAAGAAAGAAAGAAAGAAAGAAAGAAAGAAAGAAAGAAGGAAAGAAAGAAAGGGAAAGAAAGAAAGAAAGAAAGAGGGAAAGAAAGAAAGAGGGAAAGAAAGAAAGAAAGAAAGAAAGAAAGAAAGAAAGAAAGAAAGAAAGAAAAAGAAAGAAAGAAAGAAAGTTGCATTTTCCCATCAACAGTGGAAACAACTTAAAATACTCTATCATTTCTGGTCATACAGAAAATAATAATACATTATTCACAACTACTTTTATTTGTGTAAACTCACAATAACAAGAAAACGTTGTGCTTTTGTAAAATAATATAAAACAATCAGGCGCGCTTTCATGATCTCCGTGAACTGGAGCGCGAGAACTGAAACTAAATATAGCCTATGTAGCTAAAGCTTGAAATGTCCACTTTAAAACGAACAAATTCGAATCGAAAGCTAATACATTCTGATTATGTAATGCGTATGAGGAGCATTTCTCTCTAAAGGCGCATCTGCTTAACAGCGGAGATGGAGATATGTTTTTAGCCGACACTGATTTAGAAAACAATAGTTTATTAATAAACAATTAAAATGGCTCGTTATTTTTCAGACATTAGCCTATAACTCACCTATAAATCACCGGTTTAAGATGAAACTTCACGAGACTGGCGCGGCGAGATACGCGGCGTGAGTGACAGCTTTGACACCAAATGGATATACGTGAAAATCAGATGACATGATTTCACAACTTTTCATTGGTCATTTAGATATGTGAAGCATACTGTATACGGAAATGAATCTGGACATTCTATCCGTCGAAAAATCGGCAAAATGGACATACGTGGTTTTCATCGGACAGCGACGATATACAACATGCATGTGTGTGTATTTATATATACAAAATAACTATACACAGTACACACACATATATTATGTAAATATATATATTATTTTGGATGTGATTAATCGTGATTCGTTTCACAGCTCTATTTTCAACATTGATAATAATCAGAAATGTTGCCAAGCCGTTGAGCGGTGCGTATGATCAGGATTGTGGTATACATGTGTGTGCAGGGATGAGGCACAGTGTGCACGTGGAGGACATGATTGGCTATCTGAAGCGCTGGTGCACTCGGGTCTCGGAGGATCCGCGGGAAGAGCCTGACGGAGCAGATTTCACCTCCACTGTGGATCACATCCATGAGGTGTACCGATATCTGTACGCCGAGTGCACTAGTGTCCAGATCAGAGACCTGTTCCAGCACTCGCCCGCCGTCTTCATCGAGTACGACAGGTCAGAGCTGATAATAACCACATCTGTGACACACACACCAGTCTGGAGCCGCACGGGTAGCCTATATCTGTGGCAATAGCCAACTATACATCGTATGGGTCAAAATTATCCATTTTTCTTTTATGCCAAAAATCATGAGGATATTAAGATCATGTTCCATGAAGATATTTAGTAAATGTCCTGCCGTAAATATATAAAACATGTATTTTTGTGAGTGAATGCAGCACAATCGTGAACATAAATGCACAACTTTAAAGGAGATTTTCTCAATGTTTACATTTTTTTGCTCCTCAGATTCCAGATTTTCAATAGTTGTGTCTCGACCAAATATTGTCCTATCCTAACACACCACACACCAATGGAGAGATTATTTATTCAGCTTTCAGATGATGCATACATCTCAATTTACAATTTTTTTTTACCCATGTGACTGGTTTTGTGGTCCAGGATCACATAGTCATGACATATAAGAAGTCTTTAAAGTATTAAAACATCCTGCAAGTTTCATAGCTTAAAACAACATTCTCATTATAAACAAAGCCTTTATTTAATCAAGCTTCAAAAACAGCTGGTTTTGATATTGAGTGATCTGTGACATCACACGGGCAAATTAATGTTCATATGCCCGCCTCCAGAGCAAGACATCAACCAATACTTATACATCATCGTATCATAGGCACCGCCCACTGCAATATAGGCACCGCCCACTGCAATATAGGCACCGACCACTGCAATATAGGCACCGCCCACTGCAATATAGGCACCGCCCACTGCAATATAGGCACCGACCACTGCAATAATAGGCTCCGCCCACTGTAATAATAGGCTCCACCCACTGTAATATAGGCACCGCCCACTGCAATAATAGGCTCCGCCCACTGCAATAATAGGCTCTGCCCACTGCAATATAGGCACCGCCCACTGCAATAATAGGCTCCGCCCACTGCAATAATAGGCTCTGCCCACTGCAATATAGGCACCACCCACTGCAATAATAGGCTCTGCCCACTGCAATATAGGCACCGCCCACTGCAATAATAGGCTCCGCCCACTACAATAATAGGCTCCGCCCACTGTAATAATAGGCTCCACCCACTGTAATATAGGCACCGCCCACTGCAATAATAGGCTCTGCCCACTGCAATATAGGCACCGCCCACTGCAATAATAGGCTCTGCCCACTCGATAATAGGCTCTGCCCACTGCAGTATAGGCACCGCCCACTGCAATAATAGGGCGCCGCCCACTGCAATATAGGCACCGCCCACTGCAATAATAGGCACCGCCCACTGCAATAATAGGCACCGCCCACTGCAATAATAGGCACCGCCCACTGTCGTTCAATCGCTTAACGGCTGACATTTGCCTTCACTGGATGTGAGCGTTGCGTCAAAAGCCATTATAATGACTGGCGCTGTCAACACTGATACAGTATACAGGTGTGTGTTCAGTGTCTGACGTCAGGAACAAGCGGATGGGATATTGTGATGGCGTCCCGGATGGCAGAGGATTATGTGTGTGTTCGGGGCGTTCGACTGCTGATTGGTTTGTAAACGAGTGTAATGGAGAGTTCACTAAGAAACCTTTGCTGACAGATGAAGCAGCGACTGTAAAGTGGAGGATTTCATTACGCTTTGTCTGTGAATGACGGTTTTATGAGGATAATGTTTTAAAAACACTTACTCGTGTGCAATAGCGAGTGGGCGTTGATACGCTTTCCTATGCAATGGCGTTAGCCAATCATAACAGTGCGCGTTTACTGACAAGCCTTAACGGAGCCGCGCATTAAAAACTGTTCAGTTCAGACAGAAAATAAACTTGAAAATATTTTTTTTTCTGCATATATAAAGTCAACCCAAAATTTATTCAGACACTTTCAACATTATCACAGTTTATTCACTATAGTTTATAAAATGGTGATAAAATATGACAGAACTCAGTTGATATTTGACAGGTTTTGTCCATCCTTCTGTTAGACTGTCTCTCTCACACACACACACACACACACACACACACACACACACACACACACACTTCTGTTAGACTGTCTCACACACGAATTATGTTGAATATCTGTCAGCTGGTAAATTTAACTACACAATTAGATAATACCAGTTTAGCTCAACCAGTGACCAAGCAATGCTTCATTGTGTTCAGTGTGTGTGTGAAAAGAGCATTAGCAGTTACAGACAAAACATGGTCAGGTCTGAATATTTTTTGGGGGTTTTTTTGTGTGCAAAAAACTTCACCACAAGGAACATATTCTAATAATAATAAAAATGCATGTCTCGACCCCCCATAACCTCCATGTCACACAGGAAGGACGAGTGGAGCTCCGGGCGCTTCTATCGGCTTAAAGAGGTGTGCTGGTGGGATCCGACGGGAATGTTCCAGAGATACAAGGAGTTGATCCGGCGGGCCGACAGTGTTATTCAGGAGCCCAGAGTCTTGGCCCCGTTTTATAATGCCTTGCCGGACATGAAGAGCATGTTCAAGGTTTGTTTAGGGCTGAAATCCCGGCCGATATGGATAAGCCCGACGTTATTGTCATGTTCTGGCTAAGAAATGGCCAATATTAAAATGTAATACTATTTTGTCTAAATAAATGTAAAATGAAACGCCTAAACTCAAATTGTGAATGTAGACGACATTGAAATGTACCGTATGAATTTTTATTTTTAAAAAAAAATTTGATAAAAAAAAAATACGTTTAACTTAATGTAATAATATTAATGTTATTAATTAACTTTAATTGAGCATTAGATGACAGCAAAGGCAATATACACAGAGGAAATGAGCATGTACAAGAAGATTTCCAATATTGATACAGATAGATAAATAAAAAGAAAATCTACAATATATATTCAAGTTTAACTTGAAGAAATTATGACAGATGTATAGTATTATTATACAGCAGAATGTGATGATAATAATAATACAGTTGAAGGGAATAAAACACATTCCATAGGGCCCTATTGTTAAAATTATAATAAACTATTAAATTGTACATTTTTTGAAGTCAATTCACTCGACATCCTTAATTAAAATGTAATTAAATTATTAAATGAAAATGGGAAAAAAATATTAAACGTTTCATAGGGCCCTATTATGATTCAAATTTTAATCTATTATTACATTTTAGAATAGGGCTGTCACGATAACTACTTTTTGTTGTGCGTTTAAAAATTAATTGCGATAAACGATATTATTGTAATTTTCAGACCATTTTATGCCACTGATTACATCATGACAATATAATAGCATAATAATGCAAGTACACTCTTTCAAAGAACAAAGAACATTTTATTATTATTATATTTAATATTTTATCAATTTAGACATTGGAATCGGAATGTGAAAAAATATATCCTAAATAAATATAAATAATAAATACACTTTTGTTAACAAAAAAGTGCAAGATACAAGAACTAGATCTAAACAAAGTTAACTAAAACAAAAGAACATGTTTAACAAAGTCAGTTTAAAGTGTCTCACACACACACACACACACGCAGATCATCAACAGGCCATTTCTGATCCGCCAGATCCGGTGTTTAATGGTTAGGCAGATTCCGAGAACGGAACACAACATGTTTACCTTGTGGCTTTAAGGCAGGATCTTTCTTGGGTAACAAAGCTGTGTTGGTTAGTTGTGTTGCAAAGTCGGTATACCGGCGCGTTAATTGGCTCTCCTCTCTCATTCGGCTTAAAGTCTAAATGTTCCCACGCCGGAGCTGAAGATTGCGGCTTTGAAAGCAAGACTTTTTCTTACTAACTGGCTGTAGATGTCACGAAACAGAACACTTTATAACACAGTGTCTCTTCGCCTGTCGGTGTCCGCTCTGTGTGTGTGTGTGTGTGTGTGTGTGTGGAGACGCTGCCTGAGCCTCGGCTCCGACACATAGAGCAGATAAGATGACAGCGCGATCGACTAAAATGTTTGTGACATTAATTTTTATGTAAAAATAAATATTTTCATTATTTGTAATTATATAAAAAATATATTGCGGCACCAAAAATGATCGCGCTCATTTCCATATATCGTGCGATAAGTCGATATATTGATTATCGCGACAGGCCTAATTTAGAAATTCGATTGATTTAGACATACTTAATGTTTTTTTTAATTCAAATAAAAAATGAAAATAGAATCTAGAAAAATGTAAACAAAACAAGGAATTTGGAACACGCTAAAAAGGGCCCTGCTAACATCGCCTGATCATTTATATGGGACTGATTCAGGTACAGGTTCATTTTATTGGGCTGATAGTGAAATAATGGCGCTTTTCCACTGCATGGTACGGCACGGCACGGCTCGCTTTAAATGGTACCACCTCTGTTGAGGTTCCAAGCGTACCGTACCGATACTAAATGTGACGTGAAAACACTGCAGATCACTGATTGGTCAGACAGAATCATCACTTCAGCGTCATTGTATTTGCGACACGAGACACTAAACCCGCTAGATTTAAATAGCCAGACAACAGCCAACGCGGTAGCACCTGTTTTTAGAGTATTTACTTGACAAAAGAAGTAAAAAAATCAAACAAGAAATGGCTGAATCGTGGTCAGTGGACGAGGTGCAGACTTTCTTCTCGTTGGTTGCCGAGGAGCGGATCCGGCGAGAGCTGGATGGGGCAACACAGAATGAAAAAGTGTTCCAAGAAGTAGCACAGCTGGCTACCACCGGACCTACAAACAGTGTAGGGACAAATTAAAAAAACTAAAAAGTGACTACCGAGCCAGTAGAGGCGGCAACTATTAACGATCAGTCCCACCCACTTTGAAGCGGTACTAACTGCAGTGGAAAAGCAACCGAGCTAAAGCGAACCGAACCGTGCCGTACCGAGTCGAGTCGCACTAACTGCAGTGGAAAAGCGAAGCGAGTCGAGCCGAACCGAGCCGTACCATGCAGTGGAAAAGCGCCATAAGTGTGTTCTGAGAAGCGTTGATTGTGCTTGCAGTCTCTGAGAGTGGAGCAGAACCCCTCGATGAAGCAGTACGTGTCCCTGCTGGAGGCCGTGTGCGAGTCCTCTCCGCTCGCCACCGGGGACGTGGTGCAAGACGTGTCCGTCATCTTCGCCAAACTGGGTACGCATCAAATCATATTCTGCATAATCATCCATTAAACTGGCATTTGGACATTTCTGATGTCTCTCTCTCTCTCTCTCTCTCTCTCTCTCTCTCTCTCTCTCTCTCTCTCTCTCTCTCTCTCTCTCTCTCTCTCTCTCTCTCTCTCTCTCTCTCTCTAAAAGCTGATAAGTGTAAGATGCGTGTTCACGGAGAGCAGGATCAGGATCAGGACACGCAGCTGAACTCCACTTACTGCGTCTCTCTGAAGGGTGAGATCTTAGACCTCGAGTGTTTACTGAGCTGCTGATACCCTGCTCTCGTCTTAATCTGTTTTATGGTCTTTACAGAAATGGTGTCCCATAAACGAGTTTTCCCCACCAAGACTAGCGGATGGGTCACGTTAGCTCGTAAGCCCATGATCGCAGACAGCGCAACCTTGGAGAAGATCTTCAAATCGCACAGTTCGGTGTGTTTGCTCAACCTGCCGTCCGCAGCCAGGAGAGCCGCCAGCAGACCCAGGCATGAAGGTAGGGGGAGCACGGCTCTCTGGGTATCGTTGGAGAATGCAAACTTTGGCAATGACATTTAGCATGACTCTTGTGTCTTGCAAAATAACTTTACAGAGAGAACCAATGCTAAATTACCCATCGAGCTTCAGGGGCGTGCGATCGATATATCAATATTACGATGTTATTACACTACCAGTTCTGGTGCTCTTCGATATATATATGTTTTTTTTGTGTGTTTTATGGGGATTTTTTTTATTAAATTATATTTACGCTGTATTTATAATCCATTTATTCACTTTTTGAGCAAAGACCTGAAAATGTTATTTCCTACTTTAAACTGTGGTAAGTCTTGAATGCTTTAGACTGAAGATTAATCTCTTTTTTAAAGACGATGCTTGGCAGATTATTGCTAAAGTGAAAAGTTTTGAACTTTAAAAAAGTTACAGAATTTTACGTGTATTGTTATGAAAAATGCGATCGATATATCAATATTACAATAATATGTGCCTTTTTTACACAACCAGTTCTGGTGCTCTTCGATTTTTGTTTATACATTTTTTTGTCAATGAAATCAATTGTATTATATTTTAGTTTTATGTTTTTTATAAAAAAATGTGTGTTTTATGGGGATTTTTTTATACTAAATTATATTTTCCATTTATTAACTTTTTGAGTATAGACTTGAAAATTAAATTTCCAACTTAAACTGTGGTAAATCTTGAATGCTTTAAAGCACAGACTGAAGTTTAATCTCTTTTTTAAAGACGATGCTTGGCAGTTTTAAAAAGTGAACTTAAAAAAAGTTACAGAATTTTACGTGTATTGTTATGAAAAATGCACAAAAATACTATTTTAAATTTTCAGCTTTTTCAAACTTGACAGAACCAATGCGGAATGACCCATCGAGCTCCTCTGTGTTTAGTGCCGTGTTTAAAGTCAGTGATGATGGAAACTAGGGCTTTAAAATGGACGTTTCATCATGAACTTACAGTTTTTGCTGATCCCTCAAAAATGTGTTTAGATTCAGGGGCGTGCGATCGATATATCAATATTACGATGTTATCGGTGTTTTTTCATGCACTGCTCAATTTTGCTTTCAAAAACGTTCTTTTATTGCACTTTATCTATTAGCGTCTGTAGATTTTAGTCTTTAAAGGCAGTGAGTTTAATTTAGATCCAATCCAGCAGCTTTACACACACCAAACTTTATTCATATGTACACTGCCGTTCAAAAGTTTGGGATCGGTAAGATTTATATTGTTTTTAAGAGAAGTCTCTTATTTTCACCAAGTCTGCATTTATTTGATTAAAAATACGAAAAAAAATGTACAATTGTAAAATATTAGGACAGTTTAAAACATAATTTTTAAAATGTATTCCTGTGATCAAAGCTGAATTTTTAGCATCATTGCTCCAGTCTTCAGTGTCATCTAATATGCGGATTTGCTGCTCGAGAAATGTTTATTATTAGTATCAATAAACTACAACTATTTAAAGTCCCCCTGTTTTATCCCTTAAAACTCACCTTTAATCACCAAAATTACATATTTAAGTTTTTTTCTTTGAAAATGTTGTCTTCATGCCTTAAAATATCTTGAATGTAACTCGACATCCTTGCCTCACTTAGTATTCGCGGTTCTATGGATATGCAAATGAGCCCCGCCTCCACTCACTCACTCAGAGATCCACTGGTGGACGATCACACGTTGATCTGATTGGTCAAGGTAGTGTGTGACGTCAGAAACACCAGCGATTTCAAACCGTGTGTTTGAGACTGTCTTTGGTTCACTGCAGTTTTAAGCAGAAAATACTCAGCAATGCTGTCCACTTATGAACTTACACATGGTGTGTGTTAAAGCAGATTAATAACTCCACATACACACATAAACTACATTAAAAGCTGGATTTTCTCCACAGGGGGACTTTACGTTCGGATGTATTTTCACGTCTGTGCTCAAAAACAGGTTCTAACTGTGTAATGAATGGCCTGGATTGTGCCCTGGTCCTCTGGTCCTCAGGAAAGCTGGAGAAGGAGTTGTTCAGCGAGTGTGATCGGGAGTTATTCCTGCAGATCTGCGGCGTGGAGAAGCTCTCTCGGTGCGTGACCACCGAAGCTCAGACCGAGCTCTACCGGCCGTGTGCCGCACTGCAGGCGCTGGTGCGACAGCTCGTCCCGTACATCCAGAGGTTCATCTTCCACCACGCTGACTTTGAAGACATGTACAGTGAGCTGAAGGATTGTGGGATTGCCAAACGCATCAGCTCGCTGAGTTTCGGACAGGTGCGCTTTACTCAAATTACCTGCATAATGATGGGCCTTAAATTGCCTATACGTAGTCAAACCAGAATGACTCCTTCAACATTTCTCACATTATCAGTTTATTCGCTATAGTTTATTTTTTATTTATTTTTTATTTTTTTATTTTTTTCACCTTTATTTTTACAGGCAAGTCATTAAGACCAAGTTCTTATTTACAATGGCGGCCTGACAAGTGGAATAACCACTTAGGGAAAGGGAAGCAGGGCTAAAATAAATACAATAAATACATACAAGATACAGTTTAAAAACACAACACAGTAGACAACAGACACTTATAACCAGCTAAGTGTATAGGTACATAAAAGTAATAATGGATGATAATAACAAAAAAATAATAATAACTATGTAGAGATTATAAAATGGTGATAAAATATGACAGAACTCAGTTGATATTTGACAGGTTTTGTCCGTCCTTCTGTTAGACTGTCTCACACACACACACACACACACACACACACACACACACACACACACACACACACACACACACACACACACACGCACACGCACACACACACACACACACACACACACACACACACACATGAATTATGTTGAATATCTGTCAGCTGGTAAATTTAACTACACAATTAGATAATACCAGTTTAGCTCAACCAGTGACCAAGCAATGCTTCAGTGTGTTCAGTGTGTGTGTGAAAAGAGCATTAGCAGTTACAGACACACACTTCAGCAGAACATGATCAGCTCAAAGTGTCCCAATCAGTTTCAGTCCAAAATTTTTATAAATTTTACACTGTATCAAGAATATTTGTGTATAATACGTCACAGTTTACTGTATCCTGCTCTCCTCACTTACAGAAATTAACTATAGTGTCCTGCACACACTAGTGAAACAATATAAAAAATTCGGTTCATTTATGTGATCAAGTTCAAGATCGACAGAAAGCGTCATTATTTTACAAAAGCACAACGTTTTGTTGTTATTGTGAGTTGACAGAAATAAGAGTAGACCCTTTACAGTTTGCATTACTCTTATATCTGTGTGACCAAACATGACGGAGTATTTTAAGGTAAATGCGAGTAATGGCGCCGGCGCCTGTAATAATGCAGTGAACACTCTCCACACGAACACTAATAATAACACACACTGATCTAGTCCATCGGTTCCCAACAGGGGGTCGCGGCCCACAAGGGGGCCTCAGCGAGCTCTTTAGGGGGTCGCGTCATATTTTTAAAAGTTTTGAGCAATGAGCATTAAATAAAAGTTCTTAACTTTTTTCTGTTCAAAATTATATAATGAGCGAGTTCATCATGAATCCATTTTGCAATCCGTGTTTTTGTCTTATCCTGAACCACTATGGTACTCCTATATTAAGTGTTTACATTGGGACTATTTTACACGGGTTCGGATCGCTGCCGCTGCGGAGTAGCCCGTACTACTCGGAAGTAGTTCCGGCTACAATGTTCTTCCGAAGGATGCATTATTTTGTTAATAAACGCAAGTTTATTATCGCTCGCTATAGCGCCAAAAATAAAGCCTCGCATCGATAAAGTGTCACAAATAACATGCAAGTATTGAGTTCCCAGACAGCAGTCATTTAGTAATAGCCTATTCTTTCTTTTTTTACCTACACACCAGTGTGAATATTTTTGTTATTGCATTTCAAATAGGGCCAATTTATAGTAGGCTTACGTTTTTAAATTACAAAGGGCCTACTGATGTTTTTGTTATTGTATTTTCAATATTATAAGCTATTATTTGTGCATAAACATATATATAGTAAACATACCGTTTGTTTGAAAACAACATACTTTGTCATCATTGCTGCAAGCTTACAAGAGCGATAATATCATTAAATGTGAAGGTGGGCCCTAAAATATTTTCTTGGGAAAAAGGGGGTCTCAGACAAAAAAAGGTTGGGAACCACTGATCTAGTCAAAATAATTAATAGATAAATGAATGGCGAATGTTTGAATTTCTGTTACAACCTGCGTGATTTCGCCACTTTTTTTTGTTTTGTTTTTTCTGCTTATAATTTTGGTCGACTAAGCGTCTTCTACTCGACTAGCGGTTATAGGACTATAAGGAGGGCGGCCCTATTTCTTTCAAAGCTGAAGCGTTTGTGTTTGTGCAGGTTGGGAAGCTGTATAATCATTATCGGCTCGAGGTGCCGGACGAGGACCCGATCTTTGAGAGCGAGGATATTATATGTCTCCTGAAAGACAAAAAAGAGCTGTACATCCACAAGGATCATCTCTCAGCCAAACTGGACATCTGCAGGTACAGCGTTCAGCACTTCTCATGCTTCGTAATCCTCAGTAGGGATATGCACCGATATGAACAATTTGGCCGATAACCGATAATTCTTTATATTTGAAAGCCGATAACCGATATATTGGCCGATAAATCTAAATTTATGCTTAAAATGTTTAAATAATTTTTGAGAGCCTGATTATAAACACAAAAGTCTCATCATGTCCCAAGCACACAATTATAATAATGTTCTCATTTTAATGTTATGTAACCGATATGACAGACTTGTGCTGCACATGTTCCTTTTTTGAAGTGATTTCAATCATATTTCAAGTAATTCAGAAGCATAATGTTCAGCAGTGCGCATCTGAAGAGTCTCAGCTGAAGGAGATAACACATTATTTATCGGCTTTAATATATCAGACAAAATTTCTTATCAGGCTGATGACGATTACATTAAATTATCATATATCGGCCGATACCGATATGCTGGCCGATAAATCGTGCATCCCTAGTTTCTACTCCAATTTTACTTTTGAAATATAAAATTTTTAATTAGGGATGCACCGACATGAACATTTTACCCAATACCGATAATTCTTTATATTTGAAAGCCGATAACCGATATATTGGCCGATAAATCTAAATTTATGCTTAAAATGTTTCAATAATTTTTGAGAGCCTGATTACAAAAACAAAAGTGTCATCATGTCCCAATCACACAATTATAATAATGTTCTCATTATAATGTTATGTAACCGATATGACAGACTTGCGCTGCACATGTTGCACTTTACTGTATTTTCTTTTTTTGAAGTGATTTCAATCATATTTCAAGTAATTCAGAAGCATCATGTTGAGCAGTGCGCATCTGAAGAGTCTCAGCTGAAGGAAATAACACATTATTTATCGGCTTTAATATATCAGACAAAAAATCGGGCCGATAACGATAACATTAAATGATCATATATCGGCCGATACCGATATGCTGGCCGATATATCGTGCATCCCTAGTTTCTACTCCAATTTTACTTTTGAAATATAAAATTTTTAATTAGGGATGCACCGACATGAACATTTTACCCGATACCGATATTTCTTTATATTTGAAAGCCGATAACCGATATATTGGCCGATAAATCTAAATCCAATTTTTTTTATAATTTCTGATTTATCGTCAATCCCTAATCCTCGTGTGTGTGTGTGTGTGTGTGTGTGTGTGGTTCATCTCTCTTTATGTTATTTTGCAGAGAGCTGGTGAAATTGTTCACCACGGAAAAGGCCTTTGCCAAAGAACTGGAGCGCTTCCTCCAGGCCCTTGTTTCATGCATAAACGTGAGTATAGAGTTTAAATCAGTGATTAAAACGAGCCTCCAGGCCACATATTCACACACACACACACACACACACACACACACACACACACACACACACACACACACACACACACACTGATGCCAGCTGTATTCCTCCAAGGTCACGCTGTCCTTGTTTTCTAAAGCAAGATTGAGTGATTGAGAGCTGAAAGCTGAATTCATGGCTTGAAAAACACTAAATGCTGCATCTTAAGTGAAAAGCTAGAGCGCTTGCTGGTCCTTGGGGATGAAGATGAGAGGGTTTTCTCTCCTGGTATGATATGGACACTTTGAGTGCTTGAGATGGGAATTCGAAGTAGAGCATTTGTTTAATCAAAGTAGAACACATTTATTTAATCCAAAATAGCATGTTCAAATGAATGTAGTCATGCCTCCGGGCCATACACAAATCACACAAGCAGTTAATGTTTGACCTTTTATAAACTATTAAAGTTTCTTCAGTAGGGATCGGCAAGAGTGCAAACGTTTATTTCAATTTATGTAACATGGAGATTTGTTTTTATTCACATATGTACCAAATGTACTTTGTTTCATATGGTTTGAAACAATATTAATATTTGGTCTTTAGATATGTAATCTCAGGCTATTATTATTAACTAGTCTAAAACCATAAAACATTTATTCCTTGAAATAAAATTTGAATTAATTTTTGAATAAAGTATTTAAATATTAAAGAAATTAATATACCGGTAATATAAAAATAATTTAAAAAAGATGTACTAAAATTGTATTTGTAAAACAATTAATTCTAATTTCCGTTTGGTTTAATTTGAAGCATTAAAATATAAAAACTAAAGCTTATAATAAGGGTAATAATAGTTTTAATATGATAATAACTATAAAGTTACCTTCTTTACACCGTAAAAACACGAGTGTACAATTTTATTTTCTAAAATAGATGATATAATTTTTTCAAGATAATAATGCTTTTTTCTGCATGTTTCTTCCCTTCGATTTGGTTTACAAATGTTTTTAATTAGTATTAATAAGCAGTAAATTAGTTTGCTATTTTTCTAATAGATAATAATCAGTTATTCCAAACTACTTAATTTCTTTTTTATATAGAAATAAACATTTAAAATATTTTTTGTATGCTTTATTATGTGCGTGTATGTATGTATATATATATATATGACTGTTATTAAGTATGTAAATTATATAGATGATTGAATATAAATGAATCCCGATCGTGACTAACTACGATCAAGTAATTTGCATATCTTGTAATTATTTTGCTTAAAATTTCCTCTTGATTGACATCCCTCATACAACTCCCAACATGAATCTTGTGTATGGTGTGCCTCAGGACCGAGCTGATTTAAAGAGGCTTCTGGACCGGGAAAACGCTCAAGAACTCCCAGAGAACGAGGAGCCGTGGGACGTGCCGGCGCCACAACCGGTGGAAGTGCGAACAGAACCCATCGGTAATCAGATCCTGTGTCCCTGAACCGGCGGCACGGTCCCCGGAGTCTGAACGCATCCAGGAATTAACAGCTGTGTTGATCCCTTTGATTTCCTTCCCGGTTTAATCCGCGCCCTCATTTCATCACTCCTCGCGCACCGCATGCACAGTGCGCGTATGCTAATGTGTGTTTGTTTGACATGAAAGCGCAGCTGTTGCCGGGCGGAAAGAAGAGACAGAGAGTCGCTACACACATTAATAACCAGGCCTGCGCATTGACACACATCTCACCATTCGGGTTCAAATTCACATGTTTACGGTTCGATAATTATTTATTTGGATATATATATATATATATAAATATCAGGTACAGTACGTCAGTAAAACAATTAAACTAAAGCCCTATTCGCACTGGATTAGTATTACCTGGTGACCTCTAGTCATTTGTAATAATGTTTGTAATAATGTAATAATCATTCTGCAAAACATGCTTTTCTTACTCAGTATTTCTGTCTTGTTTCCAGTCAAAATATCTAAAAATTCTTATATCAAGATGCATTTACTAGATGAGTAAAATGCCATAAGATATTATGTCCTGTTTTCCAGGGGAATTAATCAAAATTAAGTGAGTTGATGCTTAAAAAAGCTAAATTATCTGCCGATGGGGTCAGAAAAATAATCTTAATTCAAACAGAAACAAGATTATTATTATTTTTACCCCTTTGGCAGATCATTTTGCTTGTTTTAAGCAAAAACTCACTTAATTTTTATTTATTTCCCCAGAAAACAGGACTTAATATCTTATGTCATTTTACTACTTTAGGAAATGCATCTTGATTTAAGAAATGTTTGATATTTGGACTGGAAACAAGACACAAATACTGAGTAAGAAAAGCATTTTTTGCAGTGTGTCGACGGGAGGCAAACTAATGAAGCGCTTGCTTTTGTTTTGTGCGCAACCTCGATTTCAGCCAATCATGGCGCTCCTCACTGCGAGCCGGTCAAATTCTCATGTTTGCGGTTTGATTGAATATTGATTATTGTATTGATTGGCCAATACAAACCAGCACAGATTGCTACATAATAATGAGTATTAAATTATTATTATTATTATTAAATGTCATCTTGTTGTGTTGTTGGGTTGTAGAATCGACGGAGTACAGGCTCCAATTTTACATTTTATCGCATAATGTTTTCTAAATGATTATGAATATTTGTGAATCATCTTTGATTGTTTTGATTGATTGTGATTCGACTTTTTGAAGAACCTGGTAAGGAAGAGTAATCAAATACATAGTTATAAACTGAATATGTTGTATCTGGAATCTTTATTTATAGAAAATATTCACATGATTAAAAATGCACCGTAATGTCACTCTTTACATCGTCGTCTTCTTGGCGCTGGATATGCAGAACCTCGGGTCGCACCACACAAGTCTTGCACGTGAGCATTTATCACATAGTTATTGGCATCTACATATTTATACGCCCTCAGTTTCTCTAACGCTCAGCTTCTCTATCGGGTCGGTGTAGAAGTTAGGCACTCGACCGGAGGCGGCGTTAACGTTAATCCTGTCAGATCATTGGCTGAGCGTGTACGCGTGTACGGGTCGGCCAATCTGGTTCCGTCCGTTAAAATTAACTTTTGCAAATAACAATCGCGGACCTGGACAGTGAGTGCGCTTGCACATTAAGATAAAATCGGATTTTCTCCAGTTATTGTTAAAAAACAAGCTAACAAAACTTGCAAACTAGCGTTAGTGAAGCGGCCAGACGGATCGTTCCGCCTCCACCTAAGCTCCGCCCACAAAAAAACGTCACCATGTTTACTAACTGAAAAGGCGTCTATACTGTAATTTAGAGTTTGAAAATATAATTTCATAATAAAATTGGTGCTTGTGTTTGCAGTTCGTCCATCAGAAGTCGTGCCGGAGGAACAAATCCCGCCGGATGTGAATAAAGAGGACCGGCTGGTGTGCTGGCCGCCTAAAGCTTCGCTCAGTAAGACCGGTGTCCAAAGTTCAGGTAAAGATGAAGAGGACCCACTGCAGAAGAGTCCAGCTTTTGAGTAGACGAAATTTAGTCTTGTTCATGTTTCTTGTTAATTTTCTAGATCAGTGAATCATGTGCTTTGGCCTTAGACCTCGTGTGTTGTTGTATATCTGCAGTGGTACGAGCTCATCATAACGCATCTGTGTTTCGCAGGTTCGGGCAGCCAGGCTTTGGAGGAGGTGATGAAGATGTGGCCTCCTCCTGCTCCTCTTCCAGCTCAATCCCGAGTCGAGAGGAGCTCGTCCAACACCAGCGTCCATCAGCGAACCGCAGAGACTCCGGCGCATGAAGATCCAAGATCTCCACATCCACATCCCCCGGCTGCCAGAGCGAGCAGCGCCGTCCCACAACCCTCAGGTCTCGTGACGCAATAATCTTTCTTTTAGTTCATCGTAATGGTAACTTGGTAACGGATGTGGCACTTGCTGTGTGAACACACAAAAAAAATAGTCACACTTGTGCTCCTCGCGGTCAGAAATGGTAGACGAGTTTCCTCTAGTGGAAGCGTTCGGTACTGCAGCCGAACAACATCTCACTGAAAGATCATTTTTCGAGATATCAGACTCACATTTGGAGCACAACTTGTTGATTCTCTTGCAGTTTAAGAGTGAAACATGTTTTTGAAAATATACATTTCATATTTTAAAAAAAGTAATTTTTGTGCATTTTTCATAACAATAAACGTAAAATTCTGTAACTTTTTTTAAGTTCACTTTTTTAAACTTACCTGTTGCATATATATATATATAGAGAGAGAGAGAGAATATTTAATTTTCGCTCTTGTGGCCCGAATTTTGCCCTCTTATTTTTGAAAGAACAATTTGTATTGGCCAAAAAAAATTCCCTATCATGGATTTATTTTATCTCAGGGTTTCCTAAAGAGGGGTTCATGAATTGATGAAAATCTAATAATTAATTAAATTATGAAAATTGAAAAGAAAGGAAGAAGAAAAGAAAATATAGGGCTGCACAATTAATGTAAATTTAACTTTACCACTCTACAGATAAAGCATTGTGGAAAATTTGCGTATCTCCCCGTAGTGATAAAATTAAATAAAATTCTGTATCAAATTTATAGGCAGGACAAGTAGTTTGTATAGGCTTGGTTTGTAGAGAATTACAAACATGCGCACATATATTCAAACGCACATAACTATAGAATTAATTCTTGATGCGCACGTGAGCGCCACCAGCGTTTCTCACAGGTTCAGTTTAAAGTCTGTGTAGAGAGAACGTGTCGTCTTAGCGGCCCCTAATTTAATAACTAATTATCCTTTCGACGGAAGTGAATCAATCAAAACTAACTTTAGCTGGAAAATAACATTATTCAAGAACCGCTATAAAGCCAAAACCTTAAATTATACGTTTATCTCTGTAAAGCAGCTTTGAAACAATCTACATTGTTAAAAGCGCTATATAAATGAAGATGACTTGACTTGACTAAATGAAATTGCATGAATGCAACAAGTATTTGTGGACAAACCGTGCAGCGCGTTCATAATTCTGTTTCTCCCTGCTGAAGATTTTATGAAAATAGTTATGAGAAACTTAATAAGAAAATAAAATGCTTCCTAAAAAAATGAAATGGTTTATTAGTTTACATACATGTCTCTTCTCTTCTCTGATGATGTGGGCGGGGCAACCTGTCACTCACATGATATCAGCCAATAGCAAACCACAACCCTCCAATCAATCCCCACAGACACACTCAAGCCCCGCCCACATGTGTTCTTGTTCCTGAAGCGCTTCACTGGATATACGGCACAATAGAGGAGAGAAGACCAGCGCTACTTCTGTTTTATGCCGACTTTACAGAAACTATTTTAGATGAAAGGGTTCAGCTGGCAGAATAAAGTTTGTGAATGGCTGTTTTAAACATGTTTTGTCCACACAGAGCGAAGGGAAGAGGACGTCAGTCCTGAGAAGGAAGGAGATGAAGCTCCAGCGGACGAGAGCGGCGCCGCAGCAGATCCGCAGTACGTGTTGGCTTCATGACCCGTGTTTCATTCAGAAAGCTTGATTTAAAGTATCATTCGAAAGCTGGAACAGTCCAAACTCACAGTTTTGAAGTTAGACGTTCCGTTACCATTAAAACACTACTTTAAAACCTTTTAGCGGCTCATAAAAAAAAAAAAAAAATTGGAACTCAACTTCTTTACACATTTGGCTTAGATTTTCAAGCAATTTTAGAGTCCAAATTATTTAGTAAAACACATTTTTTGTATAGTATTAAAGAATAGTTAATTTTCACTTTTTTAAAAGAGACCAACCTCATGAATTACAACCATCTGTGCTCAAAAAGAGGAGCAACAGTGAACAGGATATTAAGGAGGATCTATTCTGCCCTTTTATACAGTCTTGCTGTAGTTCAGGCTCGACTAGAACAGGTTCTCCTGCTTGAATGTTGATTATTCTCCTCATATTCTCCATTGTTGCGGCTCCTCTCTTCCCAGTCTGTCAGTAACGCTCTGTTTACTTCCTGTCTCTGTTAAGCCCCTCCTTCTGAAAAGCACACTGTGCTCTGATTGGTCGGCTGGGGCAGTGTGTTGTGATTGGTCGAGCACTTCAAGTGTGTTTGGGAAATGCCCCGCCCCTTTCCATAACCGCCAGTTTAACACACTACTAACTCAACCAGGCCCCGCCCCTTTATTCTGCGCATTAATTATTATAATGAGGAATATTGTGACGTGTTCGTTCCCGGAAGAAACTCAAGACTACAGTGGAGGCGTTTCAGGAGTTCAGAAACACTGACACTTTTCTTGATCAACAGCAACATTACACAATTAAAGTCCCCCTGTGGTGTAAATCCAGCTTTTAATGTAGTTTATGTGTGTATGTGGAGTTATTAATCTGCTTTAACACACACCATGTGTAAGTTCATAAGTGGACAGCATTGCTGAGTATTTTCTGCTTAAAACTGCAGTGAACCAAAGACAGTCTCAAACACACGGTTTGACATCGCTGGTGTTTCTGACGTCACACACTACCTTGACCAATCAGATCAACGTGTGATCGTCCACCAGTGGATCTCTGAGTGAGGGAGTGAGTGAGTGAGTGGAGGCGGGGCTCATTTGCATATTCATAGAACCACGCATACTAAATGAGGCAAGGGTGTCAAGTTACATTCAAGATATTTGAAGGAAAAAAACGTTTAAATGTAATTTCGGTGATCAAAGATGAGTTTTAAGGGATGAAATGATTGCCTACAGGGGGACTTGCATCACACATCCTCTTATCATCTCTTGCTTCTCATCGCATCTGAACCCTCGTCTCCTCTCTCCAGGAGCCAGCCTCCTCCTCAGGCTCCGGAGATGGTGTTGAGCCGGTTCCAAGGCGCCGAGAGTCGCCCCCGTCCACCGCTGACGCTGGATAACGCGGTGTGGAGCAAGTCCATGAGTCCCGAGGACGTGCTGGAGGACCTGGCGCTGGACTGCTCGATCCCCCAGACGCTGGTGCTCCCCACAGACCAGGAGGACACGGCCAGCATCGGCCAGTGGGGGGAGCAGCTGGTGTTCTCCTTCCTCACGCACTGGAGAGAGAACGGCGGGCGCTCGGGGCCCAGCCAGATCACATGGTTCAACGAGAGAGGCGAGAGCGGGCGCGCCTGCGACTTCAAGCTCAGCTTCCCTGGTGAATACAACACACACACACACACACACACACATATATATATAATACGAATACTGGTAACACTTTACAATAAGGTTAATGTGTTAACTAACATGAACTAACCATGAGCAATACATCTGGTACAGTAATTATTCATATTTGTTCATATTAGCGCTTAAAAAATACAGCTGTTCATTGTTTGTTCACTTATTTTACAGTGTCCTTGTTACATAATTTACATGTACTTACCATACTAATAACTGTAAATTATGCATAATTACATGCAAATTACCCTCAACCAGACCCTAACCCTATAGTGAGTGTAGTTAATTAATATTACTCAGTACTTAATATATAATTGCACTGTAACGATGACACCTTAAAATAAAATAAAGTGTAACCCACTTTACAATAAGGTTCATTAGTTAATGTGTTAATGAGCAATACATGTGTTACAGTATTTATTAATATTTGTTAAAGTTAGTTAATAATAATCCAGCTGTTCATTGTGTTCATGTTAGTTCACAGTGTATTAACTAATGTGCACAAGATTTTAATAAAGTATTAGTAAATGTTGAAATTAATATTAACTAATATTAATAAATGCTGTAAGTATTGTTCATTATTAGGTCGTTAACATGTTATTTAATGAACCTTATTGTAAAGTGTTACCTGAATACTTGCAGCAACACTAATTATCAGTTCACTTCTAGTGTGTTAATGATTAGTTGCAAGTGTGCAATTTTGAAACAATGAATTTTGTGCTAACTATATATTAGCTGTAATTAAATTATAGTAAAGCACAACTTTAAGTTCTTTAAGAACTTTATTACTGAGCATATACTTTATACTCAAATATCATACACTTATGGAATATTGCTTGTGTGTTTCACAGACACTCATAAATAATTAAAAATGTGATGTACTTGTAAAACAAATAAAATAAAATCACTACTCAAGGATGTAATTAGTCACTACACAGACATATTTAAAGTTGCACACACAAGCAATATTCCGTAAGTCTATTATATTTGAGTATTAAGTATATGCTCAGTAATACCTTTGGCTTATTACAAATAGTATAAATTGCACACTTTGTCTTCAATAACAAAACAAATATTACTTAGTTAATACTATTGTATACTATAATGTATTTTGAAAGTATACTTTCAATGCATTGTTACAATGATCATTTTCACAATGATCATTATTACAAGTTTTTGAAATTTGTATGTTTAATTATGCAAATTAGCCATTATCTCATTACATATGCGCACTTTTGCATATATTTTCGATAGATAGATCTGAACATATGATAAAGCCAGGTGCAAAATTCTTTTTTCATTTTGAATTTATTGAAAGGATAGCCCCTTGAGATGTAACATCTCATTTTCAAGGGGGTCCTAGAAACACAAGCAGTATACAACACAGATAAGACAACATCAAACAAAACAACAGTACAAGACAAAACTACAAAAACAAAACAAATGCTCAACCTGCTTCCCACATTCTTATGGGCTTCCCACACCCACACCAGTTTCAGTGCAGAATCTCAGCATCATGTAATATCAACATAGAGCCACATACTAGCAAAAGATCTTCAAATTAATCTAAAATACAGAAAGAAACAAGATCAAAACAAACTCAAAAACATACACAAGTTATTTTAAGATAAGATAATAAGGATAACCTAAAATGATTCAGAGAAGTGATAGATCTCAACGAAACAGGAAGGTTATTCCAGTCAAAAGGGGCTTTATACAGGAATGACCTACGTCCAGCTACACTGACAATTTTTGGGACACAGAAAAAAGGGTATTGCACATTTTGATTACACACAAGATGATAAAAGATGTTCAGAGGGATTTCAGGAGATATGCTTTCATGACCTAGGAAATCTAAATATACTGTCCATAGCCTTAAAAAATCGATTTTCGCCATCTTTTTTTTATTAAAATGTCACATAAATCAGGCCAGGAATGATTTATTAACAAATCCCTCTGAACATATCTTCAGAATACTGCTAAGTGTGTAACTGGAGAGTTTGGTGAACATCGGCTGAGATGTTTCTACTGGAGGATGACAAAAAACCCATTTTGAGAAAAAGGCATTTTAAGATTTGTAATGTAAAAAATCATACTTTTTTAGTGGAAACAATATCTTATCAAATCATTAGCAACAACAATACAAACCACCTAAATCACATCAAAACTTATAAACAGCATTTATGGCCTTCAACTGAGCAGAAAACACACATCTGAATGTCAGAGCGCGTCACGTGATGCTTCTGAACCAATCACGGCGTCAGACATTGACATCAGCCAATGAGATTTCGCTTTT
>NC_136896.1:31220931-31248431 GCF_949152265.1 Phoxinus phoxinus
AGGTGGACCTCGTCATCCATAAGAGCAGAGGTACAGACCAGTCCACACCGCTACTATCGGCTACTGATCCTTCAGATCAAATCCTAAAACATAATCAAGTAAAGTCCCCCTGTGGTGTATGTGGTGTTATTAATCTGCTTTAACACACACATGTGTAAGTTCATAAGTGGACAGCATTGCTGAGTATTTTCTGCTTAAAACTGCAGTGAACCAAAGACAGTCTCAAACACACGGTTTGAAATCGCTGGTGTTTCTGACGTCACACACTACCTTGACCAATCAGATCAACGTGTGATCGTCCACCAGTGGATCTCTGAGTGAGTGAGTGAGTGGAGGCGGGGCTCATTTGCATATTCATAGAACCACGCATACTAAATGAGGCGAGGGTGTCGAGACATGAAGACAATATTTTAAAGGAAAAAAAACTTTGGGGATCAAAGATGTTTTAAGGGATACAAATTATAGACTACAGGGGGACGTTAACTGAAATAAAAAAAAATTGTTTAAATTGAATGTACTAAAATAAAAATATAGCTTAATTTACATTTATGCATTTGGCAGACGCTTTTATCCAAACCGACTTACATTGTATTTCAAGCTACACATTTACATTCTTACCAGTTCTTGCTTTCCCTGGGAATCGAACCCGTGACCTTGGCGTTGCAAGCGCTCTACAGTTAGAGCCACAAGAAAGCATTAATAAACATCATTACTCCAGTAAGTGGCGACAGACGACATAATGAATAAGTCACTGAATCATTCATTCAACCAATCATGTTAGAAAACACGTATTCATTCAGAAAATGAAACGTGACCCATTGAATCGTTCAATTTAAGATCATTCATAAACATTAATTTATTTGGGAATTGACTGTTTCATTGAATAATTTACTTATCCAATTCATTCAAAACACTAATTCAGTCGGAAACAAAACAAGTGTAGTCTATAGTCATCAAGTATAAGAGTCAAATATATAAAAAGAACTCAAATGAATGAAAATGACAAACACACACAACAAAATTAGTCAACTTAAAATGAAAAGAGAAAATGCAAAAATTAAATCTAACTCACAATATTATTATAAAATAACACTTGATGAAATATGTCGGATGAAAAAGATATTTGTATTTATTTTTGTCATTGAATATTAAAGTGCTTGTAAAGTAGTCCATTGTGTTCAGGCTCATGGTCTACGTGTAAATGCATTGCTGTTGTGTACGCTGTAAGGTTTATAATCTAAAAGCGATAAAGCTCTAATTGGCATGATCTTCTCTCCTCGATCTACAGGAGCCAAGATGGCGCTGAAGTTTCTGAAGAAGAAGACGACCAAGCTGAAGAGCTTCGTGCGCGAGTACAGCGTCTCCCTCTACGTGTCTCCGTGTCCCTACATCATCAACATGTTCGGCATCGCGTTCGAGACGGACGAGTACTATGTGTTCGCACAGGAATACGCGCCGTCCGGAGATCTGTTTGATATCATTCCACCACAGGTGATCACAATCATTTAATGATCAATAAAGCAACAGTTCTCTCAAAATCAGGGACTTTTTAAAATCTTTGTAAGGGACATTTTTATGGTTTCCTTAAATCTTAAAAAAATGACACTGCAAACGGCGTCTGTCTGTCCTGGCATTTACAATACTGATAGTTTCAAAGCAGCTTTACAGAGATAACAGTAAATCATTCATTTAGTTAATTTATATATATATATGGCCGTTCTGGAGAAAACCGTGATGTCATCGTCCAGCTCAGTTCAGTTCTCATATACTGCTATCAATGCAGGAGATCAATAACAGTGTTGAATATTAAATTAAATGTTGTGTCGGTGTGTTACGACCGGTGTTCATGTGTCTTTTCTATCGCACTGTGTTCTTTTTCTCTCCTTCTTTGTTCTGTTTGATCCCGGACGAGCCCCCAATTATCACGGCCCGTGTCCAGAAAACTCTAAAATAGGGTGTAATAAAATAAAATAAAATAAAATAAAGATAGTTTGTGGAAATGGAATCCCAGCAACGAATCACTCCCATTATTGATTATTACTCTGATTATTGCTTATGTTTGTTAACAAACAAGTATTCATTACTTCAGTGAGCTCATTGTTTCTGCCTTAAATTATTACATTGTTTAATTAATAAATGTTTTGCTAACTGTGATTTTGCATATGTACATTTCTGAAATACATAACTTCACATAACACATAACAGAGATCACTCCAAATTGTAATGTGGACTTGTGGATTTTCTGTAACACCGTCACAACACGCGGTAAAATGTTCTTTTCCATGTTAATGAGAGTTGTTGTGCTAACCGGCCGCGCCGGCGTCACGCGACGATTCTATTGTAGAAACGGTTTCTATTTTTCTGCGGCGTCGCGCTGGAGCAACAAACACAAAGTGTGGCGATGATAATCTCAGGCGCTGTTTATTTGCTTTATTTAATGTTAAAAGCGTGTCATGTGACTGTGAATATCATTAGTGCTCCAGCTTTGAGCTGTAAAAGCAACGCTGGATAATTCACCTTCTGATTGGCTGTGCACTCGCAGAGACTCCGCCCACACGCTGTTCTGATTGGCTGTGCACTCGCCGCGAGACTCCTCCCACACGCTGTTCTGATTGGCTGTGCACTCGCCGCGAGACTCCTCCCACACACTGTTCTGATTGGCTGTGCACTCGCTGCGAGACTCCGCCCACATACTGTTCTGATTGGCTGTGCACTCACCGCGAGACTCCGCCTACACGCTGTTCTGATTGGCTGTGCACTCACCGCGAGACTCCTCCCACACACTGTTCTGATTGGCTGTGCACTCGCAGAGACTCCGCCCACACGCTGTTCTGATTGGCTGTGCACTCGCCGCGAGACTCCGCCCACACGCTGTTCTGATTGGCTGTGCACTCGCCACGAGACTCCGCCCACACGCTGTTCTGATTGGCTGTGCACTCGCCGTGGAACTCCGCCCACACACTGTTCTGATTGGCTGTGCACTCGCTGCAGAGACTCCGCCCACACGCTGTTCTGATTGGCTGTGCACTCGCCGCGAGACTCCGCCCACACGCTGTTCTGATTGGCTGTGCACTCGCCACGAGACTCCGCCCACACGCTGTTCTGATTGGCTGTGCACTCGCCACGAGACTCCGCCCACACGCTGTTCTGATTGGCTGTGCACTCGCCGTGAAACTCCGCCCACACACTGTTCTGATTGGCTGTGCACTCGCCGTGGAACTCCGCCCACACACTGTTCTGATTGGCTGTGCTGTCGCCATGAGACTCCGCCCACCTGTGGGTTCTGATTGATTTTTACGCATCTCGCAGTCGCGTCGCGTTTAGTGTAGACAGACAAATTATTTGTCGCAGGAATCTTATTGCATCGCATCTGGTTAGGAGAAGGTGTAAGGCTGCTTTGGAACGATGTGTATTGTGAAAACCGCTATACAAATAAATGTGAATTGAATTTGATTATAATCACTCTTGATTATTGATTATTCCTCTGATTATTGATTATTCCTCTTGATTATTGATTATTCCTCTGATTATTGATTATTCCTCTTGATTATTGATTATTCCTCTGATTATTGATTATTCCTCTTGATTATTGATTATTCCTCTGATTATTGATTATTCCTCTGATTATTGATTATTCCTCTTGATTATTGATTATTCCTCTGATTATTGATTATTCCTCTGATTATTGATTATTCCTCTGATTATTGATTATTCCTCTTGATTATTGATTATTCCTCTGATTATTGATTATTCCTCTTGATTATTGATTATTCCTCTGATTATTGATTATTCCTCTTGATTATTGATTATTCCTCTGATTATTGATTATTCCTCTGATTATTGATTATTCCTCTTGATTATTGATTATTCCTCTGATTATTGATTATTCCTCTGATTATTGATTATTCCTCTGATTATTGATTATTCCTCTGATTATTGATTATTCCTCTTGATTATTGATTATTCCTCTTGATTATTGATTATTCCTCTGATTATTGATTATTCCTCTGATTATTGATTATTCCTCTTGATTATTGATTATTCCTCTGATTATTGATTATTCCTCTTGATTATTGATTATTCCTCTTGATTATTGATTATTCCTCTGATTATTGATTATTCCTCTGATTATTGATTATTCCTCTGATTATTGATTATTCCTCTTGATTATTGATTATTCCTCTGATTATTGATTATTCCTCTTGATTATTGATTATTCCTCTGATTATTGATTATTCCTCTTGATTATTGATTATTCCTCTGATTATTGATTATTCCTCTGATTATTGATTATTCCTCTTGATTATTGATTATTCCTCTGATTATTGATTATTCCTCTGATTATTGATTATTCCTCTGATTATTGATTATTCCTCTGATTATTGATTATTCCTCTTGATTATTGATTATTCCTCTTGATTATTGATTATTCCTCTGATTATTGATTATTCCTCTGATTATTGATTATTCCTCTTGATTATTGATTATTCCTCTGATTATTGATTATTCCTCTTGATTATTGATTATTCCTCTTGATTATTGATTATTCCTCTGATTATTGATTATTCCTCTGATTATTGATTATTCCTCTGATTATTGATTATTCCTCTTGATTATTGATTATTCCTCTTGATTATTGATTATTCCTCTGATTATTGATTATTCCTCTGATTATTGATTATTCCTCTTGATTATTGATTATTCCTCTGATTATTGATTATTCCTCTTGATTATTGATTATTCCTCTTGATTATTGATTATTCCTCTGATTATTGATTATTCCTCTGATTATTGATTATTCCTCTGATTATTGATTATTCCTCTGATTATTGATTATTCCTCTTGATTATTGATTATTCCTCTGATTATTGATTATTCCTCTGATTATTGATTATTCCTCTTGATTATTGATTATTCCTCTGATTATTGATTATTCCTCTTGATTATTGATTATTCCTCTGATTATTGATTATTCCTCTGATTATTGACTATTCCTCTGATTATTGATTATTCCTCTTGATTATTGATTATTCCTCTGATTATTGATTATTCCTCTTGATTATTGATTATTCCTCTGATTATTGATTATTCCTCTGATTATTGACTATTCCTCTGATTATTGATTATTCCTCTTGATTATTGATTATTCCTCTGATTATTGATTATTCCTCTTGATTATTGATTATTCCTCTGATTATTGATTATTCCTCTGATTATTGATTATTCCTCTGATTATTGATTATTCCTCTTGATTATTGATTATTCCTCTGATTATTGATTATTCCTCTTGATTATTGATTATTCCTCTGATTATTGATTATTCCTCTGATTATTGATTATTCCTCTTGATTATTGATTATTCCTCTGATTATTGATTATTCCTCTGATTATTGATTATTCCTCTGATTATTGATTATTCCTCTGATTATTGATTATTCCTCTGATTATTGATTATTCCTCTGATTATTGATTATTCCTCTGATTATTGATTATTCCTCTGATTATTGATTATTCCTCTTGATTATTGATTATTCCTCTGATGATCGGTGTGTTTGTGCACAGGTGGGTCTCCCGGAGCCGGTGGCGAAGCGCTGTGTCAATCAGGTGGCCATCGCTCTGGACTATCTCCACTCCAAGAAGCTGGTGCACAGAGACATCAAGCCCGAGAACATCCTAATCTTCGACAAGGAGTGTCGTAAGGTCAAGCTCTCGGACTTCGGCATGACTCGGCGCTCCGGTTCTCCGGTGAAGCGCGTGAGCGGCACCATCCCGTACACGGCACCGGAGCTCTGCGACTCGTCCAAGCACGAGGGATTCAGCGTGGACTACAGCACAGACGTGTGGGCCTTCGGAGTGCTCCTCTTCTGCATGCTCACCGGGAACTTCCCGTGGGAAAAGGCCATGCCTCCCGACTCCTTCTACGAGGAGTTTGTGCGCTGGCAGAGACGGCGAACCAATTCGGTTCCGTCTCAATGGCGTCGCTTCACGGACGAAGCCCTCCGCATGTTCAGAAAGCTCCTGGCGCTGGAGCAGGAACGCCGATGCTCCGTTAAGGAAGTACTGGAGCACTTCAGGTACCGCTGGATGCTGGACGGGAAGAGCGGGGAGAACCATCATCAGTCGGCGCTGAACTCTTCATCCGAGGAGGAGGAGCTGCTCGCGGACCGCATGAAGAAGCAGAGCTTGTCCCCGAAGGCTTCGAAGAGCATCGGCGCGGAGTCGGGACCGGCGCACCTCTTCACATCGGTGTCCACCAACAGCTCCGTCTCGTCCACCAACAGCTTCGAGCGCTCGGCCCGGGACAGTCCAGCGAGCAGCCGGATCCTCGTCACCACGCCCATCGAGATCTGTGTGTGAACACACACGCATGCGCAAGACCAATGAACGGGGACGTAGTACAGCGCGATTATATGGAAGCCCGTTTACACCGCCGTGCTTTTGTGAATATTATGTTTAGGGATGACCGATATATCGGCCACTATATCGGTATCCGCCGATATATGTTCATTTTTATCGTTATCGGCCTGATAAGAACATTTGGCCGATATATTAAAGCTGATAAATAGTGTATTATTTCCTGTTCAACATGATGCTTTTGAATTGCTTGAAATATGATTGAAATCACTTCAAAACGGAAAATTGTGCAGCGCAAGTCTGTAATATCGGCTACATAACATTATAATGAGAATATTATTATTGTGTGATTGGGACATGATGAGACTTTGTAATCAGGCTCTGAAAAATGTAGATTTATCCGCCAATATATCATTTATCAGCTTTTTGAACTATAAAAAAATGATCGGTTATCGGCCAAAATGGTCATATCGGTACATCCCTATTAATTATGAGATAAAAAGGCATAATAATGATGTACTGACTCATAATTATGACAAAAAGTCACATTTATTATGTACTAAGTCATCATTATGAGATTAAAGACAAAATTATGACAGTTATAATTATGACTAATCATAGATATGAGATTTAAAAAATGTAGATTATGAAATAAAAATGATTATGATCAATCATAATTATCATGATTGCGACTTCTACCCCTGGTTTCACAGACAAGGCTTGAGTCTAGTTTCAGACTAAAATGCATGTTTGATCTGTTTTAACTGAAAGCATATATTAAAATATGTCAGTGCCGCTGTTTCGTCTCAAGATGCACATCAGAAGTGTTTTTAGTTCCTTAAATGTCTTAAAAGTTTAGCCACTTAAATGTCCTAATTGAATTTAGGCCTAATCTTGTGTTAACTTGTCTGTGAAACCAGGCCTTGTTGTCATGGTTTCGGCTCACTTTTATAAATATGACCTTTTATGTCTGAATTTTGACTTTTTATGTCAGAATTTCCACTTGGGCAATTTTTACTTAGAAGTTCATAATTTCGACTTTTTATGTCAAAATTATATTTTATATATACACCGTTCAAATTATGACATTTGAGACATTATGGCTATTATACTTAAAACGTCATAATTATGACATAAATCGAAATTATGACTTAAGTATAATAGCCATAATGTCTCAAATGTCTCTCAAATGTCATAATTTTGACTGTATATACAAAATATAATTTTGACATAAAAAGTCGAAATTATGAACTTGTAAGTAAAAATTGACCAAGTGGAAATTCTGACATAAAAAGTCAAAATTAAGACTTAAAAGGTCATTATTATGACATAAATCTAAATTATGACTTAAGTCAGAATTTCGACTGTGGTCATTATTTCAAGTAATCTCATAATTATGACTTAGTATACAGTTTGACATTTTATGTTATGATTTACAAAATACTTTTTTCGTACGTGATGAAAATGGGCTTCCAGTCACATTAGCGTTAATTCAGCAGAATTGAATGGGCGAAAATGTCAGTTGTTTATCGTCAGAAACCGCTCACACAGAAGTCGCTTTCAAACCAAACTTTCTGTTCGTTCGTCAGTTCGAATTCGTTACGCCGAATTCACGTGACAAACTTGAAAATGTGAGAAATCTTTCAACCTCACGCGAAATTCCCATGACGTGGATTCCTTTTGAAATGACTGCGTTTCGCCCGCGAAAATTCGCTGAACAACGATAAATGTGAGCGCATCTTTAAACGCAAAAAAAGAAGACAAATTAAGGGGTCGTTTACACGACAATGTTTTCAACTAAAAGTTAGTCTTTTTCATGGATCCGTGTGAACAACGTTGTCGTCTGTACGAGAAAAACGCGAAGAAAAACATTTCCGTGTTTAGTTGTTGTCGTGTAAACGAACCCTTAGTTTGTGTTCGGTGTCGGTTTGATTCTCCGGTCGCTCCACTAACATTCCTGACTGAGATGTGCGTGTTTAGAAACGGTCTGCAAAGAAACGCACTGAGACTGTGAGATACCGCGCAATTCAACAATAAACGAGTGGATCGAAAGCTTGAATCCACTTCCGGCTCGGGAAGAAATACGAGGGCTTCCCACAAATCTCTAAAGCAATATATGAAGCAAAAAAATAGAGGAGAATATCTGGGATCTTCATTCTTGTGAGGAATTCATCAATATCATTTCTGTGAACAAGCGAACAGTGAGAACGAGAACTGGGACGTTTATGAGAGCGGATGGTGAACTTATGAATGCGTGTTCGAGATTTGCCGCGTACGAATTAGATGTTTAGTTATTTAAATCCTGATTTATTTAATGTTCAGGACGTGCAACTAACGAAAGGGTTCCCGAGCTGACATTGGACGTGTGGAAGATATTGCATGTGTTTATAAATTGACTTGTAGACTGTTGTTTTTAATTAATTGTTCTTAATTTATCAGGATTCCTAGTATGCAGAAATATATATATTTTTAAGTTGATGAACAAACATCAATATTTTTTATTTAATTTTAGTACTTTAGCACAGTTGTGCCAAACTTATTTTTAACGTGGCTGATGGTCGGCTGCTTCGACGAACATTCATTGAAAATTATGGACGTTTATTCATGATGTTTTAGAGTATTTCTCAGAGTTTGGCTGTGATTGCTTTATGATATTTCTGTTGCAAAAAAAAAACCATACAATATCCATCCGTTTGACAGGTTGAAAAGACATTTTTTGCCTATACTATTGTTTGTCTGGTGTTCCCCCTTTAAAGTATTCTCTTATATATTTTCTACACTGGTTTAAACTGAAATGCAAAACAAAGAGCGCAGATGTGCGCGAGCAAACATAGTAATAACTGCATGATGAAAACATTGAAAACAAGTGTTTTAAGATTTGTGAGAATTGATGTAATGAATTTTTTTGCCGTCACAATTTCTTGCATAATGTTTCAGAGTGAAATTTTTAGTAGATGACATAGGGCAAAACATCAAGCCAGCCAAATGAACCGTTCGTTTTGTTGTCGTGTTTGTATTCTGCTGTTGTTGTTGTTGTTGTTGTTTATTTCTCACTGAGATCAAGAACTACCTGATAAAGCCTGTGCGTGTGAAACACATCTGCTGTCATCTACTGAACCCATCATTTTCAGCTCCCCAGTCCCCAGACATCAACAGTGTCGGCCCGGATCCGGTACATGTGTATTCCACGCGTGCCAGACGTGGCCCGGATCCGCTACATGTGTGCCAGACGTGGCCCAGATCCGGTACATGGCTGGATCCGGTACATGTGTGCCAGATGTGGCCCAGATCCGGTACATGTGTGCCAGACGTGGCCCATATACGGTACATGGCTGGATCCGGTACATGTGTGCCAGACGTGGCCCAGATCCGGTACATGTGTGCCAGACGTGGCCCAGATCCGGTACATGTGTGCCAGACGTGGCCCAGATCCGGTACATGTGTGCCAGACGTGGCCCAGATCCGGTACATGGCTGGATCCGCTACATGTGTGCCAGACGTGGCCTAGATCCGGTACATGTGTGCCAGACGTGGACCAGAGCCGGTACATGTGTGCCAGACGTGGCCCAGATCCGGTACATGTGTGCCAGACGTGGCCCAGATCCAGTACATGTGTGCCAGACGTGGCCCAGATCCGGTACATGTGTGCCAGACGTGGCCCAGATCCGGTACATGTGTGCCAGACGTGGCCCAGATCCGGTACATGTGTGCCAGACGTGGCCCGGATCCGCTACATGTGTGCCAGACGTGGCCCAGATCCGGTACATGTGTGCCAGACGTGGCCCATATACGGTACATGGCTGGATCCGGTACATGTGTGCCAGACGTGGCCCAGATCCGGTACATGTGTGCCAGACGTGGCCCAGATCCGGTACATGTGTGCCAGACGTGGCCCAGATCCGGTACATGTGTGCCAGACGTGGCCCAGATCCGGTACATGGCTGGATCCGCTACATGTGTGCCAGACGTGGCCTAGATCCGGTACATGTGTGCCAGACGTGGACCAGAGCCGGTACATGTGTGCCAGACGTGGCCCAGATCCGGTACATGTGTGCCAGACGTGGCCCAGATCCAGTACATGTGTGCCAGACGTGGCCCAGATCCGGTACATGTGTGCCAGACGTGGCCCAGATCCGGTACATGTGTGCCAGACGTGGCCCAGATCCGGTACATGTGTGCCAGACGTGGCCCAGATCCGGTACATGTGTGCCAGACGTGGCCCAGATCCGGTACATGGCTGGATCCGGTACATGTGTGCCAGACGTGGCCCAGATCCGGTACATGTGTGCCAGACGTGGCCCAGATCCGGTACATGTGTGCCAGACGTGGCCCAGATCCGGTACATGTGTGCCAGACGTGGGCCGACACTGTTGATGTCTGGGTCAGGATGAACGGGAAGTCTTCATGAAAAGTTCCCAGCTAACCGGACGTCTCAGAACGTTCTCTCAAAGTTACGAACAAACATTCTTCCGGTAACATTAATAGAACGTTTGTTTATTGTTATTTAATTCAATTCATGTTTATTTGAATAGCGCTTTTCACATTACACATCATTTCAAAGCTATAATGTCTGCAAAACCTCGACATCATTCATGGAGTGTTTTAAAAATAATAATGTTACTTAGAACTTATTTTAGAATGTTCAGACAACTTTCAAAACGAACGTTCCAATAAAATGCAACATTCCGTAACGGCGCGCGCTTTCAGAACTCAACGGGACTGTGTTAGCTGGGCGGAGGACTTGAGCACAACGTGTTTTATTGGAATTACTATAGTTTGTCTTTGTGTGTTTTATTGTTAACACCTTACAATAAGGTTCATTAGTTCATTAACTAACAATTAGCAATGTTTACACTATTAATCTTTGTTCATGTTACTTAATAAAAATACATGTGCATTAACTAATGTTAACAAAAACAAACTAATTAATTTCAGTAAATGTTGAAATTAATATGAACTAAGATGAATAAATGGTGAAGTATTGTTCATATTAACTAAATGAACCTTACTGTAAGTGTTAGCTTAGCGTACGCTACACGTCTGCATGAGCTCCACATGTACTGGGAGTGAAAGCTAGTCCTGTCACTGTGCATCAGAAGTCCAGAAGAACATTAATATCATGTTCTTGCATATCGTATGCGTGCAACTGCTCAACTACACTTCCTGAACACGCTTTTATGTTAGTGACCAATGCAAACCTGGAGATTCTGCCCCGGTCACGCTGGGTTTGGTTTTTAGCTGTCGGTGATAAACTCTGAAACCCGTCTAGATCCTGTCTTTGCAATACAACTGTCTTCCTGTAAGCTCAGATTTATTCGGAAATAAATCTCGACTAAAATGTGCACGTGTTTGTTTGAGTCTCTGGCTAAAAACATGTATACACACAGGAAAATGATATGTAGGTGTACATAGTCATATATCAATGAGCAAATGAGTGTGAGACCAGCAGCGTTAGGCAAAATAAGAGAAGCCAGTTTATTACGCTGACCAGCTCGCTTTAGTCAGTTCAAGATAAATACATTTTGGGGGTAAGAATGTGGACAACAACACAAAAGAACCCTGAGATTAAGATTTAAAGACATTTGAGAAACACAACGCCAACAAAACTGGTTTCTGGTGCATTTGGTGTGATGCTAAAACAATTCATTCAAGTTCTAGAAAATACACAATATTTGTAGAGAACAGAAGTTTGGCACATCAGAGATTCTTCTCAAACTACACTTTAATGCACTGTGTCTCAACATCCCGGTGTCTCTCACTGCAAATATAACAAGTGCTTCTTGGGTAAAAATCATAAATGCACTGATTTGTCTCTTAGTAAGGCAGCAACACATGAAGAAACCCACTTTTAATATAAAATAAGAAGTTCAGCATTTCACAAATGTTGAATGGAAATATACTTTGCTTATTAATGAATGCTTTCTGAAGTCAAAGATGAGAAAACTAACATGAACTTTCCTTCAAGTCATCAAGATAACGTCTTATGATCGGTTTCAGAGACGTATCCCAGCGCACAGAGCCAACGAGAGAATCCACTGGCAGTGCGGAACAACACTAATATTCAGCGTTTCGCACAATAATTGTGAATCATAATTAATGCAGCTGAAAATGCACATTAAATGTGGATACACGTTCAGAGGAAAGTCTTCATGTAAAACATGAAGTGTGTAAATGTGACGTCGAACAGGAAGAATTGGTGATTAAACACCAGAATTTTGGCCTTGAATTCAGAAATTAATAAGATAATCTTCAAAACAAACAAAAAATCTAATTTTTTGTACACATTTTTTACACAAAGTGCCCTTGACGAAATTGCTTGCATAAACCACTTCACTTATATAGTGATGATTATGAAGAGGGGATTGCTGTACATTTCAAATTCAGTTCATAAATTAAGACAGAATAAACGGAAAAATTGATTTAAAAAAAGAATTATTATATAACCCAGATATAAATATGAAAACCCATATTGTGAAGAAGCATATTGACCGGTGATCCGCTGTCTGTGCTCCGAGACTCTGGGACTCCTGCAGTGTGTGTGTGTGTGTGTGAGCCAGTGGCCGATGTGGAGAAGTGCACAGGGTCATCAGGCCACGCTGCTGGAGGTCAGAGGTCAAGCGCTCTCTATGGGGACGACGAAGAGGCTGAAAATAAAACACACACACATTTATATTTGAGAAGTGTGAGCCACGTTTATTTTAATTTCATTTAAATTACAGTGCATATTTTTACGCCAGTAGTTTCAGTTTAGATGTAATATTGGCGCTTATAATAAATCCCACTATAATTTATGTTTGTATTTTTTATACCTGTTCTTTTCTGAATAGCGGCAACACTTTACAATAATACGTTTTCATTGGTTAACATTAGTAAGTACATTAGTGAACTCTCTCCCCGCTAGCATTTTTTTTTTTTTTCATAAAAGTTTCATTCATGGCCCCCAGAATATTTTGCTGTATGAATATATCTGAACATGCCATATCTCAAAAGAGAGAACAGAGCCTCTCCTTTTAAACAGATAAACCCGTTTAATTTAAGCTTCATGCATTCTTTTATTAACAACACTTGAATGCGAGTTTCATTAAAAAGCACCATTTTGAGCAAAATCACGTTTTGTCAAAGAAAACATCTGGATCATATTCAGAAAGTTGATCAAAACTGATTTATATGCGGTTTAATGTTGATGATGGGTTATTTTGCATATGCATATAATCATGTGTTTGATCAGGAGATTCTGAACTCCTTCAGGAGATGTGCAATAGCGCCCCCTACAGTATTACAGAGGAAACACAGAAAGCTGGAAAAGTCTGTCAATGGCGAGGAAAGTTATTATTAATAATAATAATTCGTTAAATGTATATATAGTGCTTTTCTGCGTACTCAAAGCACTTTTAACATGAACTAACAACAAAACACTTCTAAAGAATATTAATTTCAACATTTACCGAAGTTATATCTGTTAATATTATTCAGTGGATCTGAGCTAATGTGACGCTCATTATTAATGCGAGACACGGCTGGCAAAAACATCGGGTTTTTTCACTGGTCAATTTTGAGATTTTGGGATATTTGTCTTCAATAACATGTCTTCTTTCAGACTTGTGGTTAAGAAAAGTCAGAAATACACATTTAGGTCTTTATTTTACTAACTTTCTCTGTTTGCGTCTGTAGATTTCTCAGAAATTCAACAAAAGTTGGCGTTATAAATCAACATCTCTGTCTGCTTCCTTTAATCTCACACACCGTTAGAAAGCTCTCTCTCTCCTGTACAATGCTGTCGGATCCAAATATGGTCATTTCCTTTTTATCAGCAACCAATCGTGAAAATAAAAGGGCTGAATGCGCAATCTCATTGGCTGATGATAAATCTTTAAAGGCCGTTTTCTCAAAATGACTTTTCTCTCATTCTCCAAGTCCGAGATCTCCACTTCAGTCGCACCGATATACACCAAACCTTCCAGTCTTGAGCCTAGTTATATTATGAAGACATTTACAGAGGGATTTGTAAATATATTATTCCTAGCCTGATTTATATAACATTTTATTCCAAAAAACATGGCGAAAATCATTTTTTTAAGGCTATTGACAGAATATTCTGATTTACAGGAGAACAAATGTATATCCATAAATCCCTCCGTCATTTTCCCCCATCTAATATGTGAACACAATGAAAAAATACATTTTAACCTGGCTTTATCCAATACTCAGATTTCTTTTTTAAAATATATGCAAATTAGCGCATATTTACTTAGATATTGCCTAATTTGTATATTTAAACATTAAATTACAGAAAACTTGTAATACATTTTTTTCTCATCTTAATGTAGGTGATCAACTGGGAAAGTTTCATGGTGATATCTGCTAGTTAAAAATATTACCCTATTCACCTGTAGTGTCTCCTTAAAGGGGTCATGACATGGTTTTTTTTATTTTATTATTATGTTCCCTTAGGTGCAATTATAGTATTACTATAGTTTTTTTTACAAAAAACTTTTAAAATGTAGTGATTTATGACCTTTTCCCACCCTGTTTCTCATCCTCTGAGTCAAACAGTCTGTTTTGGGTGTGTTTCCCCTTTAAGAGTTCAGTGTTAACGCCCACTGTTATGATTGGCTAACGTCAGTGCCTATGCATCAATTATTAACGCCCCCAGCCAGAACATTTGCGGATTCGGCGTAACTGTTTAATAGCGGGTGATGCATGCGAAGCGATGGCTCTTGCAATGATAAAACCTTATTATGTTTGAGCCAGAATCAGAGGAAAATTAACCATCACCACAACAACGAAGACTGGATCAGCCCGTGTCCACATGGAAAGTGAAACTATTTTGAATTAATAAAAAAAAATTAACCCGAGACACTTGAAAACGGATTATTGTTGCATAATTATCCTATAGGTTCATTTGCTAACTAATTCCAATGAAATGATAGGGTGTACCACGGAAAAAAATGCATGCACAGACAGGCCATCTTTGAAGATGCAGCATTGATAAAGGCAACATTTTTAATTTTCTATCACATGTAGGCCTACTAGAAAGGCGACATATTTTCAAGATTCTCTTATACAAATGTGTTTATATTAGCCATGGTAAAAAGTAAGTTTGCGTCGTCGTTATTGAGCCCATAGTCGGCACGGACTTATCTTTGAGCAACAGTTTTCTGGCAAAGCTCAAAACAGTCATCCTTAAAATGTATAGAACAAACGCTTAAACTAACACTGCCGTGACTGAGACGTCCGCAAAAAATAAAGTGCATCCATTTTTCCCTGACGACTGGATCTTTCGCAGCGTATTCAAAGATGTTGTTTGTCCACAGCCAGGAACAGCACATCTGCGGCATCGTAATCTCCCTGTACACAGAGACCCACTCGCTCTCCGTCGACTGAACACTTGAGGCGCGCGGCGCGCGGGCGCGACAACGATACGAAATGAGCGTAGTTGTCTTGCGCTTTAAGCGTAGTTGTCTTGTGCTGGAGGCGGTCTATATGCAAACGCTGGTACGTCACTTCGCACCGTGACGTCACTTCTTACCATGGATCCAGAACGAGCTGTATTTAGAGCTTGATTAAATAAATGATTCGTTTATAATGGGGAGGACGTCTTAAGCTATGAAACTTGCAGGACGTTTTAATGGTACAAAGACCTCTTATATACCAAAAGATCAAGGCAAATTTGGTTTCTCATGTCATGACCCCTTTAATGCATTAACAAACGTCACCAGAAGTTACTGTGTAAATGTTCCTTGAATACTACTAAATGGATTTGCTGGAGTGAGGACTAAAATACGTTTATAGTGTTATGATGTTTGTAAATGTTTTGTTTAATGATATTTGACATTATTTTTGAATGTAATAATAAAAAGTGACTTTTCCACTGATTTTGTCTAAATGTGATTTGTGTTAAATTACATATATAAACATAAAAGAGAGGGAATCTAACTAAACATAAAAACGTGTGATTGATGTGCATGTAGTGCAAAAGAAACCGCATGTAGAGCTCAAACCTCGTCCTCCAGGGTCACCTGTTGATCTGACCATATGATGATCCTTTAATGGACTTGTTCTGATGCAGGAACACAGGACACAACAACACAACATTGAGCATCTTAACTTGAAAATACTCAATCAAAAATAAACAAATCTAAGACTTAAAGTCCCCCTGTGGTGAAAATCCAGCTGTTAATGTAGTTTATGTGTGTATGTGGAGTTATTAATCTGCTTTAACACACACATGTGTAAGTTCATAAGTGGACAGCATTGCTGAGTATTTTCTGCTTAAAACTGCAGAGAACCAAAGACAGTCTCAAACACACGGTTTGAAATCGCTGGTGTTTCTGACGTCACACACTACCTTGACCAATCAGATCAACGTGTGATCGTCCACCAGTGGATCTCTGAGTGAGTGGAGGCGGGGCTCATTTGCATATTCATAGAACCGCGCATACTAAATGAGGCAAGGGTGTCGAGTTACATTCAAGATATTTTAAGGCATGAAGACATTTTTCAAGGAAAAAACTTTAAATATGTAATTTTGGTGATCAGAGATGTTTTAAGGGATAAAATGATTGACTACAGGGGGACTTTAAATATTTTACATTGTCATCTAGAAAAAGGTAGAAAACAATTATACATATACCTTGTGCTTTCTGCATTTCATGGAGAAATTATCCTCATTTAATACACAACCTATAATATAGAAGAGGAAACACACATCAGTCAGTCCTGAAGAGGAGGAAGAGTACAGCAAATCATCATGAAAATCTCTAATGTAAGATTATCTTTCCAATCCAACTCATAACACTTAATATAAAAACATAAAATAAACACACAATACATTATATATATATATACACACACACATTAAAGAGGATAGATGCTCTGAAACCTCAGTGTTGTTCTGAATTCAATAACTGCTAAAACATCAACTGTTGTCTCCACTGTCACTAAGAAGACACACTATTACATCATTTCCTTCATGCAGATTCACACGCTTATTACCCGTGTGTGTTTCCATACACACGCACGCGCGCACACACGCACACACACACACGCACACGCGCACGCGCACACACACACGCATGCACGCGCACGTAATGCATGTAATCAGATCAACGTGTGATCGTCAACCAGTGGATCTCTGAGTGAGTGAGTGAGTGGAGGCGGGGCTCATTTGCATATTCATAGAACCACGCATACTAAATGAGGCAAGGGTGTCGAGTTACATTCAAGATATTTTAAGGCATGAAGACTTTATTTTCGAGGGAAACATTTTTTAAATATGTCATTTTGGTGATCAAAGATGAGTTTTATTGACTACAGGAGGACTTTAAGAATATTTAAAAATTATCTGGCAAAATTAACCCTACAACACGCGTGTATTGTGCAACATTGCCGTGTCTCTCACCTGACTGAACCGCACACATGTAGTGATACTTGTTCAGGCAGCCTTTGAAAACGCATCCTAACGTTGCTCCCCGTTTTTGGCAAGTCGAACAAACCTGGAGAAACAAACAATTGAGTGTCATTATTGCAGCGAGCGTTTGATCTTAAGGGATATGTCACCAAAAAAAAAAAAAAAATTAGCCCATGATTTACTCTCCCTGAAGCCATCATTGGTGTATATGACACTCTGTCAGACGAATACAATCTGAGTCATATAAAAAAATATCCTGGCTCTTCTGAGCTTTATAATGGGATTCAATGGGTATATTTGTTTGGAAGTCCATAAAAGTGCATCTATCCATCATAAAAGTGCATCTATCCATCATAAAAGTGAATCTGTCCATCATAAAAGTGAATCTGTCCATCATAAAAGTGCATATGTCCATCATAAGTGCATCTATCCATCATAAAAGTGCATCTGTCCATCATAAAAGTGAATCTATCCATCATAAAAGTGCATCTATCCATCATAAAAGTGCATATGTCCATCATAAAAGTGAATCTATCCATCATAAAAGTGCATCTATCCATCATAAAAGTGCATATGTCCATCATAAGTGCATCTATCCATCATAAAAGTGCATCTATCCATCATAAAAGTGCATATGTCCATCATAAGTGCATCTATCCATCATAAAAGTGCATCTATCCATCATAAAAGTGAATCTGTCCATCATAAAAGTGAATCTATCCATCATAAAAGTGCATATGTCCATCATAAGTGCATCTATCCATCATAAAAGTGCATCTGTCCATCATAAAAGTGAATCTATCCATCATAAAAGTGCATCTATCCATCATAAAAGTGCATATGTCCATCATAAAAGTGAATCTATCCATCATAAAAGTGCATCTATCCATCATAAAAGTGCATATGTCCATCATAAGTGCATCTATCCATCATAAAAGTGCATCTGTCCATCATAAAAGTGCATATGTCCATCATAAGTGCATATATCCATCATAAAAGTGAATCTATCCATCATAAAAGTGAATCTATCCATCATAAAAGTGCATCTATCCATCATAAAAGTGCATATGTCCATCATAAGTGCATATATCCATCATAAAAGTGAATCTATCCATCATAAAAGTGAATCTATCCATCATAAAAGTGCATCTATCCATCATAAAAGTGCATCTGTCCATCATAAAAGTGCATCTATCCATCATAAAAGTGCATATATCCATCATAAAAGTGCATCTATCCATCATAAAAGTGAATCTATCCATCATAAAAGTGCATATATCCATCATAAAAGTGCATCTGTCCATCATAAAAGTGCATCTGTCCATCATAAAAGTGCATCTGTCCATCATAAAAGTGAATCTGTCCATCATAAAAGTGCATCTATCCATCATAAAAGTGCATAAATCCATCATAAAAGTGCATCTATCCATCATAAAAGTGCATCTATCCATCATAAAAGTGAATCTATCCATCATAAAAGTGCATAAATCCATCATAAAAGTGCATCTATCCATCATAAAAGTGCATCTATCCATCATAAAAGTGCATAAATCCATCATAAAAGTGCATCTATCCATCATAAAAGTGAATCTATCCATCATAAAAGTGAATCTATCCATCATAAAAGTGCATCTATCCATCATAAAAGTGCATAAATCCATCATAAAAGCTCATCTATCCATCATAAAAGTGCATCTATCCATCATAAAAGTGCATCTATCCATCATAAAAGTGCATAAATCCATCATAAAAGTGCATCTATCCATCATAAAAGTGAATCTGTCCATCATAAAAGTGCATCTGTCCATCATAAAAGTGCATCCGTCCATCATAAATGCTCTGGGGGGTTAATAATGGCCTTCTGAAGTGAAGCGATGCGTTCATGTAAGAAAAATATCCATATTTGTTGGCGCCGATAGCCTCGTGGTGCAAGTGTGCCAAAATGTAGCATCGTTGTGCTTCAGGCGACCTGAGTCCGAGTCCCGGCTCGTGGACCTTTCCCCGATCCCGTCCCCCCTCTCTCTCCCTGTCTAGCTACTGTCCTATCCTAATAAAAGGCAAAAACGGCCAAAAATAAATCTTGAAAAAAAGAGAAATATCCATATTTAATACTTTATCGACTAAAATAACTAACTTCAAACAGACGGCTGTACGCAACAATTTACAGCAAAAGAGTAACCCTTGAACTTGACGCACAACGTAATGACGAACGCGGATGCCCAGCCCTGTGTGTTTGAACCGCGAGAAACTCAAAGCTTACGCTACTCTTACATCTACGTCACACATCATCAAGTGTTACTCTTTTGGCGCAAGTCGACTTGCGTAGGGCGTCTGCTGGATAGACTTTAATCATGGATAGATGCACTTTTATGAAGCATAGATGCACTTTTATGATGGATAGATGCACTTTTATAATGAATAGATGCACTTTTATGATGGATAGATGCACTTTTATGATGGATATATGACCTTTTATGATGGATAGATGCACTTTTATGATGGACAGATGCACTTTTATGATGGATAGATGCACTTTAATCATGAATAGATGCGCGTTGATGGACTTCCAAAAAAATATACCCATTGCCTCCAAATTTAAAGCTTGGAAGAGCAAAGACATTTTTAAATATAACTCTTGATTGTATTCGTCTGACAGACGAATGTCATATACACCTAGGATGACTTGAGGGTGAGTAAATCATGGGCTAATTTTCATTTTTGGGTGAACTATCCCTTTAAAGAATCCGTGTATCCAAAATCTTACCGACACTTTCGCCAACCTGACGGCTTTCTCCAGCCCGTAGAGTTTCCCCCGAACCAGAAAGACGCCGGTGGCCCATACGGCACAGTCCTGGTGGAGCCAGTGTTCGTTAGCGTCAAGAGGAACCACAGGAGGGCTAAACCAATCAGTGGCGGCGTCCATCTTAGGTTTCTTCGCTGTTGGACTAGTACACGGCTCGTTCCATCTCGACTCGCGGAAAGAGTTCGTCCAATTGCCTCTAGAAGACGGATCCGAGTCACTATTATCCTCCTCTAATGAATTGGGAATGACTTTGGAGGCCGATTTGTAGCCTTCAGGGAAATACGGCCCATGCAAGTCTCCAAGGTCGTTCGTGTTCGACGATCCCCCGCACAGACAGCAAACTAGCACGTCGTTCCGCGAGCCGTCCGCGCAAACCCGACCGTACTGCAGTCCCGGATTCGCAGGCATCATTCCCGAAACAATCCCAGCAGACGCCGAACGCTTCCCACGCTTGCTCTCCGGATCGTTCACAACCGTACAGGTGGGAAAGTCCTTGAGATGCACGCGTACATACGGCGAAAAGCTCTCGTCCCGAACCTCCTTCTTCTCTTCCTTGCAGTTCAGACATTTGAGTTTAATCTCGGGTTCCTGCGGTTGGAAAAAGGACGTGTGGTCAACTTTGCTTTTGTGTTTCTTTCGTTTCCTTTTGCTAGCGTGAGATTTCTTCGCAGAAGTTGGACGTTTGTGAGCGGTCGTTTCTTTTCGTGGGATTTCAGGGCGACTGATTGGTACGGAATGACAGTTTCTTGTCTTTTTCTTTGCTGATTGGTAACATGCATCTAAAGTCTTTGCAGAAGATGAGGTAGATCTTTCTTGGCATCTCCGTGAGCGTCTGATTTCTGTTTGTTCTTTCTGTAAACGCAATGCCGCCTTTTCTTCGGCATCATCATGCACCCTTTCCAGCACAGTGGAGGACTTGTTTTTCTTGGACTTCCTCGCCTGAGGTTTTATTGCACGTACGCGACTCGATTTGTACCTGGTGGGTTGGATTGTTTGAACAATGGCTCCCATCCTTATGCCTCTCCGGGCTCTCGGAGGAAGTTTTTTCCTCTCGAACGTCTTCTTGGTGGCGAGCGAAGATAAAACATTGCTTGTTTTGAACGCATCCATGTTTGTTTCTGCAGATTCACCGTTGATGGACTCGGTTGGTTTGTCGCAGGACAATTCTGTTGTGAGATCAGACTCCTTTTCTTGCTTTTGCTTCGCATCAACTGCTTCTCCGCTCGTCAACACATTCTCCATTTGTTCTCCTGAAGTTGATTCAGGATCAGTCAACACATTCTCCATTTGCCCTCCTGAAGTTGATTCGGGATCAGTCCACAAACTTTCCATTTGCCTTGTTGAAGTTGATTCGGGATCAGTCAATACATTCTCCATTTGCTCTACTAAAGAAGATTTGGGATCAGTCAATACATTCTCCATTTGCTCTACTGAAGTTGATTCGGGATCAGTCAATACATTCTCCATTTGCTTTGTTGAAGTTGATTCGGGATCAGTCAACACATTCTCCATTTGCTCTACAGAAGTTGATTCTGGATCGGTCAAATTCTCCATTTGCTCTACTGAAGATGATTCGGGATCAGTCAACACATTCTCCATTTGACTTGTTGAAGTTGATTCGGGATCAGTCAACACATTCTCCATTTGCTTTGTTGAAGTTGATTCGGGATCAGTCAACACATTCTCCATTTGCTCTACAGAAGTTGATTCTGGATCGGTCAAATTCTCCATTTGCTCTACTGAAGATGATTCGGGATCAGTCAACACATTCTCCATTTGAAAGGTTGAAGTTGATTCGGGATCAGTCAACACATTCTCCATTTGACTTGTTGAAGTTGATTCGGGATCAGTCAACACATTCTCCATTTGACTTGTTGAAGTTGATTCGGGATCAGTCAACACATTCTCCATTTGACTTGTTGAAGTTGATTCGGGATCAGTCAACACATTCTCCATTTGAAAGGTTGAAGTTGATTCGGGATCAGTCAACTCATTCTCCATTTGACTTGAAGTTGATTCGGGATCAGTCAACTCATTCTCCATTTGAAAGGTTGAAGTTGATTCGGGATCAGTCAACTCTTTCTCCATTTGAAAGGTTGAAGTTGATTCGGGATCAGTCAACTCATTCTCCATTTGACTTGTTGAAGTTGATTCGGGATCAGTCAACACATTCTCCATTTGCTCTACTGAAGAAGATTCGGGATCAGTCAACACATTCTCCATTTGACTTGTTGAAGTTGATTCGGGATCAGTCAACACATTCTCCATTTGACTTGTTGAAGTTGATTCGGGATCAGTCAATACATTCTCCATTTGAAAGGTTGAAGTTGATTCGGGATCAGTCAATACATTTTCCATTTGAAAGGTTGAAGTTGATTCGGGATCAGTCAATACATTTTCCATTCGCCATGTTGAAGTTGATTCGGGATCAGTCAACACATTCTCCATTTGAAAGGTTGAAGTTGATTCGGGATCAGTCAACACATTCTCCATTTGAAAGGTTGAAGTTGATTCGGGATCAGTCAACACATTCTCCATTTGCTCTACTAAAGAAGATTCGGGATCAGTCAACAAATTCTCCATTTGAAAGGTTGAAGTTGATTCGGGATCAGTCAACACATTCTCCATTTGAAAGGTTGAAGTTGATTCGGGATCAGTCAACACATTTTCCATTTGAACGGTTGAAGTTGATTCGGGATCAGTCAATACATTTTCCATTCGCCATGTTGAAGTTGATTCGGGATCAGTCAACACATTCTCCATTTGACTTGTTGAAGTTGATTCGGGATCAGTCAACACATTCTCCATTTGCTCTACTGAAGTTGATTCGGGATTAGTCAATACATTCTCCATTTGCTCCCCTGAAGTTGATTCGGGATCAGTCAACACATTCTCCATTTGACTTGTTGAAGTTGATTCGGGATCAGTCAACACATTCTCCATTTGACTTGTTGAAGTTGATTCGGGATCAGTCAACACATTCTCCATTTGAAAGGTTGAAGTTGATTCGGGATCAGTCAATACATTCTCCATTTGAAAGGTTGAAGTTGATTCGGGATCAGTCAACACATTCTCCATTTGAAAGGTTGAAGTTGATTCGGGATCAGTCAACACATTCTCCATTTGCTCTACTGAAGAAGATTCGGGATCAGTCAACAAATTCTCCATTTGAACGGTTGAAGTTGATTCGGGATCAGTCAACACATTCTCCATTTGCTCTACTGAAGAAGATTCGGGATCAGTCAACAAATTCTCCATTTGAAAGGTTGAAGTTGATTCGGGATCAGTCAACAAATTCTCCATTTGAAAGGTTGAAGTTGATTCGGGATCAGTCAACACATTCTCCATTTGAAAGGTTGAAGTTGATTCGGGATCAGTCAACACATTCTCCATTTGCTCTACTGAAGAAGATTCGGGATCAGTCAACAAATTCTCCATTTGAACGGTTGAAGTTGATTCGGGATCAGTCAACACATTCTCCATTTGAAAGGTTGAAGTTGATTCGGGATCAGTCAATACATTTTCCATTCGCCATGTTGAAGTTGATTCGGGATCAGTCAACACATTCTCCATTTGACTTGTTGAAGTTGATTCGGGATCAGTCAACACATTCTCCATTTGCTCTACTGAAGTTGATTCGGGATTAGTCAATACATTCTCCATTTGCTCCCCTGAAGTTGATTCGGGATCAGTCAACACATTCTCCATTTGACTTGTTGAAGTTGATTCGGGATCAGTCAACACATTCTCCATTTGCTCTACTGAAGTTGATTCGGGATCTAATGGACCAATGAAGTCTTGGTTTAACGACACAGCGAAGCTCACGGCTCCCGGTTCGTTTGGTAAAACGACCGGCTCCTTGGATCTGGAGATAAGAAAGACGAGCTCCGGGTTTGCATTCGGACACAATCCCTCTGGATCCGTGTCGTTGTCCTCCGGGTATCCTCCCTCGAAAGGTCCGACGTTCCACAGGGCATTAGCAGCTCCATTCTGAAGATCATCTACGCTGATGGGAAACCTGCACTCGCCGGGATCGGCTTGTAAAGACTTGAGTGTTTCCAAAGCTAGGTTTTCCATATCCGGAGGTTGTTGAAGATAGCAGAACGCCGCCACATTCTCCACAACTTGAGCCGGCGACATGAAGCCGAACGGCTCGCAAGATGCTAATCCGACCGGAACGGACACTTGCTGGAGACAGTGTTGATCCACATCCACCGGGAGCGCCGCGTCTCCCATGTCTTTCCCGGGATCATAGGCACGAAGGAACGCCGAAGGAACCCCGTAAACCGGAGAATGCTCCGAGAAGACGTGCGACCGGCTCAGATACGATAGCATGACGGTCGTGTTGGAAAACGCATCGTCCGGTTGGATCTGCTCTGTGGGAAGCGGATCAGAGTCATTCTCGGGAAGAATCGTCCCGTTGCTGGTCCCAGGATTGACGAACCAGCCCGGCGTCTGCACGACACGCGTGTTCCGCGTCAGATCGAAGATGTTGGGAAGGACAGACAGATCCGGAGGCTGTAAACCATCGGAGTTGCTGGGAGGCTCTTCCATATCAACTGGGAGAAGAAAAAGGACTGTCAGTTTAATTTGAAGGGATAGTTCACCCAAAAATTTAAATTCTGTCATCATTTACTCTGCCTCATGTCGTTCCAAACAGGGATGCATGATATGAAAATAACCGATAGTTCTATATATCTGAAAGCTGATAACCGATATATTGGCAGATAAATCTAAATCCAAATTTTTCAGAGCCTGATTACAAAAACAAGTCTTAAGTCCCAATCACACAATTATAATGTTATTCTCATTATAATTTTATGTAGACTATATGACAAAATGCATCTGAAGCGTCTCAGCAGAAGGAATTAATTATTATTTATCGGCTTTAATATATCGGCAAAATGTTCTTATCAGGCCGATAACGATAACATTAAAAATGATAATATATCGGCCGATACCGATATGGTGTCCGATACATCGTGCATCCCTAGTTCCAAACCCATAAGACTTTTGTTCACCTTTGGACAGAGGTGGACAGTAACAAAGTACATTTACTTGAGTACTGTACTTAAGTACACTTTTTGAGTATCTGTACTTTACTTGAGTATTATTTTTTCTGGAAACTTTTACTTTAACTTCACTACATTTAAGAGACAAATATCGTACTTTTTACTCCACTACATTTCTGTCAAGGTCCTCGAGTAGAAAGTAGTAACGTCAGGGATGAGTTTGGTTGTAAATGAAAGTCTGGTTGACGTCAGAACTCGACTGATGTTGGTTTCTGATGTCAACTGATTTTCCACCACAATACAACGTCTGTCCAACGGTGGAGATTAACGTCAATCTGACATTGGATTCTGACATCAACATGATTTTAATTTTCAACGTTGGGTTTGGTCTTCTAAATGCGAATATTGTCATTGTTTTGGAGCACACTAGCTTATAGATAACAAGGCTAACATATTCACACTAAAAGCCAAAAAACTGGGAAAAGCCATTTGTGTGTCCGAAACACTGATCTATATAATGACATTAGATGTCATTATATATAGATCAGTGGTCCGAAACCATTGTGGACGTTATTGAGTGACATATTCAATCCCACGACTGGAACTGTGTTATAGAGATAAATGTGATATTGATATGAGGATCGGCAGGCAGAGATTCAGAGGCATAAGATACTGTAAATTGGCTATAACATGCAACAATAATAAAACAATGCATTGACATTTACTTTTATACTTAAGTACTTTTAAAAATGAGTACTTCTGTACTTTTACTTAAGTAAAAATCTGTCTTTACAACTTTTACTTGTAACGGAGTAATATTTGACCAGTAGTATCTGTACTTTTACTCAAGTAAGGAAGTTGTGTACTTTGTCCACCTCTGCCTTTGGAACACAATTTAAGATATTTTTTATGAAATCTGAGAGATTTCTGTCTCTCCATTGAAAGTCTATTCATAAAATAAATCCATAAGAATAGGTTAAGTACGATTGAGCTTCCGTTTGAGTGCTTTCCGTTTCATACTTGAGTGTTTATATGCGAAGAAATCGAAATTAAATCTGTTCATCATATAAAGTGATCGAGTCTGGGATTTGGATTAAACCTCCCGATTCATATGGAACGTTTGAATCAGAGATTTGGGTGAACAGACTTTCAATTTAATTTAAAATATCTTCATTTGTGTTCCGAAGATGAGCGGAAGTCTTACGGGTTTGGAACGACGTGAGAAAATGATGACAGAATGATACTTTTTGGGTGAACTATCCCTTTAAAAACAATGCAATTTGACCAATGTGTTTTACAACAATAAAATGCAAAAGCTAAAATAAGAGGGTTGATGATAATCATAATAATAAAGAAAATTTACCAGCGATATATTAAAAGATGGATCTTTAGTACATCCTACTTTTCCTGCATACATGCAAAATACTACCATAAACTATTTAAGCAAATCTTCACAGCATTACTGTTTATATCGCCATAAACTGTATTATTAAACTATATAGCAAATCTAAACTGCTTGATTGTTTATTTTGCTGCAAAATATAAACTATATTATCACTCAGCTCTGATCTGCTAAATGCGACGTTAAGGTATTATAAACAAACATCATTATTCATTATGTAAAGCTACTTTGAAACAATGTGTAAAGTGAAAAGTGTTATACAAATAACTTTGACTTGACCTATACTATACAGCCGCTGTTGTTCTTTAAATGTTTAATAACTTTTGAACCGCTAATCAAATCTGTATGCTTTAAAAAGTCCAGTAAAGAGGAGATTAGTGGCTTTCATGTGGCATCATATATTCATATTTAATCTGGTTTGGACATTCAGAGGCTCCGTAGTGAATGTGATCGCGTCATCGGGTTTTGATCAGCATTGATTCGTCATAGAAACACATGTGGTTTGTTTCTCTGAGCCGA
>NC_136896.1:31253431-31333431 GCF_949152265.1 Phoxinus phoxinus
GCCTCGTTAAAAACAGAGTATTTACATTAAGACATGGCGCTGGACACCGGATGCCACAGGAACTCAGACTATAGACATACAACTCAAACTGCACACCATGTGTAATATAGGCCGTGATCAGTGTGTCTCTAAGCGGTTAAGTACTGGGCTAAGATGCGGTGTTCTGTTAGCGTGCGGCGGCTGGCGGGTCAGAAGTCCTTCGTGTCCGTGTTGTCGAACAGGTGGAGTCGCTGCTCAGCCGTCAAGCCCTCCCTCAGACTCTGCGGACGGAGACACACGTCAGACGGCATGTTCCCAAGCGTGGTGCGCATGCAAACGGCACAATCCAAAGCAACACACACCAAGAACATGATTATTGACTTTTATTTTTCATGCTTTTTCTAGGGCTGCCACCTAATAGTCCTATAACCGCTACACCGTGTCCTCACTACACGCGGCACAAGGCCTCTTCTCCATGTTAATGAGAGTTGTTGTGCTAACCGGCCGCGACGGCGACACGCGACGCTTTTATTGTAGAAACGGTTTCTATTTTTCTGCGGCGTCGCGCTGGAGCAACAAACACAAAGTGTGGCAATGATAATCTCAGGCGCTGTTTATGTGCTTTATTAAAAGATGAACTGAACTGGAATTTGAGTAAAGGTGATATAACAGATATATTTTATTTATTCTCATTGGTACAAGTATTAAAATGGCAGAATTTGTTAAAAGTGATAAAATGGTACATTGAAAATGTTGTTGTTGTTGCACGGGCGCCGCCATATTGGATTTCAACATTCGACTACGTCACTGGCATGGTAGCTACTCCGTTCACTGGTGAGGGTGACGGAAACTCCTGCGCGCAGCTAACTTTTTTGCCCGCCCCAACTTTATTTATTTTGGTTTTAACACGTTGCGTGCAGCTAACTTGACAAGCGATCCCATTGGATGAATTCGTCCAATCAAATTTCCATCTTAAAAATATATAAAATTTCCATTTATCTGCCTCGATTTTCTAAAACGCACAGGACCTCAAGTTTGTTTTTGTATTTTCTCTAAATGCACACGACATATATAAGCAGTTTCTATTTCCTAAAATGCATAATGTGCGTGGATACAATAAATAAGAGTGCATGACAGGCTACAGCCCTCCAACCGCATGTCCCTCTTATAACACTGTGAACCACTATTGCTCCATTCATAATTGACTATGCACATTGCAAATACAATCTAATGCATATTTTAGACAAAACTTTGTATTGTATGCAATATTTTGAGACAAAATTAATTGGTACATAATAATATTAAATCAAGTGATCAAAGTGCTTATTGCTGCTGCGATCAGTGGCGTGGATACAGTGGCTCGCGCACACACCGCAGTCTTCACTCGGACGCGCGGAGACTCTATTCGTTCCGGTGAAATTAGAGAACATAATGCACACAAACGTGTCCCTGCTTGATATACAACCACTGATGAACATATTCGGTTATGATGAAAGAAAGAAGAAAAAAAAACTATGGGACTGCGGATTTGATCTCAAAACCTCTGACACGCTTGGCGAAAGTTCTACCGCTGGACCATTACGGCACATGTTAAACAGGCGGATCTGTCATCTCATTTAACGACTATAAACGGGATAAACCCCATGTACTATTTAGAATGATTGCTGGACATCGCCATGTTATATTATACATGCATCTGATTTAGCATTGTATTAGCAACCCCTGTCCCACCCACTTTTCAAAACAAAGTTACGCCACTGATTAGTTCTTAAATGTGTAGTCATACTACTGGCCTGTCCCTCAGGCACAAATGCGTAACCCATGCCATTATAATGACTAATTTTCCTGTGTATTCGCTCTCTGCAACTAGCGAATATACAGGACCGCGGGTCCTACCATGCCAGTGACGTCATCGAAATTGCCAGCGTTCTTATAACAGTTTTTGTGTAGCTTAAAAAAAGCTATATTGATATTTGTAATATTTTTTTTTAGTGTAATTTACTTTTAACTGTCATAACACGTTATCAACGTTGATTATTTTCAGTTCAGTTCATCTTTAATGTTAAAAGCGTGTCATGTGACTGTGAATATCATTTAGTGCTCCAGCTTTGAGCTGTAAAAGCAACAGTGGAGAATTCACCTCAGATCTTGAGATTAAACAAGAACGTTCAAACTGTGAACAAACAAGTGTATTCTTTGAACACACTGTTCTGATTGGCTGTGCACTCGCCGCGAGACTCCGCCCACACACTGTTCTAATTAGCTGTGCACTCGCCGCGAAACTCCGCCCACACACTGTTCTGATTAGCTGTGCACTCGCCGCGAGACTCCGCCCACACACTGTTCTAATTAGCTGTGCACTCGCCGCGAGACTCCGCCCACACACTGTTCTGATTAGCTGTGCACTCGCCGCGAGACTCCGCCCACACACTGTTCTAATTAGCTGTGCACTCGCCGCGAGACTCCGCCCACACACTGTTCTAATTAGCTGTGCACTCGCCGCGAGACTCCGCCCACACACTGTTCTAATTAGCTGTGCACTCGCCGCGAGACTCCGCCCACACACTGTTCTAATTAGCTGTACACTCGCCGCGAGACTCCGCCCACACACTGTTCTGATTAGCTGTGCACTCGCCGCGAGACTCCGCCCACACACTGTTCTGATTAGCTGTGCACTCGCCGCGAGACTCCACCCACACACTGTTCTAATTAGCTGTACACTCGCCGCGAGACTCCGCCCACACACTGTTCTGATTAGCTGTGCACTCGCCGCGAGACTCCGCCCACACACTGTTCTAATTAGCTGTGCACTCGCCGCGAGACTCCGCCCACACACTGTTCTAATTAGCTGTGCACTCGCCGCGAGACTCCGCCCACACACTGTTCTGATTGCCTGTGCACTCGCCGCGAGACTCCGCCCACACACTGTTCTGATTGCCTGTGCACTCGCCGCGAGACTCCGCCCACACACTGTTCTAATTAGCTGTACACTCGCCGCGAGACTCCGCCCACACACTGTTCTGATTGCCTGTGCACTCGCCGCGAGACTCCGCCCACACACTGTTCTAATTAGCTGTGCACTCGCCGCGAGACTCCGCCCACACACTGTTCTAATTAGCTGTGCACTCGCCGCGAGACTCCACCCACAAGCTGTTCTGATTGCCTGTGCACTCGCCGCGAGACTCCGCCCACACACTGTTCTAATTAGCTGTGCACTCGCCGCGAGACTCCACCCACACGCTGTTCTGATTAGCTGTGCACTCGCCGCGAGACTCCGCCCACACGCTGTTCTGATTAGCTGTGCACTCGCCACGAGACTCCGCCCACACACTGTTCTAATTAGCTGTGCACTCGCCGCGAGACTCCACCCACACGCTGTTCTGATTAGCTGTGCACTCGCTGCGAGACTCCGCCCACACACTGTTCTAATTAGCTGTGCACTCGCCGCGAGACTCCGCCCACACACTGTTCTGATTAGCTGTGCACTCGCCGCGAGACTCCGCCCACACACTGTTCTAATTAGCTGTGCACTCGCCGCGAGACTCCGCCCACACACTGTTCTAATTAGCTGTGCACTCGCCGCGAGACTCCGCCCACACACTGTTCTAATTAGCTGTGCACTCGCCGCGAGACTCCGCCCACACACTGTTCTGATTAGCTGTGCACTCGCCGCGAGACTCCGCCCACACACTGTTCTAATTAGCTGTGCACTCGCCGCGAGACTCCGCCCACACACTGTTCTAATTAGCTGTGCACTCGCCGCGAGACTCCGCCCACACACTGTTCTAATTAGCTGTGCACTCGCCGCGAGACTCCGCCCACACACTGTTCTAATTAGCTGTGCACTCGCCGCGAGACTCCGCCCACACACTGTTCTAATTAGCTGTGCACTCGCCGCGAGACTCCGCCCACACACTGTTCTAATTAGCTGTGCACTCGCCGCGAGACTCCGCCCACACACTGTTCTAATTAGCTGTGCACTCGCCGCGAGACTCCGCCCACACACTGTTCTGATTAGCTGTGCACTCGCCGCGAGACTCCGCCCACACACTGTTCTGATTAGCTGTGCACTCACCGCGAGACTCCGCCCACACACTGTTCTAATTAGCTGTGCACTCGCCGCGAGACTCCGCCCACACACTGTTCTAATTAGCTGTGCACTCGCCGCGAGACTCCACCCACACACTGTTCTAATTAGCTGTGCACTCGCCGCGAGACTCCGCCCACACACTGTTCTAATTAGCTGTGCACTCGCCGCGAGACTCCGCCCACACACTGTTCTGATTAGCTGTGCACTCGCCGCTAGACTCCGCCCACACGCTGTTCTGATTAGCTGTGCACTCGCCGCTAGACTCCGCCCACACACTGTTCTGATTAGCTGTGCACTCGCCGCGAGACTCCGCCCACAGACTGTTCTGATTGGCTGTGCACTCGCCACGAGATTCCGCCCATAGACTGTTCTGATTGGCTGTGCACTCGCCACGAGACTCCGCCCACAGACTGTTCTGATTGGCTGTGGGTTTTGATTGATTTTGACGCATCTTCATGACGTTTGCGCTGAGCTTTATGTTCGAATTTGAGCGCTGATGAGGCTATATGTATTTTATATAGGCAATTAAAGGCGCATTATTATGATTTATGGCTTAATAATATAAACGATTAGTGGACTAATGGCTTAAATGAACGTCTACTAGTCGACGCGCCTGCAGTCGAGGGCAGCCCTAGCTCCTCCTACGCCATTTAAACCAACAGAAATGGCGAAGCTGCCAGTTGTGCCGCCAGTAAACCCGTGAGCCACAAACACACATGCCGTGACCCCGAGACCTCTCTGCCGGAAACATGAATCCGTGGCAAACCCCGTGAGATGACGTGCCCTTCGTTCGGGAGCGGCCGCATGCATGATGGGAAAATAAAGCGATCGGTTTGTTTGTCAATGCATTCAATTATTTTTTACCCGTAAAAATAAATAAGATTAAAATGAATAAAATTTAGATATAATGGAATAAAATAAATATCATATTTAAATACATTTTATATTAATAAAATAAATTATAAAAATAGATTATAAAAGTTAAATAAAAACAATGAAAATACACAAGGGGAAAGATTTAAATAAATAGATTAAAATAAAAATAACAAATAGGTTCAAACAAATTAGGGTCAAATTAATTTTATATGAATTAATAAAATAAATAATAAAGATATATTAAAATGTTAAATTAAACATTTAAAAGTTAAAAATATAGTTGATATATTTGAGATAAAGGAATAAAAAAATATATATATATTAATAATTGATAAAAAAAATAAAAATAAAAAAAAAATTTAATTATAAAAGTTAAATAAATAAACAATTATTAAATTATTAACAATTATAAATACTTATTATTTTTATAATTTATTTTAATCTGTTAATTTTTTTGTTTATTTTTGTATAATATACTAATATATACACATACAAAAATAAACAATACACAGTGCAGTACTATAGAGTAAAGTTTTTAAAAAAATTTTTTAACTAAATCCTTAAATAATATAATAAAATGTCCATCTGACAGTATAGATTGGGTCTTTACACATTAATATTTATAGCTCCCGTATAAATTTCCCTCGCTTGAGGATGATCATATTTGGGGTCGGCTGCATTTAAAGATTGACAGCCCTGATCTAAGCGCTCGGCCCCTCTCCAGGACAGTTACCTAAAATCAGAAGTCAAAAGGTCTTCGGTTTAGTCTCTAGCTGTCCCAAGACATGTCACGACTCACAGACTGGGGGAACAGAGGGAAAAAACGGAGGAGAACACACACACAGACGCGCACACACACACACACACACACACACACACACGGAACGGTGTTAGAGAGGGGAATGTGCAAAAGTCACTTGTCTTACCGCTACCTACCAGGCTTTCTCCTGTGCAACAAAACACACACACACACACACACACACAGAGAGTTCAGTTTCCCAGCGTTACAAGCACAACTACACTGTACAGGAGGATCTGGAGCTGCTGCTGTTGGCCAGCAGGGGGCGGTGCGGGCCAACTCAGGGGCCTTCAACCCGCCGGGACAACACAGGAGAAATTATGATAATACATAGATAAATAGTAAGAAATGAATAAAAAAAAAAGAAAAAAAAAAATTTAAAATCCAAATTTGATATAAATAAAATACATATTTAATAATAGGAGATAACATTTTTTTAAAAATAAACAACTTTTATTGATTTGATTAGAATAAAATATAAAAAAATTATATAAATAAATGAATAGAATAAATATTTGAGTAAAATAAAATTGTTGTAATAAATGAATAAAATAAATAAAAATAGGTTAAAATGAATTATAAAGTAAAATAAATAAATCAATAGATTAAAATAAATATATAATAAAAATGTTAATGTTAAATAAAATGAATTAAAATACAAAGTGCAAGAGGGTCGTGGAAATGATGAAAGTAAAAGAAAAGAAGCAAAAATAAATAAAAAAAGAAAAAGAGCTATAATATTTAAAATATGATAGTATTTATTTTCACAGTATTATTCGGGTCTGTATAAAAACGTACAGCTGCCATTAAACCTGAAGATGAGAGTTAGTGGCATCTGAAGGATTGAAAACCCCTGAGCGATCCATAACTCTCTGTACCCGCGCGTGTCACGTGTCTGAGACTCACCTTTGACCTCAGGGTGCGCTCGGAGCGCTTGGCCGCCGCGGCCGCCATCTTTAATATATCAGGATTACTCTTGGACTTCATGATATCTGGAAGACAGTTATGATGGTTCATAACACACCAACAAGAGTAATGTAACTACAGAAAGTAATTACGGAGTGCTTGTAAGCGAACCCTGCGTACCGTAACCGGCGTGCTCCACGTCCTCCAGCGCCGGCTCCCCCAGTGCATTGTGGGCCAGCTGGAGCTGCTCGCGCAGCCGGCACAGGTCCCGCTCCGCCTTGGCCCGTACGATGCTCAGCTCCGTGTAGATGTCCTTGTATTTATCCGTTGCATATTTCTTATCCTACGACGAGACGTGGCACAGGTTATTAATAAAGTACTGGCCTTATGATCACATTTATGGCTGACCACGGCCATTACATATTTAACACAGTAATATCCTATACTAAACCTAAACTAATCTTGACACACTATATATCATTAGCTTACAATCTCTAGTTTACATATTTGGTGACTGATTTTTAAAATACATTAGAGGAGCCGTAATTTATCAATTTGCAGCAAGAATATGTTCACACTCCTAAGGCGAGTTCAGACCTTTATTCTGAAATAGTGATGAACATGAAAAATCATGAAAGAATGGTAGAAACCTCAGTTTGTTTTCATGCCAAGAGTTCAAAAGATAGCATCCATTCAATTATTTTAGAAAAAAAAGCTCTGAAAATGTTTTAAATATAAAGAAAACAATAATAGATTCAGCATTAGTGATGTGGCGGCGAGCTATAATGCACATACGTGATCTTCTGTGTTTCTTAGAGGTTGAGTTCATTTCTAAATCTGCCAAACTTCCAACACTACTTCTGAATAGGATGTCTACTTCATAAATTGTATGAAAATTGTAAAAATAATGGTTCAGACTCAAACCACATATGGAGATGAGGCGCCCTTATATGGGCAGTGATGTCCACTAGTGGAGAAGTGTGGTACTGCGCCCAAACTAAATCTCACTGAACGCTCATTTCAAGAGATATCAACCTAAACTTTGAAACACAACTTATTCAGATTTTAGCCTTTGTTTTTTTGCATTTTTAGAGTCCATTAGGCTTTGAAAATATATATTTTATTTAAATATGAATAATAAATGTTTTACATTGTACATTTTCATAAACTCAAACTTCTATAACTTTTTTTCTGTTTAACTTTCTTACTTTATTTCACTTCTACATAAATCTGCCAAGTGTCTTCTTTAAAACAAGACCAATCTTACATCTATATTCAAAGCATTCTTGAATTACAACCATTTAAGTTCGGAATGTGCATTTTCATGTCTATTAAATGCATGATGCACTTAAATGCACTCACTCTTTGGGCCGTTTGCAGCTCATCTTTTAAAGAGTTGATCTCCTGCTTCAGATACTGCACTTCTGACTCCTTCACCCTCAACATTACCTGCAAAACACAAGCGTGAGGTTTTCAGTCTGGAGAAAGATGCTGTGGGAAAGCCTGTAGATATGAAGGTAACCGCACCTCGAGCTCGTACAGCTCCTTCCCCAGCATGCCCGCGCCAGCGTCTCCACCGTCCTCACTCGCCATCGAGCGCATCTTCGTGATCTCAGCGGCCAGACGATTGTTCAACTCCTACACAAGACACACACGGCTCTGAGCAACACACACACCGCTCTGAGCAACACACACAGACGGGTGACAGAAGTAGGATATCTGCGCACCGGGCCTCGTTTATAACCAGTGCGTCGCACACACCGGCCCTGAACGAGCGTACACCACTTCACACGCATGAGATGTGATTATAAAAACACACGTGACGGGAGAATGTGTAAGTAACTCTGATCATGCGTACGAACATCTGAGGAGACACCGATGGAGATCTGAGGGACCGATGAAGGAAAAACACTTTAATATTCATTATGAGTCCTAATCATACATACAGTGCATGTTCACAATGCTTAAAATAATGATTTAAACTCTGTTTTGCATCGGATATACACATTTAGATTAAATATGCCATTCTCATTAATGGAGATAAGCACTTAAACAACATGAAATCATTACACAAGATTTAAAAAAAAAAAAATTCTAATAAATAGAAATATTAGTAGTGTATGCGCTGCGTTCGAACACTTTTCCTGAGGCATGCTGTGTTTTAATGTTTGCTCAACGCATGATAATAGCAGAACTCGTGAACTGAGGAAATATTTTCACGCAAATAATGATCAATAATGCAGAATCTGTTTCCATAAAAAATATAAAGCATATATTAAAAATACTATTTGGTCAGTGGAAAAGATTCTAATTGATTTATTTATTCAAAAACAAGGCGAGGATCGGCTACTAAATAGATACACATCCGTATCTCATATTCTCCTAATGTCTTGTACCGTTAAACATGGTAACACGTGGATGAATATGAATATGCGAATGATATGCAGATGAGGATATAGTAAACGAGGCGTTGTAAGCTCATACATGGTTATTTCGGGGAGGAGACGCATGTGAACACAATCTTCCTCTGACTGGGGTTATAAAGGGAATTTTGCGCAGGTTCTGGCGCACGCACGCTTTTATAAGTCTGATTATGCGTACGCCATTTTGGGCTTTCAGGCGCACGTGCACTTTTAGTGAGGAGCCCTGAAGTGGATTTATTTGCTTTAAAGGGATATTTCACCCAAAAACTTAAATTAGCCCATGATTTATTCTCCCTCATCCCAGGTGTATATGACATTCTACTTTCAGACGAACACAATCTGAGTTATATTAAAAAATGTCCTGGCTCTTCCAAGCTTTATAATGGCAGTGAATGGCTGTTTCTGTTTTGAAGTCCATAAAAGTTCATCTATCCATCATAAAAGTGCATCTGTCCATCATAAAAGTGCATCTATCCATCATAAAAGCATCTGTCCATCATAAAAGTGCATCTATCCATCATAAAAGCATCTGTCCATCATAAAAGTGCATCTGTCTATCATAAAAGTGCATCCGTCCATCATAAAAGTGCGTCTATCCATCATAAAAGTGCATCTGTCCATCATAAAAGTGCATCTATCCATCATAAAAGTGCATCTATCCATCATAAAAGTGCATCTATCCATCATAAAAGTGCATCTGTCCATCATAAAAGTGCATCTATCCATCATAAAAGTGCATCTATCCATCATAAAAGTGCATCTATCCATCATAAAAGTGCATCTATCCATCATAAAAGTGCATCTATCCATCATAAAAGTGCATCTGTCCATCATAAAAGTGCATCTATCCATCATAAAAGTGCATCTATCCATCATAAAAGTGCATCTGTCCATCATAAAAGTGCATCTGTCCATCATAAAGTGCTCCACAGGCTCCGCGGGGTTAATAAAGGCCTTCTAAAGCGAAGCGATGAGAAAAATATCCATATTTAACACACTACAAAGTAAAATTCTAGATTCTGGCCATTATAAACCTTGGAAGAGCCAGGAAACTTTTTAATTCTAAATTAAAAAGTTTAGAATTAGAATTTAATATAACTCTGATTGTGTTCGTCTCAAAGAAGAATGGCTTGAGGGAGAGTAAATCATGGGCTAATTTTCATTTTTGGGTGAACGATCCCTTTAAGGTCCTCAGTAATATGACCAAGTCTCTCTACATGGCCGTTACCTGGTTGTGTGCATTGAGCTCCTGGTTCTCCCGCTGGCACTGTCGGAGCGCCTGCCTCTCGGCCTCCAGCGCTTGCGCCAGATGAGCGTTTTCCAAGCACTTCTGGGAGTATTGCTCTGACAACACCTCGATCTCCCTCTGGTACGACATCAGCTCCTCCCTACAACACAAGTCAAGTCAGCTTCATCTATACAGCGCTTTAACTATAGAGTGTTTCACAGCAGCTTTACAGAGATAACAGGAGATTACACCGAGTGTTCAGGCTTTACAGCAGATCTAGAATACAGTTATTGTCCAGATGAAGTTAGTTTTGATTGATTCACTTCCGTTGTAAAGATCATTAGTTATTAACTTCGCTAACACGACACCGTCTAACAGAAAACAGAAACTTTAATGTGTTCTGGCTGTTCATCCGCACAACAGTGTTCGGTGCTCGAGAACACACACTGTGAAGCAGGATCTGGTGCTAGCGGTGAAACACTGTGAAAAACATTATCATCTCAGTGTAGACTTCACAAACGTGAACCTGTGAACGTGTGTATCACGAGTTTAGACTATAGGTGTGAGTGTTTCAACATATGTGTGCAGGCGTGTAGTCTTTCTTTACAAATTGACCTCACCAAATTACTTGTCTGGCCTTAAAAATGAATAATACAGAAATTTTTGTTGCTTCCGCGTATCAATGTGAACTGGAATCATTAACGTTTGACAACACACACACACACACTTCTCCTGTCAGTTTAAAGTGATGATAAAAGAGCCTTTAAGTCTAGACGGAAGTACAGCCAAGAGCTCGAGGGCAGATTATGTGCACGCAGACAAAGAAAGAAAGTGTGCAATCACTGCAGATTTGGCATCTTGTCTGCATCGCCCCAGGACACACTTGGCAACGCAGGCGGTCACGCGGCACTTAAAACCTTCGTACACACACTGTGTGATCAAACTCCAGGATTTTAAGCACTACTTTTTTTGTCTTTTTTTCCAAGGACTACAATTTGAGTGTCTCATTTATCAAACAATATCTTTCTTTATTATCTTTTAAATTCTACAAAAGGTAAATAGATAAAAATAAACCTGTAAAATGGTAACTTTAACCATTGAAAGGATACTATGACCAAGATATCGCTTTCCTTATTCAAACTGATTATTTCTCTCATGAATATATGATTGACATGAAGAATAAGAGCTGTATCATACACCTGGATATTTATATGAGCAATATCACACTCATAGCCATGCGAAAGGCCTGTATATCTATATCAGACAAACTGCAGCGGTAATTCTGTGTGAAAAGATTGCTTTATCAATAAAATTAAAAATTAATTTCCCATTGTGTTTCAATAATTCAAGCACTTGGCAAGTACTAAAAATGGGTGTTTAAGGATTTTCACAAAGTACTTTAAGCATCTTGTACGAACCCAGCTTTATTCACTTGAATTTAGATGAATGTGAATGCAGGAGTATAGAGAGAAGTGGAAGGGTGTGGCATCGTAAACTTGTCTCAAAAAGCAATAAAACCCGAAATCTTTATTTCTCAAAAGAATGCAACGGTGCGGCTGAGACTGCATAAAGGAACAACTGACTCGTGCTGTTTGCGGATTTCCTCGATGTCTGCATTCTCAGTGTTGTTGTTGGCCTTGCGCGCTTTCTCCAACTCCCGCTCCAGCTCCGCCCGATGTGCGTTCTTCATCGCCTCGATAGCTGATCAGATAAAAGCAGGATTAAAATGGCACAAAACAATTTTTTTGGGCTGAAACAAGATTTCACATAACTTGAGCTTTTAATGTTGTTTATGTGTGTATGTGGTGTTATTAATCTGCTTTAACACACACATGTGTAAGTTCATAAGTGGACAGCATTGCTGAGTATTTTCTGCTTAAAACTGCAGTGAACCAAAGACAGTCTCAAACACACGGTTTGAAATCGCTGGTGTTTCTGACGTCACACACTACCTTGACCAATCAGATCAACGTGTGATCGTCTACCAGTGGATCTCTGAGTGAGTGAGTGAGTGGAGGCGGGGCTCATTTGCATATTCATAGAACCGCGCATACTAAATGAGGCAAGGGTGTCGAGTTACATTCAAGATATTTTAAACCATGAAGAATTATTTTCAAGGAAAAAACGCTTAAATATGTAATTTAGGTGATCAGAGATGAGTTTTAAGGGATAAAATGACTACAGGGGGACTATAAAAATGTTGTTTTCTTTAAAGCTACACTGTGTGGGAATTACTCCCATCTAGCGGTGAAATCGTATATGACTACCCACTGAATATTACTTTCTAGCCGCTCCCATTCCGAGGGCGCTTTAACTCCTACGGCGGCCGTATTATTCCAAATCTGCCGGCAGTCGCGAGTAATCTCCGCTCGCATTCGTCACGGTGCCGCTGAGTGTGAAACTCTAAATGCAAAGCTTGAATCTCCAGATATGTCCCTCGTTGGCTAATGTATTTTAAGGATGGAGGCGCAACATTCGAGCAGCTCACCCGTATGTATTATAAATGGCAGATTCTACGCTTACGAGAAAACTTGATTAGTTGGTAGAAGTAATTATACATTAATGAGCACATATCATTTTGAAAGAACAAAGTGGTTTTTGCTAAGAATCAACTTTAAAAATTACACAGTGCAGCTTTAAAAAGTATTCTCGTCGCTTGATAAACTTAAGGTTGAGCCACTTGGACTATTTTAGCGATGTCTTTACTAACTTTCTGGGCCGGCAAGTTTAAATTACATTAGAAGCCTATGGAGGAGTGAGCCAGCGCTCAGATGTCATAAAAAATATCTTAATTTGTGTTCCGAAGATGAACAACATGAGGGAGAGTCATTACTGACAGAGTTTACATTTTTGGGTGAACTAACCCTTTAAGTTTTGAGGGTCCGTTTCATATAGAAAGTTTGCTCTTGTCCCGTTTGTTCAGTACTAACCAGATATAGTGGCGGCGGTCTCCTCCGCTAGCAATCTCTCCTTATCATCCTGCAGTTTCTCCAGTTCCCGCTGGTGCTTTTTCTGCAGCTCATCGATTACCTTCTGGTGAGACTCCTCCATGGCAGCGAAGCCTCGTTCACACGTGGCCTGTGGGGAGATGTAGAAGCAGCATTTAGTGCAGCTCGTTTTGGATCGACTCAAGTCCACTTCTACTTCATTTGACCAGGACAACACTTACACAGATGACGGAGATTAGCGATGTGTGGACAGAACGGTGTCCACACAAAGCCAGACATTAATAACCTACGATGACATGAAGGGACACAGAGGCCAGTGAGAGATGGCTTTGCAAACGTAACATGAATTTGTGATTTATCTGGGACTGTGTGTTCAAACAGCGATCCCAAAAGATTGGACACTTTAGCCAAACTTAATGCACGAATGTCATTGGATCAGATGCAAAATATCAAATGAAAAGCTGTTTTTAAAAACAGCACAAAACACTTTATATACAAGCTTGTTTCTGCCACGGATTAAAAAAAATAAAAGGTAATTGCGACTTTTTGATATCACAAAGCAGATTTTATTTTATTTATAACGTCAGAATTTGTGATATACAAACGCAGAATTGCCTGATACAAATGCGGAATTGCAACTCAGAATTGCGCAACAAATTCAGAATTGCGAGATAAAAAGTCAGAATTGCGCGAGATAAACTCAGAATTGCGAGATAAAAAGTCAGAATTGCGTGAGAAACTCAGAATTGCGGATACAAACATAAAAATTGCAACTCAGAATTGCGCGAGAAACTCAGAATTGCGCGATACAAACATAAAAATTGCAACTCAGAATTGCGTAAGATAAACTCAGAATTGCGTGAGATAAACTCAGAATTGCGTGAGATAAACTCAGAATTGCGAGATAAAAAGTCATAATTGCAAAATACAAAGCAGAATTGCAACTCAGAATTGCGCGAGATAAACTCAGAATTGCACGCGATAAACTCAGAATGGCACGATACAAACGTAAAAATTGCAACTCAGAATTGCACGAGATAAACTCAGAATTGCGCGATAGTCAGAATTGCGAGATAATCTCAGAATCGCACGAGATACTCAGAATTGTGCGAGATAAACTCAGAATTGCGCAAGATAAACTCAGAATGGTGCGATACAAGCGTAAAATTGCAACTCAGAATTGCACAAGATAAAAAGTCATAATTGCGAAATACAAAGCAGAATTGCAACTCAGAATTGCGCGAGATAAACTCAGAATTGCACGCGATAAACTCAGAATGGCACGATACAAACGTAAAAATTGCAACTCAGAATTGCGTAAGATAAACTCAGAATTGCGTGAGATAAACTCAGAATTGCGTGAGATAAACTCAGAATTGCGTGAGATAAACTCAGAATTGCGTGAGATAAACTCAGAATTGCGTGAGAAACTCAGAATTGCGTGAGATAAACTCAGAATTGCGTGAGATAAACTCAGAATTGCGTGAGATAAACTCAGAATTGCGAGATAAAAAGTCATAATTGCAAAATACAAAGCAGAATTGCAACTCAGAATTGCGCGAGATAAACTCAGAATTGCACGCGATAAACTCAGAATGGCACGATACAAACGTAAAAATTGCAACTCAGAATTGCACGAGATAAACTCAGAATTGCGCGATAGTCAGAATTGCGAGATAATCTCAGAATCGCACGAGATAATCAGAATTGTGCGAGATAAACTCAGAATTGCGCAAGATAAACTCAGAATGGTGCGATACAAGCGTAAAATTGCAACTCAGAATTGCACGAGATAAAAAGTCATAATTGCGAAATACAAAGCAGAATTGCAACTCAGAATTGCACGCGATAAACTCAGAATGGCACGATACAAACGTAAAAATTGCAACTCAGAATTGCGTAAGATAAACTCAGAATTGCGTGAGATAAACTCAGAATTGCGTGAGATAAACTCAGAATTGCGAGATAAAAAGTCATAATTGCAAAATACAAAGCAGAATTGCAACTCAGAATTGCGCGAGATAAACTCAGAATTGCACGCGATAAACTCAGAATGGCACGATACAAACGTAAAAATTGCAACTCAGAATTGCACGAGATAAACTCAGAATTGCGCGATAGTCAGAATTGTGCGAGATAAACTCAGAATTGCGCAAGATAAACTCAGAATGGTGCGATACAAGCGTAAAATTGCAACTCAGAATTGCACGAGATAAAAAGTCATAATTGCGAAATACAAAGCAGAATTGCAACTCAGAATTGCGCGAGATAAACTCAGAATTGCACGCGATAAACTCAGAATGGCGCGATACAAACGTAAAAATTGCAACTCAGAATTGCACGAGATAAACTCAGAATTGCGCGATAGTCAGAATTGCGAGATAATCTCAGAATCGCACGAGATACTCAGAATTGCGCGAGATAAACTCAGAATTGCGCAAGATAAACTCAGAATGGTGCGATACAAGCGTAAAATTGCAACTCAGAATTGCACGAGATAAACTCAGAATTGCGCGAGATAGTCAAAATTGCAAAATACAAAGCAGAATTGTGCGAGATAAACTCAGAATTGTGCGAGATACTCAGAATTGAACGAGATAAACTCAGAATTGTGCGAGATACTCAGAATTGAACGAGATAAACTCAGAATTGTGCGAGATACTCAGAATTGCACGAGATAAACTCAGAATGGTGCGATACAAGCGTAAAAATTGCAACTCAGAATTGCGCGAGATAAACTCAGAATTGCGCGAGATAGTCAAAATTGCGAAATACAAAGCAGAATTGAGCGAGATAAACTCAGAATTGTGCGAGATACTCAGAATTGAGCGAGATAAACTCAGAATTGTGCGAGATACTCAGAATTGAACGAGATAAACTCAGAATTGTGCGAGATACTCAGAATTGAACGAGATAAACTCAGAATTGCGCGAGCTACAAAAGCAGATTTGCACGAGATAAATTCTGAATACATGTAATTGCGAGTTTAATCTAAATTCTGATGTTTTTCTTCATAATTGCAAGTTTATACCTTGTAATAGTGAGATATATACTTTTGTAAGAAAAAAGTCAGAATTGTATTACCTTTTTAAAAAAAATATTCCGTGGTGAAAACAAGCTTTCCTACACTAAGCAAAATGCCTAACTTGTGATTAAGCAGTCAATATACTGTTCAAACTTGAGATAAAAAGCATCTGAACACATAGTGGTTGTCAAACATGTTGATAGTTAATGATTCTCTACACCTGTGAGAACTGACTTCATAGATGCACTAAAATCACCTTGACACCAACTGATTAAATGTTATTGCAAAAATGGCTCAGAAAAACACTAGCATTTGTTTGCAAATACTTAATTTGAGATTTCAACTTCAAATGCAATGAAATTCAAACATTTGTGGCTTAAATGTCCAAGTATGTTTTGGGATCACTATATAAGCTCTTGTCTGAAGACATGACGTGTTTTGATTTTAATTCCCCCAGGGCTACATCTGAAAAACAACTCGAATGTTCAAATCCAAAAAACTTTCACATATCTGTATGATTCGGCACTTTTAGGATTACAGCTACTTTTCATGAGTTGATTTGATGTGAATGTTTTTCCCGACCATGCAAACCCAACGCACTTCCGCTGCCTTTTCAACGGCCCTGATCTCTGTGCTCAAGTTGAGCTCTGGTCAGACGAGCGAATGAAGCCGTTGTTTTTGCAAGGTCCTGGGACACGACCAACTCTTCCTGTCTCCATATCACAACAGCACCTGCACTTGTTTATTCACCACTCTCTCTGGGTGGAAAATCTCATTTCCTCTTTCGTCAGGACAAACACGAGTCCGGTATCACAGACGGATCACAAATTTAGCACGACTGAGTTTTTGTGCAATTATAAATTCAACGTCTATAAACTTTTTTAGTACAAAATTATATCTAAATTTAAAAAAAAATTGTAGTAAAGGTGTAAGAAAATATTCCTGCAACCCAAAGCACAACTTTAAAAAACCTGAACAGTCAGTATTATTCATTGTTTAACAATTAATAAATCGAGAGAAAAATAGTTATCAATAATGAGACAAAAGTACCAAATACAGGCTGTCAAACTTGACAACTGCGCCAATGCCAAATCCATTTATGAGCTTATGAAACTGGCCTCATAAACTTTCATGTTTACAATTTGTCTATGAGTGTAAAATGATCTGACAGACTTGAGCTCTGGTCTTTAAAACTACTGCAATTATTGCTAGTTTGTATGGTTTTAATCAGCAACCGAGTGACAAAAAATTTGCTGTTTTTTGTCAGTACTTGGACATTTTTAATTGCAGGATGGTGCAACAATGCAATAGTTTATATAATTTGATTTATAATAATAATAATGCATAGTGCAATTTAATTGTATCTGTCTTCAGAGTCAATTCTTTCACAAAAACATTTACATTTTAAATCATAGACTGCTATTTAAAATAAAATATTTTAGTTGTTGTCATGCATTATTATTAATTAGGTTAAGCAGCTGGCATTTTGCAGTCATCAAAGACGAGCGGGCGATTAATAAAGAACTAGTCTCGCAAAGACTGTTAATCAGGCAAAGAGCTTAAGTATGAAAACAAGAACCAAGTCAACCAGGTGAACCACATCTACGAGGTTTTAAGAATTCGGTGACGTAGAGTATACGGTTATGCATTCTCAGACACAACTGATTCTTACTTGCTCTCCGTTGGGTTCAATAAGCTAGAAACTGTTACTTCAATGAGAGTTTTCTTAATTTCCCCCTGACCCACACTCGTAACGCTAAAGCGTACATGCACACCTAAGGTTAATAGCCATGCGTCACTGGTGATAGATATTAGGGCTAGAGACCAAAGCACCACAAAGCAGGGTTAGTATGAGAAAAGGAAGGGAAAGGATCAGGTTGCCACATGAAGTCATTACAGACGGAGAACAGCAAGGACACGGATCTCCTTGACCTTTAGGTTTTCCAAGTCTTTCTGGTATTTCAGACGCAGTAACGTTGCATTGTCTTGTCGATTCACTTCCTCAGTCAATTCGGACACCCGGGACACAAGCTTCTGGATCCGCTCTTTGAGGGACCTCCTGGTTGGCTCGCCATCCACAGGTCCGGCGGCGTCCGTGAGCTCTTCCATCTCTCGATCGAAGCGGGCTTGTAAGTCGTTACACTCGATCTCATGCTTCTTCTTAAGGTTCTCCATGCACTCGGTCAGGGAGTCGATCTCTTTCACGTTCTCCTCGGATCTCCGCTTCAGAGTCTCACCAGCTTTGGCCACTTCCAGTCTCAGCTTCTCCGCTTCTTGCTCGTACTCCTCCTTTAATTCTCGCAACTCCTTTTTATGCTTCGCCATCGTGTCCTGAAGCTGAATGGTCCCGTCCAGGGAGTCGATCGGTTCTCCTTCGATCTGAATGTGGGTTCCTGCCATTAAATCGCCACTTTTGGGACTCTGGACGCTTGAAGAAACTTGCTTGTCCTCTAGTTCAGACTGAAGTTGTGCTCTCAAATCAGCAAGGTCTAAACGTTTCATCGCTGGGAAGATCTTCAGAACTACAAAGTACATGGTTATGTCCATTACGGCCTCACGGATGTACTCGGACCAGCATCTTTGCATGTCGCAGTTCGAAAGACTCAAAGCCAACGACTGCATCTGCTCATTTGTTCGTTCCCTAATAGCCGAAGCTGTTTGATTCAACAACACCACTTTCTTCTGAACGACTTCAGTGAGACTCTTTATAACGCAGGGATTGGTGGCATCATCAAACAAATGATTAAAAACATCACTCAATTGTCCAGCGCTTTCATCTGTGCAAGTTGCATGTGTTGCATCACTTTCACGTTCTTTGAGGTTGGAGAGATTATGCATGAGAAGCAGCATTTGATTATCCGCTAGCATGCGCTGAATCACGGTTCTCACGGCTTCTAGGGTTTCCTCGTCCTCTAAACCACCTAAAACTTTATGTAGAATCCTTCTCTCAAACATCATTCCTGCCTGATTCTCGTCCAAAAAGTTGCCGCTGGACAAATCACATTCTGTAGTTGCCTTACTGCCAATTATCATGTCAAGTACATGATTAAGAGACTTAGACTTTCTCTTGAACTCTTCCGCGACTTTCTCAATTACATCTTCCCTTTGCATCGACTCTTCGCACTCGCTTTCTGTTCCCGGTTCACTAGCAAACATCGCCTTCGCTTTCAACGTTCTAACTTCCTCCTGCGAATCTACAAGCATCTGATTAAACATCCTCACAGTCTCTTCGTGTTTTGTAAGGAGCTCTGTATTCTGGGACTGAAGTTCTCGACAGGCATGCTCAGCGTTTTGAAGCTTCGTCTCCTTCTCTGAAAGCTCGGATTGAAGGACCTCCAATTGGCGCTTGAGTTCGTCTTTCTCCAAATCTAACTCGCCTTTTCCGCTTTCTGCCACCTGAAATCCAAGACCCCTAAGAGTGGCTTCTTTTAATTGCAATCTTTTCTCTGTATCTTTCAAATTATTACCAAGCGCCTCCAATTTATTAAGAGCCTCTTGCAGCTTCTGCGATTTCTCATCGAGTTCTCGTTCGTACACGTTTCTATCTGCAGTCCCTTTGTCTTCCCGCTCCTGGTTCACGTTTGCTTGTGGATATTGCGGACTGCTGCGTAATCTGCAAAGCTCAGCTTTCAGCCTGTCTATTTCTCGATCCGCTTCCCTCAACTGGTTTACAATTTCCTGATAGCGCTGGTGCAAAGCTACGTTTTCGTTCGCAAGCAACTCCACTTGCTGCGACAGATCTTTACTGGTCATTTCAGGATGGTCTGGTCTATAGCAACCGGATGCACACGGATTCTCCGTTCTCTGCTGGACTTTTCCCAACATGTCCTCCATGGTGACCAAACGAGCTTCATAGTCTCGGATAGAGTCTCCAGCTCTTTCCAAGCTTTTCCTCATCGTCTCACTCTCAATTTCCTGTTGATTCTTGAGGCTTTCCAACAGTTTTTGGCATTGCATCATTTCACCTACTGACCTACTTTCCTGTCCTTGAGGAGATTCAACCCAAATGTATTCACTATGCAAGTGCAAGAGCTTCATCAGCTCCCTTAATGTCAGAGGCTCGTTTGCGTCTATCAAGCCCTCAAGCTCTGTAATCTTTCCCTCACTATCCTTAAGTATGAAACTGACTGTTTTTTGAATGGAGTTTGAGGGACAGACCTCGGAGATGGCAGTGTTTTTGGTGTCAGAAAGGCAAGGTTCCTTTGTGGGCCAGTGTGAGAGAGAAAGGCCAAGCTGTGCTTGCATGTTGCGCTTTTTCAGTTCTTGCAGCTGCAGGAGCTCTTTGGTTTCCTGGTACTTCTTTGTTAAGCTCTGAGCTTGAGAACTAACCAGTTCAGTCCTCTTCATCAGGGGCTCTGTCTCAAGACTCAAAGGGGAATCCAGCTTGGAAAAGGGGACCAGACAGTTGATTAACAGTCAGCATAAGTCAATCTAGATTATTAATCAACAATTATTCATAAGTTTTTAAGGGAAATTTACTTCATTACATCTGTTTCTAATCAATCTATTGAGGTTAAATTCATTCAGCTTCTTTCATGGAATGATGCACATTAGAACGCTAGAAAAAATTAATGGCAAAAGGTTAGTAAATCAAAACAATGCATGCATATTAAGAGGTTAAAGTTGTTTCATGGGGTAAGTGACGCAAAATTAGTGCGAGGTAAGAATGCCAGAACAGTTACATGCCATCCAGTTATAAGCCTGCAGATCTTTTGTGGAACAATGTCACCTAACTATTAAACAACCACTAATGTCTGTTTATAGCAAACCTTTTGATGAAAAGGTGAATAAAATCCATTAAAAGACAAGATGAAATGTGTCCTGGACAGATTTTGAACAGAGCATCACCTTTTGAGTGTACTTGATACGCAAAACGATGCCATGTTTAAGATAAAAATCACCCCATATTTGCTTTTAATATATAAAAGCTTTAACTTTGCTACACTGAAAACGTACATTAGAAAAATATCGAACTGTGAAGCTATTTAATCCCAAACAAGTCAATAAAAGATGTCTGTAAACAATTTTGAGTCCAAATTAAGCTCAGGAAACAATGCAACAATATTCTGAACAAAACTAAAGACACACACACACACACACACACATGAAACGCACACATACATACTCTATAGCATTGGAAAAAGTCAAGAATAAGGTTAAAAATGAGATGAACGAATGGTTAAATATGAATAAAACATATCATGCACATATGCCCTTAATAGGCATCTTTTCATATGCCAATGTTTATGTAGCACCTGTCTGCAAAAGATGATTTTTTAATAATTTTCAACGCCCTTCAGACATACTGATACTCAATGCATTCGATCTGACACTGAAAACTCTTATTTGCCCAATCTCAAACTATTGCATAAATCCTAATAAAACATTTAAATTAAATATTCAAAATAATACGCTTTAATTTCAAATGTGCATCATTGAGTATGAATGTGTCTGGAGGGCACAGTAAGTTCTGAGTATGTTTTCATGCCGTCATTGCATAATGATTAATTCACGTACAATTAATGTTAATAATTTATACGTTGGAACATGCAATAGAGTTTGCATGAAATTGCAATGTTTAATGTCATTTTGCTCGAACATGGCAAGAGGAATCTTAAGTAGAGGCAAAAAAAGAGAATAAGAATCTGTTCGTTTACATGCAACTGTCTCTAGACATGCAAAGCTTGCAGCTTCGATGATAAAGATGGAAGCCATGTGTTTGTTTTTCACCTAATAATGATACACGATGTGCTCAATGGACAAAAAAAAAAAACTGTCAATACCTGGAATGGATACATTATTCAAATCATGTGACATACCGGTGAAATGTAACCGGCGCGGATCTGGTGTTCCCGCTCAAAGGCGGTTTTGAGCTGACCCTCGAGCTCCAGCTTGTGCCGATTGGAGTCCACTAACTGTTGGTGGCAGCTCTCCAACTGCACCTTCAGCTCTTCAACCTAACACACACACAGAGAAGTTAGTTATAACTAGGGGAGGGAATGCTTTGGTACCTCACGATTCGATTCAAATCAATTCTTGGTCAAGATTCTCACATTTTGATTCGATATGTGCATAGATTTGCATAGATTTGCAGACCGTTTAATAGGTCTAGAAGAAAATAAATCCTACTGAATTTAATGTGAACCATGACATTTATTTAGCTTTTCTTCCCATTTTAGTCCCAATATTATAGAATAAATGGCATTTAAGAGGACTACAATCATAATACACAATTTTCTAATAAAGCAAGGCAGGCAATTTTATTTTAGATGTTAAAAATAGGAACAAAGAAGCAAATTACAAACAGTAATCAGGTACAGTAGCATAGCTTTATTTAACATGTAGTAAGAAATAGGCCTGTATAATCTTCACTGTATGAATTAAATATAAATTGATTCATATTGAAGATAAAAAAATAGGTTTATTAACATTAATGTCAACAGTTTATGAGGCTGCATTCCCTTTAAGAATGAATGGACTGATCTAATATACTGTTACACATCCGATTTTCTCCTAATTGTTTTCGTTCGTGTAACTATAATTACTTTAAGTAGTAGTTAAAGAAGTCTAACACTTTAGAAAATCGAGTTTTGAAATTTGTGAATCGATACAAATCGGTTGAAGATATACAAATAATTTATTTTCCCAGCAACTATTTATTTTCCTAGCATACTTCAACGTTCAACTCAGCTTCAACTCAGACGACGACATAGTTTCCTGTCCGCCACCGTAACTTCTGTTGGTTGCAATTCACAACCTCACCACTAGATGTCACCAAAACTTACACAGTGCACCTTTAAATAAAGTCATATTCGAATATAAAAAATGTATGAGCCCAAATATTAAAATACACAATTTTAGAAAAATGCACATCCCTATTTGAAACCACACCATATTTCAACTTTGCATGTTTATGCATTGTATTTTGCATGGCCGTACCCATTTTTTATTTAATATTTTTATTCTGGTGTCTCTATTGTCCTGTGCATTGGGTTACATATGTCTTGGAGTATCGCAATATCGTATCGCGATATGTATTGAATCGTGACATGAGGGTATTTGTTACACCCCTATTTGGAAATTGAAACCACACCATTTTTCAACTTTGCATGTTTGTGCATTGGATTTTGCATGCCAGTACCCCTTTTTTGTTTATGCATAAGCCTGTTCACAAATGGTGACAAACTTATATAAAATAATGTTTTTTTTTGTCATTTAAATAAACGAATAATGGATTTTTATGAGCCCAAATATTCCTCATGCCCATACCCCTTTCCTGTAGCTCTCCACAAGTTTCTCCAGCTCTGATGTGTCTCTGCTGGGATGAGTGGAAGGCAAAGGCACCCTCCTCTCGTCCCTGATGGGCGTCTTCTCCACCTGCTGCCAGCGCTGCTCGATCTCGTCCTCCACCCTCTGCTGTCGCTCCCCCGACGGGGGCGGAGCCTCGTCCATGACCACGCCCTCACCCGAGGCCACACCCACACCATCAGGCTCCGCCTTCCCATCGAAGGCCGAGCCGGTGACGCTCTCGTACCTCCTGCGCCGCTCCTCCCGCCTCTTGTTGCGCTCGCTCAGCTCCGCCTGGAAGGAGTCGGACTCGTGCGCTCTCTGCTGGGCCAGAGCCTGAGCGATGGGACGAAACTCGGCCCAGTCAAAGGTTTTGGACCGGCCTTCTCGCCTTCGTTCTCTCGCTCGACTCTTCTTTACTCCGGCTTCTCGCTCCACTGACGCTTCAGAGGACGGGGAGTCCGCAGTGAGGTCCGGCCGGGGGAGACCCTCAAACGCGCCTGGGTCGACTGTCAGGCTGGAAAGATTTTATAAGCAAAATGTAAATGTTTTAAAGCAGGGTTCGTACAGATACTGGAAAAAAAAAAATTCAAGGACTTTTCATGCACTACTTTTGGGGTTTTCAAGGACTACTATCTGAGATCGCACTTAAACAATATACAGTATTTTCCAGACTATAAGTCGCACTTTTTTTCATAGTTTTGCTGGTCCTGCGACTTATACTCAGGTGCGACTTATATATCAAAATTAATTCAAACTGACTGAGATGAACCAAGAGAAAACATTACCGTCTACAGCCGCGAGAGGGCGCTCTAGCTAGCGGAGTCGTTCAGAAGCGACACCGAGGATGAAGAGTTCATCAGATTCAGTTTTGAGGAGTGAGATCGGGAGCTTGGTGAACATGCTGACCGGTAACTTGTTGGACTCGCTGGCTAATGTTAGTTTAGCCTATTCAGCCTCAGGTATATGTTCTGTGTGCTATTGTGCAGCTGAATAACTGTTAATGTGTTACGCTAGCACACCGGACACTATTCAGCTGTTGTTCTGTGTGCTGTTGTGTAGCTGAATAACTTGCCTTTCCAGATTAAATGTCTGGTCTTGGTCTTGGATTTTGTGAAATAAATTTCTAAATAAATGCGACTTATAGTCCAGTGCGACTTATATATGTTTTTTTTTTTCTCTTCATGATGCATTTTTAGACTGATACGACTTATACTCCGGAAAATATGGTATTTAGTATTGTTTTTAACTCAAATCACAGATATAAAGTATCCAAAATACAACTTACAACATATTTAATAATATGTATTAAATACAAAGTTTAGAATGGCTATTACTGTTCAATAAAAAATATTTTATAATGTAGGTGTGCTTGGTTTCGAGAAAAAAGGTTTGATGCTGGTTTAACATCGGGTTAATTTTGCGTGAAAAATTGTATGTGTGTTTTTTCCCCCACATTTGTTTATATATATTGTACTTTAAGTCAAGAACTTTAAAGCACCTCTTCGTAACTATGGCTGTTTTCAAGGGTTTTCCAGGACTAAAATTTCAAAAAGTCAAATTCAAGCACTTTAAGCGAACCCTGCTAAAGACAAAACCCGTTCTGGTGCACTATATCATGTGTAGAAACACACCTAGCAACATCTGGTGCGGTGGACGGCCGCACGTTCTTCATGACGGCTTGGATCCAGTTTCTGCGTATTCCTGCGGTCATGGCAGAGAGCGTGTGCACCGCCTCTTGAGTCTGGAAGATTGAGCACATAAAGATTCATTAATATTTCAAAACCTTTAAGAATGAAAAGAACCAAACATGCTCAGGCAAACAACTGGACTATGTGTCTCTGCAGCGCTTGTACACCAGTATTCAGTTACAGAACCAAGTACAACTACTAAAAATGTCTTTATAACATGACGTGCTAAATCAAAATTAAATGAAAGAAAAAAAATCCAATAAATGAACTAAAATATAAAGTCTATAAAATAGAATAAAATAGATAGAAAGCCCATAAAACGGTTTAAAAAAAAAAGTAAAAAAAAAATAGATAATAGACAGTCCATAAAACAAAGTTAATAAAAAGAAAAAGTTCATTAAATAAACCAAAAAGTCCATAAAATCAAATAAAATAGAAAGTCCATAAAACAAAAAGTTAAAGTAAAAAGTCAAAAAAAAAAAAAAAAGAAAGTCCAGAACAATTTAACAAAAAGTCCATAAAATAAAAAAAATTAAAGAAATCCAAACTATCAAAAAAAGTCCATAAAATAAAATATAAAGTCCATAAAACAAAGTTAATAAAAATAAAGTTCATTATATTTATTTTATGGACTTTTTTGTTTCATTTAATGAACGTTATTTTTATTAACTTTGTTTTATGGACTTTTATTTTATTTTATGGACTTTTATTTTATAGTTTGGATTTCTTTTCTTTTTTTATTTTATGGACTTTTTGTTAAATTGTTATGTTTTTAAATCAAATAATTACATTTTATGTAAAGTCCATAAAACAAAAAGTTAATAAAATAAAAAGTTCAAAAATAAAACATTAAGTCCATAAAACAAAAAGTTCACAAAAATATAAAGAATAATCTTTAGACTTACGTGAATCTGGAAGCCATAGTTGCGTTGAGCTTGATACTCTGTAACATTATAGCATGTGCTGAGGTCAATCTCTCCATCGAGATCAGACGCCTGTTGACGTTAGAAACAAACATTCATTCAGTGAGAGAAATGTCAGTCAGCCTGATTGCTGTAATTGATGACAATTATTATTTTTAAATCTAAAGAGGGCGAAAACATAAGTCCAGGATAATCCACTGAACGTAACGTTACCTCTTCTGCTATAGAATCCTTGTAGTATCGAAGACTGTGATCCGTCAGCACAAACCAATACTTCTTCCACTACAACAGAAGAGCATGACAGATAAGACACTAGAATCGACCACATAATACACTTATCAGATAACTACTGCACAGAGCCCCTGGTCCCAGACGACCCTGCATCGGTCTGGCTTTTAAGACATCTATCCTTCTTTAAAGAGCGTGTGGGAGAAGATGAGCGGCTCTATCCTTTCAACTTCGACCTATTGAAGCCGTGCAATCAAAGTGTGCCGTGGCCTTTAAACCTAAAGCATCAGTGCTTCGAGCGGAATAACTGATCAAAACTGCTTTTCTACAGTAAATAAAGATCACGCATGCATTTATAACTGAGAACGTGCTCAAATAATTCACACTGCAAAATTATAACTGCAATAAATTATGTTATGATATTAATGTTTTAAATGAATTTTTGATTACACAAATATGAAATGTTGGGGAAAAATGCAATACTGTTAGACATTAAACTGCCAGTAGGTGGCGGTAAAGCTCCTTGCACACTGAGTCTGAAATTTCGTATGCGTTTTTTATATTTGTCAATCGGTGGCTCTGAATCAAAATACTTGCTGCGGATGCAGAAAACGCAGAAAATCGAACCCGATCCGATTAAAAAATAAATAAAGTTTCTGAGGCGGTGTGTAAACGTGATTGACAATATGAGGTCGTATTTATTTTGTAACGTGCGAAAAATACGGACGAGAGTTTCAGAGTCAGTGTGCAAGGACCTTTGTGGGTCATTGAATCATTCATCCAACCAATTCACTCGAAACCCTGAATCATTCAGTAACAACACAAGCTTTGAGATGTGTGTTCTGCTGTGAACCATTTCCGTTGCTGAAATAGAAGAATTTTGTGTCTAAAATGAAATTTATTATTAACTACTTGTTTATTGAACTATGAAATCAATGTAACATTTGTAATCATGGTCATATTCAGCATATTCAGTTCCTTGGTCGTGTTGTTACTTAACTATATCAAATGTTGTAAATAAAAAACTCAAAATCATTTAAAAAAATAAGTCATTGTCTGGGCACACAGACCAGGCCAATCCATTTTATTTATCCATAACGCATACATTTTTATTTTTATACGTGTTGTCCAATGACTTATTTGCATTATTTAGGAATTATTTAATTTCTTTGTAAGGCAATGTTTATTTATGATAAAGAAATGTGGCCATCGGAGTGTAAAATTAAGTTTAAAAGTAAAGGAATCTTACACTGTAATCAGGCTTTCAATTTTTTTAATAAAAATTTGGATTTATCGGTTATCGGCTTTCAAATATAAAGAATTATCATTTTCAAACAGTGCAACCCTAATAATACTAAAATATTTTAATATTGGGGGGAAAAAGACTCATGACTGAGTCGAAAGACGGGTTTTTAGGAAATGTTATCAAATAAAAAGTCATATTTGCAATGTTGCTTTTACACAATCACATTTTTTTATTTTTTTATATATATAAGTATATACCTCAGGTAAAACCATCGTTTACTGATTGTGAATATTCATTTATCAGCCAGCAGTTTCAGATTCAGTATTTCATTTCTCAACGTTACGCATCTGTGAGATCGTTTTTGTTTATTGTTTATATAAACACAAGCTTACCTGGCCTTGCTCATCAAGCTTCACCATCCACCCTTTCTTGAAGTTCAGCAGGTCTGGCTGTGATACACAGGGGACAGTCATGAACATACACAGAGCGAGTGTGTCGTGAGATCAAACACTGTCAGACCTTTAGACAAGCTTCGGTTCTCTTACGCTCTTGGGTGAGACAAAGAGATGCAACTGACCTATGGCTAAGCCACGCCCCCAAACGCGATAAGCCAATCACAGTGCGCATAGCTAACCCAATACACTTGGACATTCTCTGCTTCCACGTCCATTGAAATGCATTGCAGTTAGTCAGTTTTCATTTGTTTTATATGATTTTCTTGTCATTTTAAGTGTAAAATGGTCAATCGGTGTGCATGGGGCACATGTGACTCCGACACAGGTATCCGAGAGGCGACGACCCTTTCCCAAACCACATCTCAGCCGAGATCAGAGTCTGCTCTGGGTTAAGTTATGCGGGAGACCACAACACCAACTAAACCTGGATACATTAAACAAGGATGTCTACATCTGTGCTAAGGAAAGTCAACAACGTATTTGAACGTTATCTTTAACATCTCTAAAGTAACGTTAAGGCCTGTTCACACCGGGACGAATTTCACGCGCGATATTCGCCGACGTTTAATGCCTCGTGACTAAACAAAGGGCGCCAATGTGAGTGTGCACACCCACGCGTAAAAGCGTCCTTTTTTTAAAAATGCCTCGGGTTCGTTTTTTGGGTTTGACGCACCGCGTCAAAATCTATCCGACCAATGAGATTGGCGCTTTTGCTCACGTGTCTGGAGCTTCTGAAGTTACAGTAAAACACAACTTGGGGGCGCTCAAACACAAAACGGTCTTGCCGAGCGTAACGCGAAGAAGATATGCGGCAAGTATAGCGTCTACACTTCCGGGAAGAAATAAGACGAGGAAGATGCAAGACGAGATGAATGTAGAGCTGTTGGTCTCGTTGGTGTCGGAACATAAAGAACTATATGACAAACGTGCCAGCGACTACGCGGGGTATTTATGTTTTACATTAAGCGCCATCTAATGTCAGGGAATGAATTTGCATGTTCACTCGGCTCATCGTCAGCGAAAATCACCTGGGTGTGAACACAAAAAACGCGTTGAAAAACGCTGACGAATAATGCGCGCCGATATTCGTCCCGGTGTGTACGGCCCTTTAGGCTAACATTAGAAAACGTTAGCTTCTAGCGGTGTTGTACATCATGTCACTTAGCTTCATTAACATATCTGTAAATAACCAAGATAACTAATGTTAGCATGTTGTGCTGAATGACTGTAGCATCACGCTAGCGGAGAGGTAGGCTAACGCTACTCTCGGTAAAGATGGTAAAAAGGCTTGTCCTGGAAGCGTATGCAACTTAGACCTGTGCATATTTAATTTGAACATGAACCATTAATTACATATTGAAGAACAACATTTTAGACAACTTTCTACCAACCCAACTGGGGAACTTTGTGATTTTTTTTGCGGTTTATCACGTTGACCTGTACATGTTTGCCTGGAGCTGAAGCTTTTCATCGACCTTCTCAACAATAACATTATTAATATAACCCTCCAATGCATAGTTAAGGCCTTTTTGGTGACTTCCAGATGATATATAATCTTTCTGTCTCCAAAAATCATCAATTGCCTCCTGTGAAATGTGTCCTACTGTGATCTGCCATAGCGCCGGTCACCGAATGTGGACTGTCCGAGTGCGTGGAGGGGGCGTGGCTTAGCCATTGGTCAATTCAGGGTGTGTTTCTGGACTGCTCATGCCGGGCCTGAGTCTCTCTTGCAGATCTCGAGCGCTCCACACACAAGCAACAACAAAACAGGCATGTGTGTATTGAGTCCAGGGAAACAGTGTTAAGAGTGCAGTCATGTTCATTTTATTCTTTCTAAGAAATAATAGCCTGTCAATGCGTTGTTAATGAATTAATAGATAGATTAATTGGTAGGTATTGACTTTTGAACGTGTTTGTAGCCTGTCCAATATATAAGACGTTCGCAAGGAGAGTTTTGGACAGCGTTGATCCTCATCTAACTCTAAAGTCTCTGTAAATCGAGATGTTCTTTATATCATGCTGACTAAAATATTCCAGAACAGTAGTCCATCTTTTCCTTCAAAACAAGCCAAATCCTGCGGTGTTCTCTTTAACCTTTGAACCTCAGAGAACAACAGAGCCACTGTGAGGGTTTGGAAGAGACACACACACACTTTAGAAGTGGCAGGACACACTTTATATAGCCTTTATTTTCTATAGCGCTTTTAAGGTAGCTTTAGACACTCCAGCTAACAAGGCTTTACAATAACCAATACAGGAAAACACAAAAGTGTTAATCAACCTCTCAGCAACAAGGAAAGTTGATCCAACACTTAATCCATTTACACTAACAGCTTCTCTTCTATTCTATATCCATCTACACATTTTTTTGTACAGCGTTAGACTAAACTGGGAAGGGTCACAGCACTTATATTGCTGTCCTATTGTTAGTTTCACTGCTTCTATTGCTCTCCTCATTTGTAAGTCCCTTTGAAAAAAGCGTCTGCTAAATGGTTGAATGTAAATATGAAACCGCAATCTGGCAATATTTCTAAGATGGAGGAAAGAGGTTGTAAGTGTGTTTGGTGTTGCAGCGAGCAGCGGGAGGATTGTCTTACGGTCATGACGGACTCGGTGGTCCGGCGGTCCAGTGATTTGGCTCTTCTGAGAGGAGGAAGGGTGGAGTGGTAGAAGTCTAGACCCTGCGCCGGGTCCATCTGCTCCTGAAACACAGGAACATCACAATAGAGAGAAGGGTTTTAGGCAAAGGCAACATCACATGTTTCGCAATTACCCAGAAAACTAGAGATGCACTGATATTAAGAGATTGTTGATGCCTATAAGTCAATAATTAAGTAGGGATGCACCGATTTTAACATTTTAGCCGATATCGATAATTCGCTATATTTAATAACCGATATATTGGCCGATAAATCTAAAACTTAAAATTTTTGAGAGCCTGATTACAAAAACAAAAGTCTCATCATGTCCCAATCACACAATTATAATAATGTTCTCATTATAATGTTATGCAGCCGATATGACAGACTTGCGCTGCACATGTTGCACTTTACTGTACTTTTCTTTTTTCTTTTTAAGCGATTCAATCATATTTCAAGCAATTCAAAAGCATCATGTTGAGCATCTGAAGAGTCTCAGCTGAAGGAGATAATACATTATTTATCGGCTTTAATATATCAGACACATTTTCTAATCGGGCCGATAATGATAACATAAAAAAAATGGTGGCTGATATATTGTGCATCACTAATAATTAATACAATAATTACTGCAATTATTATATTATGTCTGAAAACTAATAAATGTTTCTTCTGCTCACCAAGGCTGGATTTGATCAAAAATACAGTAAAATAGTGAAATATTATTATAATGTAAATCATCTGTTCTCTATGTGAATATAAAGTTGAAAACAGTTAAGCATTTATTTGAAATTGTATCGTTTGTAACATTATAAATCCCTTTACTGTCACTTTTGATCAAATGTATGTGTCCTTGATGAATAAAAGTATTAATTTCTTTATTTTTTTAAATTGTACTGACCCCAAACTTTTGAACAGTTGTCTACATTTGTCTAAATGCATTTAAAATAAAATAGTAAAAGCAAATATTTCCCAAAAGATGAGTCTTATTAAATTAGAATTTTATAGCTTAATTAAAACAAGCATTAAATTATGGCAAAGTTCATCTAAAATGTAAAAATATGGGGCACAAGCTTGCACAATAAAATGTTTAATATTTATCTAATGTTAACAGATAATGATAACCGATATGGCACTGATATGTGCATCCCTAAAATACCCCTTTAAAAGCTATTATTTGTTAAAGTGTTACACCAGATGTATTCAAGAGTGTGTGGAATTGTTTATCCATTCGCTGAAGATGTTTTGCCTCATATCTGAGCAGCTTGCCTGGATATAAAAGCGTAATTATGTCCATATGCTGTAGAATAATATTTGACAGAGCTCCACAAGCGAGAAGCTCTTCGACTGCCTTGAGAACGAGGAACGGCCCTGACCTGACCTTGAACGCAGCGAACACAAGAACACACTCGGCTCTCCGTCTGCTGTCAGACTCCGCTCGTGTCTCGGTTACACTGACTAACCCTTCGCTCGCAACAACAATCTGTGTTATTTTTCAGAGCAGTTTGGCCTGTGAAACGAGTGGTGTGTTTGTGCTCCTTCACTGATCACACACACACACACACACACCGAACGGAAGATACCATCACTGAAAAATGTCTGAAAAACAAGAGGCTTGATCAAAATCTCTATTGCTCACATTGTTGAAAACCACCGAACCTGCATACGTGGAAACAGAAACAGAAGGTGAGCTTTACTAGTGGTAGTTTGAGTTTCTGTGTGTGTGTGCTTGTGTGTGTGTGTGTGTGTGCGTGCGTGCTTATGTGTGCGTGCTTGTGAGTGTGTGCGTGCTTATGTGTGCATGTGTGTGTGCTTGTTTGTGTGTGCTTGTGTGTGTGTGAGTACTTATGTGTGCGTGCTTGTGTGTGTGTGTGAGAGCTTGTGCGTGCGTGATTGTGAGTGTGTGTGAGAGAGAAGAGAGAGAGAGAGAGAGAGTGAGTGAGTGTATGCCTGTATGTGTGAGTAAGTGTGTGTGTGCTTGTGTGTGCGTGCTTGTGAGTGTGAGCGTGTGTGAGAGAGAGAGAGAGAGCGAGAGCGAGAGAGAGAGAGAGAGAGAGAGAGAGAGAGAGAGCGAGAGCGAGAGAGAGAGCGAGAGAGAGAGCGAGAGAGAGAGAGAGAGCGAGAGCGAGAGCGAGAGCGAGAGTAAGTGTGTGTGCTTGTGCATGTGAGGGTGAGAGAGTGAGAGAGTGTGTGTGTGAGTGTAAGAGAGAAAGAGAGAGAGATAGTGTGTGAGTAAGTGTGTGTGTGTGTGTGTGTGTGTGCGCGAGTGTGAGTGTGTGTGAGAGAGAAAGAGAGAGAGAGTGTAAGTGTGAGTGTGAGCGTGTGTGTGAGAGAGAGAGAGAGAGAGAGAGAGAGAGAGAGAGAGAGCGAGAGAGAGAGAGAGTAAGTGTGTGTGCTTGTGCATGTGAGGGTGAGAGAGTGAGTGTGAGTGTGTGTGTGTGAGAGAGAGAGAGAGTGTGAGTAAGTGTGTGTGTGTGTGAGTGTGAGAGAGAGAAAGAGAGAGAGAGAGAGAGAGAGTGTGTGAGTAAGTGTGTGTGTGTGTGTGTGTGTGTGTGTGTGTGTGTGTGTGTGTGTGTGTGTGTGTGTGTGTGTGTGTGAGTGTGTGTGAGAGAGAAAGAGAGAGAGAGTGTGAGTGTGAGTGTGTGTGTGCGTGTGTGAGTGTGTGTGAGAGAGAAAGAGAGAGAGAGTGTAAGTGTGAGTGTGAGTGTGTGTGTGTGTGTGCGTGTGTGTGTGTGTGTGTGTGTGAGAGAGCATTGGGATGAAATAAGAAATAATTATTTGAGGAAGGTGAAAATGAAGAATAAAGCGGCGGCCGTGACGGAAAATGTCAACTATTTGTTTTTGTTTCTGTCAGAGCGAGTTTATCTGCCCCAGGCGTACGGCCGAGAAGAGAAAACAGCCGTCAGGGGAGTCAGAGCACATGATGGAAACTGGAAATCAATTGAGACAAAAGATCATGCGTGCAAGAGCCGAAAAACAGCAGAAAGTTCTCATACAGAAAAATCATTGGTCATATTTTGTGTTTGATTATTAAACTTTAAACCAAAAGTTTTTAGTGTTTCCAAGTGTGTGCCACGGTCATGTTCAATGAAATATGAAATGCATTGAGCTCTTTTTTCATCTTCTGGGTTGAAGTTTTCATTGAGTAAACATCACAGGACCTGATGTTTTTCTTACACCCACAGAACATCCATGACTCATCAGTGCCTCATTATTATTCATGAGACACCTCGCTTAATTATTCATGACAGCATGTGTTGATGTCCTATGACAGACGCTGTAAGATCACATTCAGGAGTGAGTGTTTTTGTTTTGTAAGAGTTTCTGCGTCACATATGTTCTCTTCCATAAACAGAGTAGCGCACGATTCTAAAAACACTGGTTATTAAAAAACTAAAAGCCTCAAAAGTTGTGTAGACGAAATACTCCAAGGCACTCACGAGGTAAAGTAAACAGCCTTTAATAAACTGGGATAAATCCTTAAAACCAGTTAAAAGTAGCCTACTTCAGGACACATGATATCAGATGCTCAACAAGTCTTCTTAAACTAGTGGTGATTGGTGGATCATCAAGGACAGCTGGTTGATATGTGGGTGTGGCTAGAAGCATAACAACAAAAGAGAAAAAAAAGAAAAAAGAAAAACAAGAGAAAAAAAAGAAAAAAAAAAGAAAAAGAAAAGAGAAAAGAAAAAAAAGAAAAAAGAGAAAAAAAGAGAAAAAAGAGAAAAAAGAGAAAAAAAAGAAGAAGGAAAAAAAGAGAAAAGAAAAAAAGAAAAAGAGAAAAAAGAGAAGAGAAAAAAGAGAAAAAAAGAGAAGAAAAAAAAGAGAAAAAAAAAGAAAAAGAAAAGAAAAAGAGAAAACAAAAAAAAGAGAAAACAAAAAAGAAAAAAGAGGGAAAAAAGAGAAAGAAATGAGATGAATTAAAATATATAAATATAAAATAATAAAATAATTTTATCTAGTTATTTTACTTTAGCGTGTGTTATTAAAACATGACTATTTGTTGTCGAGGTGAACATCTGGCGATATCAGCACGGCGGAGTCGAGTTTGTGACAAACCTTGCATTATAATGCTCCGATTTGTGTCGTAAATCATTTATAAACCGCCGCCAACACAGGAGAATACATCAATATGCTTGATATCCACTTTTAAGTCCTTAAAGTCCCACTCCGATCATTATTTTGAGCTATTTTTAAACATTCCCAGTGGTCTTTAAATTATGATTATGCCATTTTTAGCCAAAATCTCAAAACCTGTGCCGTTTTCTGGGACTTCGCTTCAGCAGAGCGGCAGTAGCTCATTAGCAATTCGCCTCTGCGTTGTGGGCGGAGCCGTTGGCACGGAGAAGCATTACAGTATCATATATACACACGTTAATTATTATTATCCGAAGTTAATCAAAGTTATCACCGATCATTATTTCACTCCGAGTCGCGGTAAAAAACAGCTCGACTTCGCCTCGATATTTCATCCCTCCCACAGTGATCAATCAGGACATATTTAGTATCAGTGGATTGCTCGGAATTTCGGGATTATTATGATGCTAATGTCACCGCTCTATCTGAAAAACTGACTGACTCTCTCACGAGTGATGGGCTTGACACACGAGGGGACAAACGACTGCGACAGGCGAAACTCGTCGCCACCCGGCGTGTGCAAGTCTACTGGAACGAGCGCGGAATGTCGCCTGTTGCTTGGCTGGAGGAGGCTGGCTGCCCTCTCTCATTATGTAATGATGTAATTACTGACGGGATCAGTCTGTGTTCTCCAAACTTTAGTTTTGACGATTAATAGACGGTGAAAAGTGACTTATTTGTCACAGTATGTGTTCCAATTTGAGTATGAGCTCGTGGCCCCGCCCAGTGGAGTTACTACGTCACAACTCCAGTCTATTTTAGCCGGCATTTTAGCGTCTGCTACTGATTCACAGACATTTGAATGTAGAAATACTCAGAAATACAACTTTGAGCTTCTCAAGATATGTCCTCTAACATCAGAAAAATGCCACAAGAACATGTTAACACCTAGAAAAACATGATTTTCATCGGAGTGGGTCTTTAAACACTCGGTTTTTGGGGTGGACAGCTTATAAAAACTTATTTCTGGGTTTCTTAGCTTGTTTGCTGGACACCTCGTCACACAACAGCATGCAGAGTCAATGGAGACGGTTGGATTGCCCCCGGTGTGGGCGTGGCCTTCAGATTATGACGCGTTACGCTCAGTCTCTATAAAATGATTGACTACAGGGAGATTTTAAAAGTAGTGTTAAAATATCGCTATCATTACAGTCCGCTATCGTGTGTCGTCTCGTGGTGTATCGTCACACCCCTAGGATATCCCACTCCAGGGTGAGTGTGTGATTACCCCTCCGCAGTCTCTGTGACGTGAGCGTGTCGCTGAGCATTACCTCGCGTGTGAAGCGTCGGGTTTCACTGCGTCCCTGCCGGCCTCCAGCGCTCGCCTCCTCGTCCATGCGCTCGGCGTTCTCCAGCTCCAGCGCCTCCAGCTTCTCGATCACACGCCCGCTCACACTGCAGAAACACCAGCACATCTTCACACACAGCCTCAGAGCTTAGGCCTGCACTGTTTGAGGTCACATGTTGTCTGAACGCTCATATGGGTCTTCGAGGGCATATGTGTGCGCACACACGCATGATGACCTTTGCTGAGGTATCATAAACACTGTTGGTTGGGTCTTCAGTGAATGTAACCGAAGAACGTGCATCTAAACACGCTGTGCACTTTACTGAACTTACACTGTGAGATTGTTCTCTATGTGAATATACAGTAAAGTGTCATTTATTCCTGTGATCAAAGCTGATGTTCAGCATCATTACTCCAGTCTTCAGTGTCACATGATCCTTCAGAAATCGGTGTAATATGATGATCTGATGCTCAAGACACATTTATGATTATTATTAATGGAAACCGTTATTTTTTGTGTGGAAACAGTGATGCAATTTATTTTGCAGAATTCTTTGCTTATCAAAGGCAAAAATCTGAACAAGTTGTGTTTCAAAGTTTAGGTTGATATCTCTTGAAATAAGCGTTCAGTGAGATTTAGTTTGTGCGCAGTACCACACTTCTCCACTAGTGGACATCACTGCCCATATAAGGGCGCCTCCATCTCCATATGTGGTTTGAGTCTGAACCATTATTTTTACAATTTTCATACAATTTATGAAGTAGACATCCTATTCAGAAGTAGTGTTGGAAGTTTGGTAGATTTAGAAATGATTTCAACCTCTAAGAAACACAGAAGATCACGTATGTGCATTATAGCTCGCTGCCACATCACTAATGCTGAATCTATTATTGTTTTCTTTATATTTAAAACATTTTCAGACCTTTTTTTCTAAAAGAATTGAACGGATGCTATCTTTTGAACTCTTGGCATGAAAACAAACTGAGGTTTCTACCATTCTTTCATGATTTTTCATGTTCATCACTATTTCAAAATAAAGGTCTGAACACGCCTCAGGAGTGTGAACATATTCTTGCTGCAAATTGATAAATTACAGCTCCTCTGTCATTTATTTTGAAAATCAGTCACCAAATATGTAAACTAGAGATTGTAAGCTAATGATATACAGTTTGTCAAGATTGGTTTAGGTTTAGTATAGGATATTACTGTGTTAAATATGTAATGGCCGTGGTGCCAATATAAGGGGTTAATAGAAAGTTCAAAAGAACAGCATTTATCTGAAATATAATTCTATGCAACATTATAAATATCTTTACTGTCACTTTTGACCAATTAAATGCGCCACTGCTACATAAAAGTATTAATTTCCTTATTTAAAAAAGTTTTAATTGCAGTGCATGTATATAAAATGATATATTCCTAGGAAGGGGTTTGATGACCCCACATATGCAAAGATTTCCCGAACCACAGACATGAATTCAGTTCACAAAATGATGTCAGAAAATATTAAATTACTTTGTCAGATTGTGCCCTTATTTGGGATTTGCACCACATTGTCAGCCGTCCTTAAAAGGAAACAAGAAAGCCAGTCAGTGAGGTATTTCTGTCACATGACTGCTCACAGTCTCATTGGCTGCTGGGTAAAAAGTGGCACAATTCCCATAAACCCAAATTAAACTAGAGTAGAGAGCTGTCTGTATGAACTCTTCATCTCATCGGGGTAAAGTGAGCCGACTTAATGAGAAGTACGCCAGAGATGCAGTTTGAGGGTTCATGGGAGTATTTTCCCTGTTCATTTAGTTGTAAACGTCAGCAGATTTGGTGACGGTATTTGTTTAAAAAATATATTTATTTATTTATTCCAACACCAAAAAAAAAAGTCAGGTCAAAAAGACCCGAGGGAAGGATGACGGTTGACCTAAAGCCTTAAATATGTGAGCATGCGTGAAAGGAAAGAAGCTTGTTTGCATTCTCGCGATAGTACAGATGCATTGATGAGGAGAACGGCCGGCGCTCACCTTCTCTCCGCGCTGAACACACACTCCTGTCTCTCCGGACTGCGGAGCCGACTGCGTTTCTCGGGCTTGCGGGCGGAAAGAGCTCGGTGTGAGCGTGCGACGGCTTCGTTCGGGTGGCTCTCGGTGCTGGCGTCCGAGTCCAGCGAGCTCATGGACCCGCTGATGTGTGAGCCGTTGGAGAGCAGGCTGCTGCATGATGGGAAGGGGTCGCTGGGAGCCGGGGAAAGGCATCGTGGGACACCCCCCATCTCTGCGCTGAGCCGGCTCGAGGAGCTGCCCGTGGGGGACAGCGGGTCGAGGGACTGAGCCGAGTGGAAGAGCCCGATCCGGTCCACTTCATCACCGTTCACTGAGCTCTGGTCCGAGCAGCGGCTCAACATCGAGCCGTCACCTGTAGCGGAGCAGTGGGACACCATGAGTTCTGTGCTGTCGGCCTTACGCGCCAGAGAAACAAGCGCGTCTTTGAACTTCCGTTTTTGCGGTCGCTCTGTATATCTCTATGGCATCGCTGTCGACGAGTAATTCGCTTTTGAAGAGGATTTACTTAATGTAAAGTTAACGAAAGTGATCATGAGGATTGTAATGTTCAAAGCAGATGTCGTAACAAATGTCAGTAGACCGGGAAGATTTTAAAACGAGCCGCTCATTCATAAATACGCAAGATCGCTGTGAAAATACAGACCGGAAGTCAAAAGACAACGAGCCTAGCGCTGAAAAGGGGCGGGGCTACAAGCTCTATACAAAATGGATGAAAAACTAAATTAAAATTCAAATATAATTCGAATTGTGCAAATCTGCGCGTCATACGTCATTACGCTATTTCTACGTCATTACGCTATTTCTATGCCATTACACTATCATTGCGCTATTTCTACGTCATTACATTATTTCTACGTCATTACGCTATTTCTACACCATTACGCCATTTCTACATTACGCTATTTCTACATCATTACGCTATTTCTACACCATTACGCTATTTCTACACCATTACGCTATTTCTACACCATTACGCTATTTCTACATCATTACGCTATTTCTACATTACGCTATTTCTACATCATTACGCTATTTCTACATCATTACGCTATTTCTACATTACGCTATTTCTACACCATTACGCTATTTCTACATCATTACGCTATTTCTACATTACGCTATTTCTACATCATTACGCTATTTCTACATTACGCTATTTCTACATCATTACGCTATTTCTACATTACGCTATTTCTACATTACGCTATTTCTACATCATTACACCATTTCTACATTACGCTATTTCTACATCATTACACTATTTCTACACCATTACGCTATTTCTACACCATTACGCTATTTCTACATTACGCTATTTCTACATCATTACGCTATTTCTACATTACGCTATTTCTACATCATTACGCTATTTCTACACCATTACGCTATTTCTACATTACGCTATTTCTACATCATTACGCTATTTCTACATCATTACACCATTTCTACATCATTACGCTATTTCTACACCATTACGCTATTTCTACATCATTACGCTATTTCTACATTACGCTACTTCTACATTACGCTATTTCTACATCATTATGCTATTTCTACACCATTACGCCATTTCTACATTACGCCATTTCTACGTAATTACGCTATTTATTTCTATGTCATTACGCTATTTATTTCTACATCATTACGCCATTTATTTCTACGTCATTACGCTATTTATTTCGACTTCATTATGCCATTTCAACATCATTACGCTATTTCTACATCATTACGCTACTTATTTCTACATCATTACGCCATTTATTTCTACGTCATTACGCTATTTCTACATCATTACGCTATTTATTTCTACATCATTACGCTATTTATTTTTACATCATTATGCCATTTATTTCTACGTCATTATGCCATTTCAACATCATTACGCTATTTCTACATCATTACGCTATTTATTTCTACATCATTACGCCATTTATTTCTACGTCATTACGCTATTTATTTCTACATCATTACGCCATTTATTTCTACGTCATTACGCCATTTATTTCTACGTCATTACGCTATTTCTACATCATTACGCTATTTATTTCTACATCATTACGCTATTTATTTTTACATCATTATGCCATTTATTTCTACGTCATTATGCCATTTCAACATCATTACGCTATTTCTACATCATTACGCTATTTATTTCTACATCATTACGCCATTTATTTCTACGTCATTACGCTATTTATTTCTACATCATTACGCTACTTCTACGTCATTACGCCATTTATTTCTACGTCATTATGCCATTTCAACATCATTACGCTATTTCTACATCATTACGCTATTTATTTCTACATCATTACGCTACTTCTACGTCATTACGCTATTTATTTCTACGTCATTATGCTATTTCTATGTCATTACGCTATTTCTATGTCATTACGCTATTTATTTCTACGTCATTACGCTATTTCTATGTCATTACGCTATTTCTATGTCATTACGCTATTTATTTGTACGTCATTACGCTATTTCTAAGTCATTACGCTATTTCTATGTCATTACGCTATTTATTTCTATGTCATTACGCTATTTCTATGTCATTACGCTATTTCTATGTCATTACGCTATTTATTTGTACGTCATTACGCTATTTCTAAGTCATTACGCTATTTCTATGTCATTACGCTATCTATTTCTATGTCATTACGCTATTTCTATGTCATTACGCTATTTATTTGTACGTCATTACGCTATTTATTTCTATGTCATTACGCTATCATTACGCCATTTCTACGTCATTACGCTATTTATTTCTATGTCATTACGATATTTATTTCTACGTAATTGCACACGCACAGTCCTTTCAGTTTCGTTTTTCAATCCGATCAAGTGTTCTCTCGATCGGATTAGAAAAGAAATAAACCGATCCTTTCAATCCGATCGAAATTTCATTGGGATCGAGCTCAATCGGATGGATTAAGGCGTTTAACATGAAGGCTTCTCAGCCCGACGGAGCCACCGATCTCATTACTGATGGATTATTTGGTTGCATGTAAAGGTGGCCAGTGACTTCATGGTGCTAGCGTGGGTGATTGGCCAGGTGTAAGTGTGTGTGTATTCCCCGCACCTGCAGAGGGCAGTGGAGAGCCAAGAGCTGGGAGATCAGCGGCGCTCCATGTCTGGGAACCGTCCGCTTCTCTGCTTTGCAGCTCCTCTTGCCAGATGATGGAACTGGAGTCGGGCGTCTTCTCCGCCTCGGGGATCCCTGAGCCGGTCACCGCCACCTTCGCTGGGCCGGGCTCCTGCAGTCACACCGAAAATATTTTAGAAAATGTAGAAAAATTCTAATTAAAACTGAATTTTTATAAGGCACTAAGAGTGCAACTAGTGACTGACATCACGAATGCTCTGAGAAATTGATTAGACATACTTTTTGATTATCACAATTAAATTAAACCATTAAACAAAATAAATGAAGTCCAAAAAAATACGGTTAAACCGAAAAAAGAATTTCTGTAAAAAAAAAAAAAAAATTTATTAGGCCATATTGCTGAAAGTGTAACAAATTATAAAATTATTGTGAATTATACTAATTAGACATCCGTAAAAAAAAAAAAAAAACGAACAGAAAATCCAGAAAATGTATAACGGAAAACATGAATTTTAGGAAAAAATCAAATAGAATTTGGGGAAAATAAAACAGATTTCATAGGCACTGACATCACAGCAGGTCCTAGCCGTAAATATTTTGAATAAATTATTAAATTGTTTCAGTTTAATTAATTTTATTGATTAGACATACTTTTTGATTACTCAAATAAAAAAAATAAACCATTAAACGGAGTGCAAAAAAGAAAACCGAAAACACATTTTTTTATGTTATTTTAAATTATTGTTGGAAATGTAACAAATTAATTTACAGAAAAATGTGAAAAGAAAACATTTAGGACAAAAATAAACAAAAAATAAAACAAAGATCTCATATGCAAAGCCAGCGGGTTAGGGTTAGGGTCAGGGTTAGGGTCAGGGTCGGGGTCGGTGTCGGGGTCAGGTAACGCACCTGTGAGGTCGCCGGCTCCACTTTGCGCTTCTTCTTCTGATTCTGCTTGTTGGTTCTGGGATAAACCACGAGCTGTTCAGTCCATCTGGGGAAAGACATCAGAGGTTACGCTGATCTCGTGTCCCATCGGTAGTTTAGTTAACACTCGCTATCTCTCTCGCTCACACACACACACTCTCTCACTCACTCGCTCGCTCACTCACTCTCTCTCTCACTCACACACACACACACTCACTCACTCACTCACTCACTCGCTCACTCGCTCACTCTCTCTCTCTCACTCACACACACACTCACTCACTCACTCGCTCACTCTCTCTCTCACTCACACACACACTCACTCACTCACTCACTCGCTCACTCACTCGCTCACTCACTCGCTCGCTCTCTCACTCACACACACACACACACACACACACTCTCTCACTCACACACAGCCTCTACAGTCTCACTATATGAGCACACGTCTCGCACCCGTTGATGATCTCCCGGTTGTCTCCGCGGATGTAGAACTCCTGCTCGGGCGTGATGATGACCAGCGCGTTCTTCTGGCCCGTCCGCGGCTCGGCGTCCATCACGTCACTGCACAGGTTCATGTTCACCGTGCCTTGTGGGAGCGTGCTGGGCTGTGGGCGACACCAGGGGACCAGTTCACTCCGACAATCCTTTATTCCTGCTTTTACTCCTGAACTAAAGCCATCAGCGCCGCGGAGCTTCACGGCTTATAAAACAGTTACTCCATACAAATATTTACACAATATTTACAACGTGTGTGTGTGTTCGGGCCCTCGTTCAATGTGTGTGTGTTCGGGCCCTCGTTCAACGTGTGTGTGTGTGTCCGGGCCCTCGTTCAACGTGTGTGTGTTCAGGCCCTCGTTCAACGTGTGTGTGTTTGGGCCCTCGTTCAACGTGTGTGTGTGTGTGTGTGTGTGTGTGTGTGTGTCCCCGGGCCCTCGTTCAACGTGTGTGTGTGTGTGTGTGTCCCCGGGCCCTCGTTCAACGTGTGTGTGTGTGTATCCGGGCCCTCGTTCAACGTGTGTGTGTGTGTGTTCGGGCCCTCGTTCAACGTGTGTGTGTGTGTGTGTGTGTCCGGGCCCTCGTTCAACGTGTGTGTGTGTGTGTGTCCGGAACCTCGTTCAACGTCTGTGTCTGTGTGTGTGTGTGTGTGTGTGTGTGTGTGTGTGTGTGTGTGTGTGTGTGTGTGTGTGTGTGTGTGTGTGTGTGTGTGTGGGCCCTCGTTCAACGTGTGTGTGTCCGGGCCCTCGTTCAACGTCTGTGTCTGTCTGTGTGTGTGTGTGTGTGTGTGTGTGTGTGTGTGTGTGTGTGTGTGTGTGTGTGTGTGTGTGTGTGTGTGTGTGTGTGTGTGTGTGTGTGTGTGTGTGTGTGTGTGTGTTCAACGTGTGTGACACTGAAGACTAGAGTAATGATGCTGAAAATTCAGCTTTGATCACAGGACTAAATTACACTTTACTATATAATCACAAAACAGTTGTTTTAAATTGTAATGTTTCACTATTTTACTGTATTTTTAATCAGAAACGCAGCCTTTGTGAGCGTGAGACTTCTGTAAAAAACGTTAAAGATCCCAAACTTTTGAATGCTAGTGTAAATATTAGGTCTTGATTTTTAAATTCACTTTTTTTTACTTTATCTGTTTATTTTAAATAAATGACTTGATTTCATAAAGAATGTGAACCACAACAATTTAGTCTCTCAGTTCATACGAGGTCATAAAACGGTGTGTGTGTGTGTATAAAAATGATTTACTTATATACACATGAAATATGATGCGTCATGTCGTTCCTGCCGCTCTGGAGCGAGTCGGACGGGTTTGGAAGGACGTGAGGCTGAACTACACTGATGAAGAGCTGAGATTCACACTCGACGACGCTCTCGAAACCGGCGCGCTATCAGGCGCTCGGCAGACTCCAGATGTAAAACAGGTGCCGTCTTTTCCTGACTCCTTTTATGGCCTTTTTAAGTGATCTAGTTTTATTAAAAGCTGCCAGTAAACTCCAGGGAATGCCAAATATGGAAATTACAGTGTGTCACAGTTATAAACTGCAGCAGAGTTTGTTTCACTAGCCGGGGAGAAGAGGTCTGGGTAATCAGAACGGAAGAAGAGCTTCACGGCACGGCCATGAAAAACACAAAACTGGACGTTTTTATCCCTTTTTCCGCCACAAATCATCATAAAAATCCAAGATGTATCAGATTACCAATTTTTGATATTATTTTATCCAGAAGGGCAATTAAAAACTAACCCAAAACCTTCGCATAACAATAATTTGATCATTACCGTGACTATGTTTTGTGCGTTTAATTTCTCTCTCTTATTTTTGTGTTTTTTAGTGATTGTGAAGCACCAGCTGTTGCATTTAATGCGTTTTATAAATAAATAAATGAAATTAAATAATTTGAGCTGTGTGCCGACAGCGGTTCGTTTAGCTCTTTGGACTCACTTGACATTTTAATCCCTTTTTCCGCCAAATCATGATAAAAAACCTAGATGTATCAGATTACTAATTTTTAATATTATTTTATCCAGAAGGGCATTTAAAAACTAGCCCAAAACCGTCACATAACGTCCTGCACAACAATAATGTGAGCCGTGTGTGCCGAGGTTCGACAGGTTTGTTGAGGTCTTTGGACTCGCTTGAGGGTGGGAGTCTTCAAGTCGTCTTTAGATAAGAGAGGAACATATGAGGCAATGCATGGAGGGAAAAAGAAAAACAGGAAGAGCAAATAGCCAGAAGCAGGACTGTCATCGGGGGGGAATGTGGTCGCAGGGCCTGTGATGAAGGGGCCCGTCGAGGTCCTCAAACACACGGCCCGGGGGAAGAGAGGCCCACGGTTAAAGCATCCGCTCATCATGCCTTTTAATACGTGTAATAAAATAATCTATAAAAATGATTGCAGCAAAAAAAAATTATTGAAAAATAAAACTTTTTCAAAATTATAACCATTTATAATAATTTTTCAGTATAAATTGGGTCATTATACCGCTGTAGTTAATGCATCCGCTCATCATGCCTTTTAATATGTGTAATAAAGTAATCTATAAAAAATTATCAAAGCAAAAAATTATTGAAAAATAAAATTTTCTAAATAATAACCATTTATAATCATTTTTACCAATATAAATTGGGTCATTACACTGCTGTAGTTAATGCATCCGCTAATCATGCCTTTTAATACGTGTAAAAAAAATTTACCTTAAAAAAAATGTAAGTAAAAATTATTATTTTTTAAATAAATCTTTAAAAATAATAACAATTTATAGGCTAATCATTTTTCACACACAATTGCGAGTTATAAAGTCAGAAGAATTGTGAGATATAAATGCAATTCTGAGAAAAAAAAGAATTGTATATTTCTAAAAGTTTAATTCTTGCAATAGCAAATTAATAACTCACAATTCTGACTTTATAACACGCAATTCTGTGAAATAAAGTCAGAATTGCGAGATGCAAATGTCAGATAAAAAGTTGCAATTATCTTTTAAAATGTTTTAGTCAGTGGCGGAAACAAGCCTCCATAGCTATCATTATTCAATTTCAATTTCAGAGGATTATTTTTACAGCGTATAGTAAATAATGCCAGCTTTCAATCTGGATGATCTATTACTTTACATCCGGTCCGTTCCTCACACAAATCTACTGCGTAACTTCCGGAGACTTGACATCTAGTACACGAGTCACATGGACTTTTATGGTCGGCATCTCGTCATTTTGGAGCTGAACCCATTAACTTTTATTATTATAAATAAAAAAAGAACACCAACATAACAGCCCATGATGCAAAGCTCAACAGTTTCCAGTTGGTTGATAAGGGCAGATCAAAACACAAAAACAGCCAGACAAGGTTTTTAAAGATTGACAACACACAAGTGGTTAAATAAAGAGCATTTTCAGGGAGCTCTTCATACTGTACAGTAAACATGTGCCCAGACGTGCCGTGTCCGCTGTAAAACACACACCTCAGGAACACCTGAGGGCTGTAAAGCACCTGGCAATCCCTGCTTTAGTCTAAAGCGAACTGTGTTCATGAGATATAGGTCCTTTTTATACATCTGAATTAATAATCTCTCCACTGATGTGTGGTTTGTTAGGATAGGACAATATTTGGTCGAGACACAACTATTGAAAATCTGGAATCTGAGGAGCAAAAAAATTTAAACATTGAGAAAATCTCCTTTAAAGTTGTGCATTTATGTTCACGATTGTGCTGCATTCACTCACAAAAATACATGTTTTATATATTTACGGTAGGACATTTACTAAATATCTTCATGGAACATGATCTTAATATACTCATGATTTTTGGCATAAAAGAAAAATTGATAATTTTCATAATTTGAAAGCTTACAATATCTAGTTTTCATATTTGGTGGCTGTTTTTTTAAAATAAATTACAGAGGAGTAGTAATTTATCAATTTGCAAAAATAATATTTCATATTCATTAGGCGTGTTTAGGCCTTTATTTTGAAATAGCAATAAACATGAAAAATCATGAAAGATTGGTAGAAACCACCCATACTACTTCTGAATAGGATGTCTACTTCATAAATTGTATGAAAATACATGGTTCAGATCACTCAAAACATATATGGAAATGGAGGCGCCCTTATATGGTCAGTAAGGAAGCTTGGCTGTCCATCTAGTGAAAACGTTTGGTACTGCGCCCAAACTAAATCTCACTGAAAGCTAATTTTATCAGATATCAACCTAAAATTTGGAACACAACTTGTTCAGATTTTTGCCTTTCATTTTCTTGCAGTTTTAGAGTAAAATGTATATATTTTTTGCATTGTACATTTTCATAAACTCAAACGTATATAACTTTTGTTCTGTTTCACTTTCATAATTTATTCCACTTCTACAATAATCTGGCAAAAAAAATCCTAATGATTTTTGGCATAAAAGAGAAATGTATAATTTTGACCCATACAATGTATAGTTGGCTATTGCCCCAGATATACCCGTGCGGCTCCAGACTGGGTCTGTATGTGGTCACGTGTGTGTGTGTGTGTGTGTGTGTGTGTGTGTGTGTGTGTGTGTGTGTGTGTGTGTGTGTGTGTGTGTGTGTGTGTGTGTGTGTGTGTGTGTGCAGTAGTGTAGTCTCTCTTGACCTCACCAAATGACTTGTCCGGCCGTAACTCATAACACAGGGCTGTGCGAGATGGATGAGGGAGGGCATTGTTTATATTTCCAGCGAGTAGTGAAGACAATAAAAGCTAGTTCAGGGCAATACAGAGTTTCCTGCCATTGTTTGGCTTTGAAATGCTGTCAGGCCTCTCGTCTTTATAGTCTTTTCATCTCACTTCAGGACATTCTGCTGAATTAGGTCGAGAACATGGACACAACGCTTTATAAGTGCCACAGAAATGATGTGCTTCATGTTTTTGAGGATTACAGAAACCCTTTTGCATGTTTATAGTATTGAAATGTCTCGTAAAGGCGGTGTAAATCTTATCATTCAACTTTTAAGAAGCTAAATGGATTTTCATGAGTGTCTTATTTGGTGTCTCTTCTCTCCTGGGAATATTAGAATGTGTTTTACATCGATATATATTGAGATCTTCGGTTGCCTAAGTGAATTTTCTTTTTTAACTCATTGTAAAACATGCTTAAAACTACAAAAACGTCCCGATGCTGCAGCTTCCGGCTGAAATTAACATTAGTTTCAGTAAAACAGCAACAACTTTTATTCCTTTTCAATCAAATTATGATTATAGGTAGATATGCACCGATACTACATTTCATGGCTGATTATTCAGAATGATATCGGCCGATACCGATAGTCAAATAATGCTGCAAACTATTCATCAAACCTCTATATAACTGTATAAACTTTCATCACTGCTAATTTGACTTTAAAAGTCGTGCGATTCATGCAAAAAACCTTGTTATATAATTTTATATCAATGTTTCTCCAATGAGCCTGACCTGATTATTTTACGCTAGTTTGTAAAGTGTGCTATATTTAGCGTGAACACAAGTTGACCTTGAGAAAACGCTTCTCACTCCACATGAACGGCAGACTCTGAGGTCATCATATCCCAGTATGGTTGCAGTTGTTTCTAATCCCATAACTTGCCCATTGCATTACGAGAGTCTGCCGGCAAGCAGCCGTTCATCTAGCTTCACTGCCGACTCCTGTAAACACGATGAGCGCTCCGCTACGGTCTTGAAGAGAAGCATTTTAATTGTCCGACTGAGACGTTCAGGACGTGGAGTCTGTGCTCAGATCCCAATATGCCCTTATTAGGAGAAACCACGGAGGATCGCTGGAGCTCTGAGAACGCTATCCTCTAAAACCACATGGAAATGTTAAATATGCTTTGAGCTTCACGTCCCTCTACACCTCTTTCCACAACAGCACACTGGGATCGCAAAGCCAAGAGAAGATCAGCGGTGTTTGTTGTGTTGAACATCAAGTGACACAACTTTGTGTTTCCTGCTCTTCTTATATCTGTGACCCTGGAGCACAAACCCAGTCTGGAGCCGCACGGGTACATCTGTGGCAATAGCAACTATACACTGTATGGGTCAAAATTATCCATTTTTCTTTTATGCCAAAAATCATGAGGATATTAAGATCATGTTCATGAAGATATTTAGTAAATGTCCTACCGTAAATATATAAAACATGTATTTTTGTGAGTGAGTGCAGCACAATCGTGAACATAAATGCACAACTTTAAAGGAGATTTTCTCAATGTTTAGATTTTTTTGCTCCTCAGATTCCAGATTTTCAATAGTTGTGTCTCGACCAAATATTGTCCTATCCTAACACACCACACACCAATGGAGAGATTATTAATTCAGCTGTCAGATTATCTATACATCTCAATTTCAGAAAGTTGACCCATGTGACTGGTTTTGTGGTCCAGGGTCACATATATTCAAACACTCACACCTATAGTCTAAACTCGTGATACACACGTGCGCGTCGTCAGCGGTTTCACAGGTTCACGTTTGTGAAGTTTACACTGAGATGATAATGTTTTTCACAGTGTTCCACCGCTAGCACCAGATCCTGCTTCACAGTGTGTGTTCTCGAGCACCGAACACTGTTGTGTGAATGAACGGCCAGAACACATTAAAGTTTCTGTTAGACGGTGTCGTGTTAGCGAAGTTAATAACTAATGATCTTTACAACGGAAGTGAATCAATCAAAACTAACTTCATCTGGACAATAACTGTATTCTAGATCTGCTGTAAAGCCTGAACACTCGGTGTAATCTCCTGTTATCTCTGTAAAGCTGCTGTGAAACACTCTATAGTTACAGCGCTGTATAGATGAAGCTGACTTGACTATGATGTGACTCGGGTAAATCGGCGTTTGCCTCGTGCTGCACAGCAGAATGATGAATTGCATCGCCGTAATGGGCATTCCTGTAGTAAGCAAACTAGCGTGAGCGATGGGGTCAAGGGTCGCGGCGGCTCTCGCTCTCCTAGCGCTGAGCTGTGTGTGGGCTTCAGTGTTTACATGCACACGCTGTAATCGCCGGGCAGATCAGCCAGCTAATTTGGTCACCCATGTCACATTCCTGTGACACAAACAGGCCGAGTCTCTCACGACCACACGTCCGTGCTCTGCCCGTCCACACCGACCCACGGTCTCGGCTCATCTCAAACTGGACCGCTTTACTTCAGGGATTGTTATATTGCTTTTTCTTTCTTTTTTTTGCTGGGCAACGATTAATTGCATCCAAAATAAAAGTTTGTTTACATCATATATATTTGTACTGTGTGTAAATATGCACACATGCATGTATATATTTAAGAAAAATTTGTTATTTATATATGAAATATTTATATTTATATATAATATAAAAGATGTATAAATGCATATACACTATATACATTAGGGGTGGGCGATATAGCCTCAAAATTATATCACGATTAGGGCTGGGCGATAAAACGATAACGATAATTATCGCGATATAATTTTTCTCGATAAAACGATATCAAGAGTTCGATAAATGTTCGATAATGTTTTTGCGCCAAAAGCGGAACGAATCTCATTTGAACCGCGCGCCACACGGACCGTTTATCCGCTCGGCTCAAAGTCCAAACGGCAGCGCAGCGCGAGTTCACTAGAGCAGACGCGTTTACTCTGATCGGTCTCAGACACGAGATCCAGTGAGAGCGCTTGAATTCAGCGAGGAACACATGTCTCAGTGATATAAACCAGTTTAAAGGCAGATGAGACCGCACTGACGAACAGGAGAAGCACTGTGCGCAACGATACAGTCAGAAGCTTCTCCGTCTACACATTCCCATCATTTACCACGGATTTACTGTAACGCTAGCCTAGTAATAATAACTGCACCATGAAATGTGCGTGGGATATATATATTGAATTGTATAATATTATTAATGTAGACAATGTATTAAAGGACTAATGGAATATAATTACAGTTTTTAATAATGTATTTAGGCTACTGGTTTTCATAAATACCATAGAAACCATAAAGTTACATTTTATCTGTGGTTATCGTGATCTAAATGCATGATGCTGGATGACCAATGGTTCATTTTAATAAAACTAAAGAATATTACATTTTACCAAATAAAAATAATGTTGTTACTTTTTTTTTTTTAACAGATTTTACTGTTTTTGTTAATGAACATAAATTGTATAAAGTAAATCTGCATCCTAACTCAAGCTAATACTACTGAAATAAAGATGTTTATTTTGTTAAGGAAAAATGTCAAATGTTTGAATGTTCTACCTCGGATTTGTGAATGTTCCCCTGTTTGGCAAGTGTTTGTCATGATATGTTCTGACAATAAAGAGTAGTTTAAAAACACAACGCTCTGGTTTCTACAGCTTTCACGTTGGAGTAAAAATCTGTCTTTAAACTTGAAATAAATAAAGATTTGACATTTATCGATATCGACTGATATAAAAAAAAAATATCGTGATATTTTTTTTTGGCCATATTGCCCAGCCCTAATCACGATATTTAAAGAATATTTGCAATAATGGTATTTATGACGATATATATATATATATATATATTAGGGGTGGAGCCGAACCCGAATACGGTATTCGGAAAGGCACAAATAACGTGTTTTTTACAAATACTTATTTTGAACAAATACTTTAAAAAATATTTGTATTCGGGAACAAAAAAAACTTTATATCAAAAAGCTGCGTTTCCTCATGAGGCCGCAGTGCACGACGCCCGGATGATTGAGTGACGGACACAGGCTGCTCCACACAGCAACAGAGAGCGCTCGGCTGAGCGAAAAAACACTTAACTGCATCACTATTTTTGTTGAATAGATGTTTGTACCATAACTGTGTTCCTGAGGCAGTTTATAACTTTCGCGAAGCCGAGTTTGATCGGAAGATTATTCCATTACGCTGCATTATTGACGTCTGCAGTCGGGTGCTCTCATGTTTGCTCTGTTTACGTAACGTCAGCTGTTTAGCGCGGTAATTTAGACAATAGGCTGTCGACAGAGTAACGTTAACGTTCGGTTAAAAAGGTTAAAAATGCTTGTGTATTTGTGTCGAATTGTATGCACGTGTGGGAGTTATATGGTACGTTTAAGTTACTCTGTCTTTTGCAGACAGCAAGGTAGGCTTCATAATGTTCACAATGGTATTGTATTAGTTGTTGGTTTAACCATGGATGAGGTAATGGCTGTTATGTTATTTTATTTTCAATGACGTTCCTTGTTTCATTGCTGGATTTATGGAAAAACATCAACCAATATTGCATATCCATAATTATTATAATGGATATAATTAAAGAATACTTACACTATAACGTAAATAAGAAGGGTAACGCAAAAAAAAATTTTTTTTACACCTATTTTGAATTTTACTCAAATACAAATACAAATACAAATACAAATACTTTCCCCCCCTCAACAAATACAAATACAGATACAAATATCGGCTGCTTTGCACACCCCTAATATATATATAAAAATGTAGACACATATTAGGCTGCTCTCACTAAAGCTAGTGCACGGATCCATTACTGTTCTCATTATAACGTCTCTGTCACAGTATACTATACAAGTGCGCAATAAGTGCGTTAGGCTTATTTAAGACGTGTTTTTCCCCCATTAAAGCGATATAAATCTCCATTAATCGTTGCCCAGCACTATTTTCTTATTGGAGAGGATTCACTGAGGTTGGTGTTTGGTTCGGTTTGTTTGAAGAACATGAATATATTCTCTCAACTAAGCAATTCGTGGGACAAAAGGTATAAAGAACGGACAGCTCACCGATTCATCCAGTGCGAAGCGCAAGCAGCCGTGCTCATAGAGGACGAAGAACCGCCGCTGCCATTTCTGCGATCAAAGAAAAGATCATTAAATGCCATTCATATTCACTCAAATATACAACTGTCAATCAATAGTCAAAAAGAAATGCAAAAAGGCTTCAGTTTAGTCCCAGACTAAAATGTTTTCACTGAAAATATCTTAAAATATGTGAGTGCCACTTTTTCATATGGAAGCTTGTTTCACAGAATAAAACATTTTAAAAGATAATTGCGACTTTTTATCATCATAACACGCTATTGCGACTTTAAAATCATTCAATTTTCACTTTAAAACTCGCGATTCTGACAAGTTATATCTCACAAGTCAGAACTGCAAGATGTAAACATGCAATTCTGAGAAAAATAGTCAGATTTGTGAGTTTATTTCTCGCAATTGCGACTTTATACCACGCAATTCTGAGATAAAAAATCAGAATTGTAAGATAAAAAGTTGCAATCACCTTTATTATTTTTTATTCTGTGGCGGGAACGAGCTTCCATAGTGTCCCAATTGAACTAAGGCCTAATCCTGGCTTAATCTAAGCCCTGTCTGTGAAACCGGGCTGTGGTTTCTTAATTTTTGGAATATTATGTTCAAATGTAGACTGAATTCTTTGGCCACTGTAATGATCACATCAAATTAAAGCGCTAAATTGACAGCCATAACACAGTTTAGTTGAGTTAAGAGAGTTTAAGCCACAGAAGTGAACGAGTTCTATACAAAACTACCATCTTAAACTAAAGTTAACAGTATCCCACACACCCGATCACCTGTGTTACACACCAAACTAGTTTTAATTGTAATTATATGTAATTATTATTATTATTAATATAATGGCCCATTCCAAATGTTCTCCTTTTTGTTTGAGGTGGAGCGGTGATGAAATATTGTTCTTGTAAATATTGTTCTTGTTAATATTTTCTAGCATTTCAGTAATAAAAGTGTACATTTTTAAAAATGCATGCAAATTACAGTGAACCGTGAAGGACGTAAACATTTGAAATGGGCCGTTATTATAATAATAATATTTTCATTTTGTATTATTTGTTTATTATTATATTTTTTTATTTTTTTGTCTTTTACTGTGTTAGCGCTTTAGGTGTGAGAAAAGCACATTATAAATGTCTCTTACCCGGGATCTTTGCATGGGATTGTCAAAGTCCGTTCCCTCGGGAGCCAAACACAGCCATCCGCCATAGATCGGCTTGGCCTGCAAACAACATCAAAACACATTAATAAATCTTCAATCAATAAAGGTGCATATTGGAGTCATTTGTGGAGGAACATTTTGTGGTCACTCGCATTTACCTTAAAATACTCCGTCATGTTTGGTCACACAGATATAAGAGTAATGCAAACTGTAAAGGGTCTACTCTTATTTCTGTCAGAAACATTGTGCTTTTGTAAAATAATGACGCTTTCTGTCGATCTTGAACTTGATCACATAAATGAACCGAAGCTCAGCGTATACTTGCTTCACACACATGAGAAATATATCTATTGAAAGCTTGACATTTTTACATTTGAATGAACAGGTTCCAAATGGAAAATAAAATTAAAAAGCTTTATTTGAGGGCAGCCCTAGTAAAAATGGTATAATTTTTCTGGAAAAATTGAGATTTCAAATCAATTTGAACGTGTAATAAAAGCCCTTCAGAAGGTGAGCCGCATGTGCAAGCTTAGTCGAGCAGGACTGGGCAAGTTAATAAAGCTTCCCTGTAGAGAAGATGTTTTGCCTCTAAGCTAATAAATGCGTCTCACCTGGGATCAAAAACGCGAGCTCATCTGATTTAAAGATGATGTGGCGGACACATTTATGATCGTCATATATGCCATGACCTGAAATGTCAATTGAATATTCTTTTCCCTCGCATCCAAAACAAGGACTTTGAGTTTGTAAGGTTGCCATATAATGTTATAATGTTTCCTAATGCTGTTTTAGAGTCTCCTGTGACAGGCTTACATGCATCCAAAGTCAAAAACACTGATTTCCTCATAATATCCACTGCACATCACCTTATTTCTCAGTGTCTGAAACGCTTCCATCAAAGATTGAGGCCACATTTACACATAGCCGGGTATTTAGAGAAACGAATATTTCCCCCCCTCCGTTTTCAATAATAACATCGTGCACACAACCCGCATAAATATGCCGTCGAGCGCCTTTATAACTATGCTAAACCTATGGGCGGCAGTGTAGGGAGAAGGATAAAGCCATGCAAGCCAATCAGAATCCTCAGAATCGACAAGAGAGAACCTAAAACCCCGTTTCTCCCAGTTGACACGACAACATATAACCGGCGTTTTCAGAAATCTCCACTTTGGCCGGAGTTTTTAGAAATGATCGTTTTCTGGGATAAAAACGGCGTTTTCGTGTAAATGACAGGCCAAAACGCAGAGAAATATCTGCGTTTTCCCATCGTGTAAACGGGGCCTCAGTCTCGCTAAGCTCCGCCTCTCTGAGAGCTGCTCTGCTGTGATTGGTCAGAAACTAATCGCTCATTATAATATCTGAACCTCAGCTCTTGATCACAGTGATACGAACAGTAACGATGGCGTTTTTGTTCTTCTCCACATGAACAACACGAACCAAACTCTTCCAGTCTCAGATGCACTATAGTGTTTGAGGGCGGAGCTAAGAGACGCTGCTCAGCCAATCAAGACCATTCATGCAAATTAGTTACAAACCTACATAGAAATGTTACGGAAGTGAGACTGGAATGGGGTCCAACGGGTTGAAGGTCCAAATTGCAGTTTCAAAGTCTCGACACGATCCCAGCCGTGGAATAAGTCTTATCTAGACAAACCAGCGGCCATTTTATAACAAAATAAACATCTATATACTTTTAACCACAAATGCTCATCTAGGTCACGCGTGATATCATGTACAGTGTTTACAAAGCAAACGTGCAAAGACTAAGTCAGCGCTATTTTAAAAAAAAATCTGACATCATGGTTTTACCTTTATTTTTTTGTAAATGCCGTTTGACTTTGTTTTTATACGTTTGCTTTGTAAACACTGGGTCTGTTCTTCCGCCTACGCCTGCGTGACCTTTCAACCTGATGACGTAATGTGTGTGTCTCATCACAGCGAGTGCAAGACCAGCATTAGTGGTTAAAAGTATATAAATGTGTATTTTGTTATAAAATGTCCACTGGTTTGTCTAGATGAGACTCTTATTCCTCGGCTGGATCGTGAGAGACTTTGAAGCTGAAACTCAAATCTGGACCTTCGACCCGCTGGACCATTGAAGACACTATATGGAGAACATCTGGAGTGTGTTCCTCACACACCTGCATTTCTGTTCCACTGAAGAGAGAAAGACATGAACATCTTGGATGACGTGAGGAGAGTAAATTATCAGTCAATTTTAAATCTGAAGTGAACAAATCCTTTTAAGATATACTGGCAATCAAAATCCATGAGTTGATCACGACCCATAAATACGTCTTTAAAACGGCAGAGAATACCTGGGGATTAAATTAAATGATTACAGCCTCTGCTATCACATTATAACTGCTATAAAAATTATCATTTAGGAACTGGTATCAAAGTCATGGTATAGGTAAAAAATGTTGAAAATAAATCATCCACCCGCCAATCGCCGAACCTTTGATATTCTCAGATTTAAATATCTGCATCTGATCATCACATTACAATTATTCAAATTCTCAGTGTTAAGCATGATAATAAGGTAACATATCACTGTGTATGATTTAAAAAAGTAACACTTTAGTTTAAGATCTAATTCTCACTATTAACTAGTTGCTTATTATTGCATATTACTAGGATATCGGCTGTTTATCAGTATAAACTCAGGGTTTTATAATCCCTGAGGTCCCGAATGTGAGGCAGTTAGGGGGTTCAGGGGCTCCCCGGGACACTTCATGTTTCTGATCTACATATGTGCATTTTAAGATGTTTTGAAGGCCAAAAAAAATTGATAACAATAACTTTAAAACCATGTCAGCGGGCAGTAGATTATTTGTCAATACCTGCTCTCTCATTTCCATCACTCTTTCTTTTATATTATAATATTCATTCTTAATATGTACACATTCATATTAACCTGTGCCTTATGCTTATATGATGGAAACGGCTTCGTTAATGTTTTTTTGCCCCCTCCCCTCACAATGACAGTAACGTTAGCCTTAACTAATTATTACATTAAGTTACATGAATCACGTCACATAGGCCTATTTTCAGTTAAAAATGTCGAAATTAGACAAACGTTTATTAGTTTGCCTGATTATTTCTAACATGTATGACCTAAATAAAACAGCGGTCAAATATTAAATGTTTAGTTTAGCTACTTACATCTTATCTCGCGCTTGAGCATAAACTATCATAGACAAAGTTGCGCTGCTAAAATTCGCGCGCAGGCGCTTCTGTGAACATAAAGCTACTTTGATTTGATTGGTCATCTCAATTATTCTGACATTGACGGGCAGTGACGGACCAATGAGGCTCAGATGAACACACACACTGTCCTCTGTGTCTGACGTGCGCTCAGTGCGAAAGCTCGATTTAAAAATCAAATATTTTTCTCCTCCGTGGTATAATTTTTTGGGGGGGACAAATGCGACCCCCCACGTCCCCCCCGGTTCCTACGCCCTTGTTTCCAGCATTCATTTTCTGTTAACATGTACATTTATGCATTTGGCAGACGCTTTTATCCAAAGCGACTTACATTGCATTTCAAGCTACACATTTACATTCTTACCAGTTCTTGCTTTCCCTGGGAATCGAACCCGTGACCTTGGCGTTGCAAGAGCTCTACTGTTTTAACCACACTTTTATTTACCCTTTTTCTTTATTTTTTTACTGTTAAACCCCCCCAAAAGACAAACAACAGAGGACACCTAGGGACTAGATTTCGCCTCTTTCCTCTTTGGACGAGGTGGGGGACTGGAAGCACAACACAACACAGCTGTGCCTCCAGCATGAGGAGCACCGAGACACACCCGAGTGTTTTCCTCCACACATTGAAGGGCCACTTCCGCTCTCCAGCTTCACGGATCACGTTTAACTCCCAATTTCCTCCCAGCGGCCCACTTTACCCCCGCCACCCCCTCAGCGCTGGACACACTCGCCCTGAACTTTCACCCGCCCCGTCTAAACTTACCCAACACCCACCGGGCCGAACCACAGCCTCAGAAGTGGGATCGACCTCTGGGAAACTCTGATCCACTTTCCCAACACACACTTCCTGTCACAAGCGTCTCTGCCTGGGAATCACACTGGGACGCTGCAGTGACGCAACTCTCTATTTATAACATGTGGGCTGGACATAGAAGTCAAAAAACAAGTTTAAACAGATTAAATGTAGGCAGCTGGATTTATATTATCGCATTTTCATTTCTGCATCGAACTTCTGAAGACGTTTTTCTTTTTAAAAGGCGTGGTTGATTATGATTTGACTTTTCTAACTGTAGTTAGTGTGTAATGTTGTGTTTTCTGACTGTAGTTAGTGTGTAATGTTGTGTTTTCTGACTGTAGTTAGTGTGTAATGTTGTGTTTTCTGACTGTAGTTAGTGTGTAATGTGTTTTCTGACTGTAGTTAGTGTGTAATGTTAAGTTAGTGTGTAATGTTTAGTTAGTGTGTAATGTTGTGTTTGATCATAAACAACATCTGCAAAGTTACAACACTCAAAGTTCAGAACAAAGGGAGATATTTGCTTTTAAAGAAAAGGACTACAACAAACGGCTGGTAGGAACTACACGACATTCCTCCCGGGTTAGTGACATCACCAACCCTAGAATTTGCATAAGCCCCGCCCCCTGAACACAGTCCATGTTGAGGAGAGTTAGAGTTGCTGTAGTCGAGCACATTTGTGACTTTAGCATCCATCTTTTCACATGCACTAAAAAGTCACTCTGTGTGCATCTCACAACAGTTCCTATACGAGCGGATTATAGATTAGCATGACAGAATATGCTAATTGAAGATAGTTAACTCCACATCAGCGACATAAACTCATCAACTGACCATTCAGAGACGTCCTGTTCTTCTACATGTTGTCTCTTCTTCTAGAGTCTCTCGATCTTTGTCTGACTCCGGTTTAACATTAAAGACAGAACCGTTTCTGTCATTTTAGTGTGTGTGTGTGCGTGAGGTAACGGAGCTGCTAACACACACACAAGCTCTTGTAGCTCCGCCCCCTGTGCCGGGAGCAGCAACTCATTTGCATTTAAAGAGACAGACACAAAACGGCCTCAATAAGTGACAATTTTACCATGCTATGTAATATCTGTGGGATGTTTTGAGCTAAAACTTCACACACACACTCTGGGGACATCAGAGACTTATTTTACATCTTGTGAGAAGGGCATTATACCCCCCCTTTAAATAATATTCCCACCAAAAAATTAAACAACTCAAATTTCTAAAGCACTTTCAAAACCATTAGAATGGAATGCTGTCCATAAATAGTGAATAACTCTAAAAATACATAAAATAACATCAAAACATAACACCAAGAAAATCATACACCGATCACTCAGTTCTCAGACCTAATCAAACGCCAAAAGCTTGATAAAATAATTAAGTTTCAAGTCCTTTTAAAAAAATACCCATGCTTGACGAGGATTTTGTATAGCTTTATAAAAAAGCCAAATATGGTTATAATCGCTTTCTCATTTAGCCTCAGTGGCCTTCAGGTTCAGCGTATGGAAATTGTATGGAAATTAAATCTTGAGGAAGTGTTACATGACAGAAGGACAAAGCAATATTGATCAGATCAATCAATACGCTGAAGATATGCTTCTTTAATGAATAGAATATAGAAAGTTTGTTTATTTTTTTCATTTATTTGAAATAGAATTTGTCTTTACTACAACTTTAGATAAATTTAACCCCCCCCCCCCCAAAAAAAGAATTCTTTCTGACCCCAAACTTTTGAACGGCAGTGGATATATGATTATGCAACTATGTGTGATTAACAGTTATTATAAAAATGACAGTCACTACCACAGTTTGCTATGGGAGATATTTAAGGGAAAAACAGATCCGGTCTGCGTACGTATATGGAGTCAATTCCACAGAGAAGGCCAGACTGAACATACTTTCAGAAATCAGTCAGTGAAGATTACAGTATTTTGAGAGTGTTTTACCCCCGGGTGAGTCAGCGACGGCGCGCTGCCAACATTTCCTCACAGGAACCGTTTGGCTCAAACATCAACGTATACCGTCACATTAAACGTCCTCTGCCAGAGGTGAAGAGGAACAGATTAGGTAACTAACTTTTGCTTTTTTGCATATACATTACATAGATTCACAAATGGTCAACATTTAGGCTGATAAAGGCCCCATCCACACTACTGCGTTTTCGTTTAGAAACGGAGACCTTTTGCTATGTTTGCACCGCCTGTCCAGACTACAACGGCAGAAACGAAGACCTAAAACTGAGAAGTTTAGAAACGCTCCGACCCAGTTTTGCGTTTTGAATCTCCGGAGGGCGTTTAGTGAAGACGGTCGAAACGGAGGACTTTAGAAACGATGACGAGAGGCTCACGCTCGGCTCTATGATTGGGTGTCATCAGTCATGGCGTATCCTTCCCTGATTCGTCAGCCACCCATCACATGACCCGTCCCCGGGAAGAAAACATACAAAAACAGCCTGGACTGCGTAACATTAGTGACTGCAACATGGATAACAAATTACAAGCGTTACTGACGTCGATGTGTTTGCTAGCCGCTGTTGTGCAAGTAAATTCTGCATTTTACAATCTTATCACTGCCTACATGCGGCTGTGTACACCGGCACGCGCACGCCCAGCGTTGGTGAACGGTCACGTGATCCGCGTTTTCAGTCGTTTTAATGTGGACGGAGATCAATTCTAATACGCAGATAAAGCGCTGGTGTGGACGGAGATCGTATTCGTTTTAATTCTCCGTTTCTAAACTAAAACGCAGTAGTGTGGATGAGGCCTAAGTGGCACTCTCTCTCAATTTGGAAAACTGTGTTTGACAGTTATTCACCAATCAACAAAATTACACCGCGTCCTAATTAGGGCTGGGCGATAAAACGATAATCATAATTATCGCGATATAATTTGTCTCGATAAAACGATATCAAGAGTTCGATAAATGTTCGATAATGTTTTTGCGCCAAAAGCGGAACGAATCTCATTTGAACCGCGCGCGCCACACGGACCGTTTATCCGCTCGGCTCAAAGTCCAAACGGCAGCGCAGCGCGAGTTCACTAGAGCACACGCGTTTACTCTGATCGGTCTCTGCCACGAGATCCAGTGAGAAGCGCTTGAATTCAGCGAAGAACACAAATGTCTCAGTGATTTAAACCAGTTTAAAGGCAGATGAAACCGCGCTGACGAACAGGAGAAGCACTGTGCGCAACGATACAGTCAGAAGCTTCTCCGTCTAACGTTACACATTCCCATCATTTACCACGGATTTACTGTAACGTTAGCCTAGTAATATTAACTGCACCATGAAATGTGGGATATATATATTGAATTGTATAATACTATTAATGTAGACGATGTATTGAAGGACTAATGGAATATAATTACAGTTTTTAATCATGTATTTAGGCTACTGGTTTTCATAAAGAAACCATAAAGTTACATTTTATCTGTGGTTATCATAACTACACGTGACGCCGCGACGCGCGATAAAAGGTTATAGATAGATCGATTTTTTTATTTGTCCTCGAGAGGAAATTTGTTTCCACCATAGATGCGTACAAAATACAAACACACATAACATGAACATATAAACATAAAAAACACACAAAAAAAACACAAGAGCGTATAGATACAGGAACAAAACTCTCACTAAACTTGGCGCTTCTACACATGGGTAACCTATACCTACGGCCAGACGTCAGAAGGATAAAATATTTGTAAAGTGGGTGTTCTGAGTAAATTAAGAATTTTTATGCCTTTCGCAACGTGAATGTCGATTATTTTCCATGTTAATGAGAGTTGTTGTGCTAACCGGCCGCGACGGCGACACGCGACGATTTTTCTGCGGCGTCGCGCTGGAACAACAAACACAAAGTGTGGCGATGATAATCTCAGGCGCTGTTTATGTGCTTTATTTAATGTTAAAAGCGTGTCATGTGACTTTGAATATCATTTAGTGCTCCAGCTTTGAGCTGTAAAAGCAACAGTGGAGAATTATCCTCAGATCTTGAGATTAAACATGGAAACAAGAATGTTCAAACTGTGAACAAACAAGTATATTCTTTGATAAAGATTGTTTTAGTGACTCAGTAGCCTGTGTTTTAATAATGTTTAAATGGTGTAATATTTGTGAATTTGATAAAATGTAGCCTACTTTTCCATTTTCTTGCGATTGCCGTCAAGATTACTCTCTGGTGCACTCGCCGCGAGACTCCGCCCACACGCTGTTCTGATTGGCTGTTGGTTCTGAATTGTTATTGATTTTGACGCATCTCGCAGTCGCGTCTAGTGTGAACAGACATTATTTGTAGCTGGAATCTTATCGCATCGCGTCTGTTTAGGACACAATTAGGGCTGGGCGATAAAACGATAAAGATAATTATCGCGATATAATTTTTCTCGATAAAACGATATCAAGAGTTCGATAAATGTTCGATAATGTTTATGCGCCAAAAGCGGAACGAAACTCATTTGAACCGCGCGCGCCACACGGAAAAATGACAAATGTTTGAATGTTGACAAGTGTTTGTCATGATGTGTTTGACAATAAAGAGTAGTTTAAAACCACAATTAACGCTCTGGTTTCTTTTTGCTCCTAACTTTCACTTAGGAGCAAAAATCTGGCTTTAAACTTGAAAGAAATAAAGATTTGACATTTATCGTGGTAATTATCGATATCGACTGATATAAAAAAAAATATTGTGATAATTTTTTTTGGCCATATCGCCCAGCCCTAGACAATCATTTTGAAAGGCCAAAATCATTCTTGGCAAAATGGATTCAAACAATTGAGATTGAAATATTCTGCTTCGCCTGGTAACAGAATATTAGATTTGATTATGGCACACCTGAAAAATGTTTCTGATGTCACATATATAGTGTAGCACACACTAGTAAAACAATATAAAAAATGATATCTGGTGCCTGAATAATTTTTGGTTTGTTTTATGTGAATAAAAGCCTGAATTAAATCTGTTCATCCATATAAAGATTAAAACCGCTCGATTAGTTTATTGCACAATCTCTTCATGAACTTTGCAGCTCTGATTGAGTGGACTTCGCATGCGTTTGGGAGAAAATCCATTAGATATATATAAAGATAATGCAGTAGTGTACTTGGTCTAATTTACAGCGTCTAATCTGATAATACGGTGTCAAGACAAAAATAAAGAAATAATAAAGTGCCACCGTTGCACAGTATCAGAGCCATAAAGGGTTTAAGGTCGTAAGGTCATCTCAGCGGGATTAGTGTGTGATGTAATCCATAACAATGACTAATGATTCTGGCAGAGAAAGGGTTAACCGCTGGTAATCTCACTCAAACCACCACACACACACACACACACACACACACGCGCAGGAGGATGCTGACGTCACTTGACAAGTATGGGATCAATTAAAACACACACACACACACACAAACAGACCCTTATGGTCTGAAACTTTTCCTCTCATCACTCTCTTTCAAGAGCTAAATATGGAAATATGGTCAAATGAACTCCAACGTCAGTTCATCTCTCACACTCTCTCACACACACACACACACACACACACACACACACAATCGAGATGGCCAATTATTTCACAATCTCCAGCAGTAAAGTCATAAAGCCTGTGATCCTGGCAAACGCTGGTTATTACAACCCTTGGCTTAATTAAAAGTTTCCTGTAAAGCGCTCGCAGAAAATAATGCATTCTTACATATTCCACTGGAAGCTTTTACTGAACACACACACACACACACACACACACACACACACACACACACACACACACACACACACACACACAAAGTTAACGGGCAGTCAATCAATGACCAACGTGTGTGTTGAGTGGTAGATATAGTTATATGGACTATACAATGAATGGCGTGTGTGTGTGTGTGTGTGTGTGTGTGTGTGTGTGTGTGTGTGTGTGTGTGTCTGTGTGTGTGTGTCTGTCTGTCTGTGTGTGTGTGTGTGTGTGTCTGTGTGTGTGTCTGTGTGTGTGTGTGTGTGTGTGTTTACAGCACTTGTAGTGGTTTCAACATTGAAAGATCATTTAATTGGGTCGTTCCTTCTCAAATCAACCAAAATTCAGAAACTTCAAACCAAATCTGGCTCAGTCTGCAGACTCTGCACACAACTAAACTTACTGCACTTAAAGAAGTAATTTCTGAAGAATAAATAATGTTTAAACTACACATGTACTTTGTTTCCCTCTATCAGAAGAATAGCATTAAACACACCAGTGTCTGTATAGAAATAAAATAATGATGCCTGCATATTTCTACATTTTTTAGATCCCATTTGGCTCCAAATCTCAGGTGAAAATTGTCATTTTGATCGTCCTCTATATTACAATATAGTGGATTACTCAGTAAATATACATTGTATTAAACATTTTTGACTATCTGTATGAAAAGTAACATGTTCAAACAACTTAATTTGCAAAATGGAAACAAAACAATACAATATTCGTAATATATTGTTGCTTTAAACGGTTACTACACAAATATTAAACATTTAAATTAAAAACTTTACTATCTTTAACAATTTTAATTGATTAATTCACTAGAAGATATAGTTCCTAAAATAACAGAAATGTGCTATGTGGAATATAAGCAGTGATTGGGATTTCCGCAAGAATGGAACATGGAACTGACCAATCAGAGCTCAGGAGTGGCGCTCTGCTGGCTCCTGATTGGCCAATACAATGTTCCAAATGTTCCAAGACACAACAGAGAACTCGAATAGACTTAATAACAGTATTAGATAAATAAATAATATATTTTTCTTTACAGTAAAAAGCCTCCTCGCAATCCCTGTCATCATGACACACACACACACACACACACACACAAACACTATGTGAACAGGGCAAACCCTTTCTAAACAACACGGGCTGATGATTTAGCAAAAGTCTGATTAGTGGTCACTGCAAACTGATCAATAAAGTGCTGTCAGCTAATGGAAATCCATAACCAGCGTCACTGCAATCATGATCACTACAGAACAAACTGCAATTTACCAAATATTGAACATTTTCACTTTTTTATGTAACCCGATTTCTGCCACATAAGAAACAAATCAAAAGGCATAATAATGATAGGCTATAAATAGTCAAAATTATGAGATTATAGTCGAAATTGACTATTCATCATCATAATTATGAGATGAAATTATGACATATGAATCAAAATAATTTAGATAAAAGTCCAAATTACGATTAGAATCAAGTCATGAGAATCAATTTGAAATTGAGATCAAAGTCATGAATTCAATTTATGTGAATTTCGATTTTCTAACCATTTCGAATTTTCATCTATGTCATAATTAAGAGATGAAATTATAACAAATCTAAATTGTCATACTAAATCATAATTATGAGAATAAAATTTAAAAATCAGTTTAATTTCGATTTCGTATGTAACCATTTCGAATTTTCATCTCCTAATCATAACGAAGCATGTCACAATTTCACCTTTTTTGTCATAATTATAAACTATTGACTAATATGGGCTTCCATAATTCGCTGGAAGGAATTCGAAGTGAGGCGAGTGACTGAAGCGCGTTCACACCTGATTGAGATCCTGGTCCGTCAGCAGATGCAGTTCTCGAGGCTTGAAGCAGTTCTGACACTTGCTTTTGTTGAAAATGTTCGCTTGAAATTTCCTACACGTGTTTTCCTTCGTACTCGACATCGTATTCCTCTGTGTGTGTGTGTGTGTGTGTGTGTGTCTCAGAATCCCAACAGCGAAGACGGTAATAATCCCGATGCTCTTTCATCCGATTCTTGACGCGCAGAACATGATCAGCAGCTTTTTTTCCACCTCGATATCTCCTTTCTTTGCGGACTAGTGTGTAGTTTATATAAGCAGATCTCTAGTTAATGATGTGGTTGAGTTCATGGCCTGCCTCACAAAGCGACTCTCTAATCTCATTTCTGCGCGAATCAATGCTGGAATTGTGCAAGCGGTAAACAAAGCGATTATTTCACGTGTTCCTCAGGGAAAATTAAACGGGATCTTCTAGGAGGTGATGAAAAAAAATGGAAAAACTGGAGGTATATCCTGGTTTTTAATCCCAAAGGCAAATTCTCTCTCCGGCTCGAAGTTTAACGTTAGTTAGCGTCAGTTAACGTTAGCTCGCTAATCAAGCCTCTCCCGCAGCTCGTTTAGCGGAGCTTTAAAAATCCCTCTGTTCGGGGAACCTGACATTTTATCCTCCTCCGGTTCCGTACATGTCTTCTCTCAGACGTTACGGCTCCATGATCTGCGATAAACGCCTGGTTTAAAGGGTTTTCCAGGGCGAACAGGGTCTGTTTTCTCTCCCCTCAGCCGCGCTCGAGCTTTCCCAATGGAGGGAGGTCGCGAGCCGCTGCTGGAATTTCTTCTGATCTCGCGAGAGTTGGGAGCGCGAGAGCAGGACTGATCTCGAGATATCCACCCTGTGGCCACTACTGAGTGAGCGTACAGAAGTCATGATAATTACATAAACATTTAAATTATGAGGGGAAACGCTGAAACTATGATATACTAAATCCTAAATGTCAATGTAAAAAAAATCGAAATATGTCAAAATTATATCTTTTTATTTTGTCATAATTTCACTTTACATCTCATGAATTTACATTAGCAAGTCAGTTTTTACAATAATGACTCTTTAAGTCATAATTTCTACTTTTTGTCATAATTTCGAAATAATGTCTAATTTTAACCTTGCATTGTATCATTTTTAACTTTTTATGTTATGAATAGGACTATTTAAGTCATAGTTTCGACTTTCAATTGTGATAAATAGGACATTTTAAGTCGACTTTTTTCTCATAATAACTTAGTATTTCATCATTTTTACTTTTTATGTCATAATTTCACTTTTTATCTCGTAATATGACTTGTCATAATAATACTTCACAATTTCGACTTTTTGTCATAATTTACTTTTTTAAGTCATAATTTTGACTTTTGTCTCATAATTATACCAGTATTATATAATTTAGATTTTTTATGTCATAATTTTTGTCTAATATGTTTTGACATAATTATGACTCTTTTTAGTCATCATTTCTACTTTTTGTCATAATTTTATGTCATAATTATGACTTTTTAAGTCATACTTTCTGTCACATAATTTTGACTTTTGTGTCATAATTGACTTTTTTAAGTCATAATTTTGACTTTTTGTCTCATAATTATACCAGTATTATATAATTTCGATTTTTTATGTCATAATTTTTGTCTCATATTTTTTTTACATAATTATGACTCTTTTTAGTCATCATTTCTACTTTTTGTCATAATTTTATGTCATGATTGACTTTTTAAGTCATACCTGTAGCTAATATTAAATTTTTGTCTCATAATATTGACTTCGCTTTATATCATTATTACTTTTTATGTTATAATTAGGACTATTTAAGGCATACCTGTAGCTCATTTCAACTTTTTGTCTCATAATGATGTCTTAGTGTGTGATAATTATGATTTACCAAAGTGTAAAATTCAGAGGAATAAACGTTAAGATGGGATCTGGAGTAAAAAATTAAAAATAATATACAATTATGCAAATAAAAACTGGAAACCTTTTATTTTCTATTAAGGCCTACAAATGTTTTTTCGCAAAGCTTCAGATAACACATTCACATCAGTCATTTCAATACATTGTAATATTTGATTAAATATTTATTATAATAAAGTATTTAATGCATGCATTTTCACAACCAAAAATAAATAAATTAAATTCATTTTTATAATGGTTTGATCTTTATTGAGTTCCATTCAAGAATATATTTTGCTGGGAAAAGGTGTTTGACTTGACAATCCTTTGTAACCTAGTATAATATATATATATATATATATATATATATATATATAATTAATATATATGCATTTTAACAATATTTTACATATGCATTATAAATAAAAATGTAACACAACTAACCCTAAACTCCTAACCATAACCCTAGTAAATGTTGAAGGACAGCTTGACATAATGTATTTCTTCATGAAGTCAGAGTGTGTGTGAGATGCATGCCTCTCCACATGCCTTCAGTGTACACACACACACACACACACACACACACACACACACACACACACACGAGCTATTAAAAGACGAGTTTCCGGCTGCATGAGCGGAGGACGACAGGCTTCAGTCTCTGTTGAGAAGGAGAACACACATTTACACAGAACACTGCAGGCTTAACTCTTCACACACACTGTAAGTACACTGGAAATAACACAGATTACGGTGGCCTGCGAGGCTCCCTGCGTTTGACACTGTATATATATTATATGACTGGGACATGTTGTGTTGAAGTGCATCTTGTTGGTTAAATCACGGCGTGCGACGAGAGGAACATCGGCTCTCCTCTGCATGTCCAAATATGAGCTTCTGTGTGTCCGGTGCAGTGGGGTATTTATAGAGCATGTCCTCACACACACACCGACACATGTTACTGTATATACATGATCACATTTATACTGTTCAGTTTAACAATCATTTCTCAAAACAAAAGCATTTCATGTTTAGAGGCACAGAATTGTGTAGTTTATATAATAATGCATGAGACAGAAACAAAACGCCATTAACTTTAGTGGTAACATACAGTAAGGTTCATTAGTTAACATTAACTAATAATAAACAATACTTCTACAGCATTTATTAATCTTAGTTCATATTCATTTCAACATTTACTAATACTTTATTAGTTAACAGTTACTGCACTGTGAACTAACATGAACACACAATGAACAGCTGGATTATTATTATTAACATTAACAAAGATTAATAAATACAGTAACAAATGTATTGCTCATTGTTAGTTCATGTTAGTGAATGTATGATTAATGCTTTAATTGAATTAACCAATGAACCTTATTGTTAACTTGTTACCACTTTAGTCAAGCCATTAGTTAACGCTTTAAACAAAAGTGATTCAGTTCAAGTTTTGTTTTCATCCAATAGTGCAATCAAATCAATAATAATACTGAATATCTTTCAACTTTGACGTGATTATGACAAAAGATGCACTGAAAGTCAACCGTGATTGAGGACTTTTTAAGTACAAAGAAGGAAAGTCATACAGGCTAAAACTGAACAAATTATGAACTATCTCTTTTGAAATAATGTTCACACCTTTCATTGGGCTATATTTCATAATTTTGACTTTCCATTACATGAATTTGACATTTTATGTTTTAATTATGACAATTTAAGTAATTTTCGACGTTCAAACATGATAATTATTACTTTTTATCCCATAATGACTTAAAATGTAATAATTTTGACTTTTTATGTCATAATTTCACTTTTCATCTCATAATATGACTTAAGTCATAATAATATTAACATATAATATTAAGTCATATTACTCATAATTTCTCATAATTCTGACTTTACAAGCATTACTTTTTGCTTTTTGTGACATAATTTCGACTTGCATGTCATAATTTACCTTTTAAGTCTTAATATTGACTTTTTGTCTCGTAATTATGACATAATTATACCATTTAGATTTTTTTATGTCATAATTCTGACTTTTTAAGTAATTCTTTTTACTTTTTTATGAAATAATTTTGACTTTTTATGTCATAATTTTTACTTTTTTATGCCATAACTGTCTGTTTAAGTTATAATTTTTATGTCCTGATTATGATAAAAGTCGTGACTTTTATGACCTTTTGTCTTAGTGTATTATCATAAATAATAGTCATAATTATGATTTACCAAAAGAAATAAGATTCAGAGAAATATACATTAAGATGGGATCTGGAGTAAAAAAAAATTATATATATATATATATATATATATATATATATATATATATACAGATCTCCATAAAAAGTATAACTTAAACAGACAGTTATGGCATATAAAAGTCAAAATTATGACATAAAAAAGTAGAAAGAATTACTTAAAAAGTCAGAATTGTGACATAAAAAAATCTAAATGATATAATTCTGTCATAATTACAAGACAAAAAGTCAATATTAAGACTTAAAAAGTAAATTATGATATATACAAGTCGAAATTATGTCACAAAAAGTAGAAAGTAATGCTTGTAAAGTCAGAATTATGAGAAATTACGACTTGCTATGTAATATGACTTAATATTATATGTTAATATTATTATGATATTATAGGTCATATTATGAGATGAAAAGTGAAATTATGACATAAAAAGTCACAATTATGAAAGTCATTATGGGAAAAAAGTCGACTTAAAAAGTAATAATTATCACATTTGAACGTCGAAAATGACTTAAATAGTCATAATTAAAACATAAAATGTCAAATTCATATTATATATATACAGTTGTGAATAATGCAAATCAAACAAACCTTTTATAGCCTATTCAATAACGGCCTGTGAGCAGGTTTCGAGAGCAGTGATGATCCGGGTGTTGTTGTTGTTCTGCAGAAGATGGCGGTCCCGTCCGTCATGGTGCTGCCGCTGCTGATCGTGCTGTTCGCGGGAGTTTACTACGTTTACAACGAGATCATGCGCTTCATGTCCAAGTCCACCGTGAGGAACCGGGTGGTGGTGATCACCGACGCCGTGTCCGGCATGGGCAGCGGTAATGAGGCTCTATAATCTCTTACTCACCGCAGAACTAAACTACGGACTTTTGATAGTTCTGATTCTGCTACACCTGGAAGTAAACGGTTCAGAAATGAATGTACTATCTTTTAGTTTGATAATGTCTCTTATTTAATGTTTTGTATTTTTAGGGGATTTTACTGTCCTAAATTGTATTTATGCCGTATTTATAATCAATTTATTCACTTTTTGAGCATTGGCCTGAAAATTTAATTTACATTTGAAACGGGTCATAAATCTTGAATGCTTTAGAGCAACAGTCTGAAGCTTGATCTCTGTGTAAAGAAGAGACTCGGCAGATTATTGCTGAAGTGAAAACGTTTTTATAAAAGTGAATTTAAAAAGTTATAGAATTGTATGTTCATTATGATGTAAAATGCACAGAAATACTATTTTCAAATTTTCATATGAAATATATATATTCCAAAACATGTTTTACTCGAAAACTCTTAGAAAATCAAAGCGAGTAATCGAAACAAGTTGTGTTCAAAATGTGAGGTGTTCAGAGCTGTTCTCGAGCACCAAACAGTGTCACATGACCAGCGTCGGCCAATAGTGAGCCTGCGTTCTGACGTACAACTCAGAAGCGCTGCGCTGTTACGTGAACTCACTCGAGGCCCACACAGAACATCAAGAGTTGAATAAAGTCCTTATTTTCGGGGGGGTTTCGCACAGAAAGTATTCTCGTCGCTGGATAAACTTAAGGTTGACGCGTCACGGAGTAATATGCGTTAGATGTGTGTGTTCGCTGCTCAAACGCTCCAGTTTTATTCTGATTTTCGACTGTACGTTGATGGACTTTATGCACAGCTGCACTACTTCCTGAACTTTAGCCAGCTCCTTTGTTTCCTGTCTGCCATTATTGGACAAACTGATCAATCCAGGTGTGTCGGATTATTGTTGTTGTTCAGGCACACCTGGATTAATCAGTTTGTCCAACAATGGCAGACAGGAAACAGAGGAGCTGGCTAAAGTTCAGGAAGTAGTGCAGCTGTGCATACAGTCCGTATCATCAGCGCTCGGATTCGCTTCCATGGTGCCGTCAGTCTGTGAGGGAAACTAAACGCTATTGGCTGTTTGAAAAGGGGGAGGAGCCATTCAATATGCCCCGCCTTCGCTTCCTGTTCCAGTGGAAATTACGTCAACGCATCAAAGACGTGCATTACAAGACACTTCAGTGGGACTTTAAATAAATTATAATAATACGTTTTATTTATATAGCAACTTTCAAGAACCCAAGGACACTTTACATAATAGTGACAAATATACCATCAGGATAATAACATGAACAGGCAGACAGACAGTGATCATATTACGTACAAAAGTAAGGCATGCATGGATCTGAACTCTACAGTAAATGAGACCCAGACAGCAACACAGTGTTTGAGTGTGTGTGTGTGTGTTCTCCTCTGATTGTGTGTGTTGTCCAGAGTGTGCCAGACTGCTGCACGCCGGCGGGGCGAGGCTGGTTCTGTGCGGGCCCAGCTGGGACAAGCTCGAGTCTCTGTACGACTCGCTGAGCAGCGGATCAGACCCCAGTAACGTGAGTATGAACAGCACACCACTCAGTCTTAAAGGGACAGTTCACCCAAAGATGAAAATTACCCCATGAGTTACTCTCCCATCCCAGGTGTGTATGACATTCTTCTCTCAGACGAATAATCAGAGTTATATTAAACAATGTCCTGGCTCTTCCAAGTTGCGCTTGGACTTAAGTGGAATCCGTATGTTCGTTGGGCCGGAAGCTAGTTATTTTAGTCAATAAAGTTATATGGATATTTTTCTTACACAAATGCATGGCTTCACTTCAGAAGGCCTTTATTAACCCCCGGAGCCTGTGGAGCACTTTATGATGGACAGATGCACTTTTATGATGGACAGATGAACTTTTATGATGGACAGATGCACTTTTATGATGGACAGATGAACTTTTATGATGGATAGATGCACTTTTATGATGGACAGATGCACTTTTATGATGGACAGATGAACTTTTATGATGGACAGATGCACTTTTATGATGGACAGATGCACTTTTATGATGGACAGATGCACTTTTATGATGGACAGATGCACTTTTATGATGGACAGATGCACTTTTATGATGGATAGATGCACTTTTATGATGGATAGACGCACTTTTATGATGGATAGATGCACTTTTATGATGGACAGATGCACTTTTATGATGGATAGACGCACTTTTATGATGGATAGATGCACTTTTATGATGGACAGATGCACTTTTATGATGGATAGATGCACTTTTATGATGGATAGATGCACTTTTATGATGGACAGATGCACTTTTATGATGGACAGATGCACTTTTATGATGGATAGACGCACTTTTATGATGGATAGATGCACTTTTATGATGGACAGATGCACTTTTATGATGGATAGACGCACTTTTATGATGGATAGATGCACTTTTATGATGAATAGACGCACTTTTATGATGGATAGACGCACTTTTATGATGGACAGATGCACTTTTATGATGGACAGATGCACTTTTATGATGGACAGATGCACTTTTATGATGGATAGATGCACTTTTATGATGGACAGATGCACTTTTATGATGGACGGATGCACTTTTATGATGGACGGATGCACTTTTATGATGGATAGATGCACTTTTATGATGGACAGATGCACTTTTATGATGGATAGACGCACTTTTATGATGGATAGATGCACTTTTATGATGGACAGATGCACTTTTATGATGGATAGACGCACTTTTATGATGGATAGATGCACTTTTATGATGAATAGACGCACTTTTATGATGGATAGACGCACTTTTATGATGGACAGATGCACTTTTATGATGGACAGATGCACTTTTATGATGGACAGATGCACTTTTATGATGGATAGATGCACTTTTATGATGGACAGATGCACTTTTATGATGGACAGATGCACTTTTATGATGGACGGATGCACTTTTATGATGGACGGATGCACTTTTATGATGGACAGATGCACTTTATGATGGACAGATGCACTTTATGATGAACAGATGCACTTTTATGATGGATGGATGCACTTTTATGATGGACAGATGCACTTTTATGATGGATAGATGCACTTTTATGATGGACAGATGCACTTTTATGATGGATGGATGCACTTTTATGATGGACAGATGCACTTTTATGATTGATAGATGCACTTATATGATGAACAGATGCACTTTTATGATGGATAGATGCACTTTTATGATGAACAGATGCACTTTTATGATGAACAGATGCACTTTTATGATGGATAGATGCACTTTTATGATGGACAGATGCACTTTTATGATTGATAGATGCACTTTTATGATGGACAGATGCACTTTTATGATGGATAGATGCACTTTTATGATGGACAGATGCACTTTTATGATGGACAGATGCACTTTTATGATTGACAGATGCACTTTTATGATGGACAGATGCACTTTTATGATGGATAGATGCACTTTTATGATTGACAGATGCACTTTTATTATGGACAGATGCACTTTTATGATGGACAGATGCACTTTTATAATGGATAGATGCACTTTTATGATGGACAGATGCACTTTTATGATTGACAGATGCACTTTTATGATGGACAGATGCACTTTTATGATTGATAGATGCACTTATATGATGAACAGATGCACTTTTATGATGGATGGATGCACTTTTATGATGGACAGATGCACTTTTATGATTGACAGATGCACTTTTATTATGGACAGATGCACTTTTATGATGGACAGATGCACTTTTATGATGGATAGATGCACTTTTATGATGGACAGATGCACTTTTATGATGGATGGATGCACTTTTATGATGGACAGATGCACTTTTATGATTGATAGATGCACTTATATGATGAACAGATGCACTTTTATGATGGATAGATGCACTTTTATGATGAACAGATGCACTTTTATGATGAACAGATGCACTTTTATGATGGATAGATGCACTTTTATGATGGACAGATGCACTTTTATGATTGATAGATGCACTTTTATGATGGACAGATGCACTTTTATGATGGATAGATGCACTTTTATGATGGACAGATGCACTTTTATGATGGACAGATGCACTTTTATGATTGACAGATGCACTTTTATGATGGACAGATGCACTTTTATGATGGATAGATGCACTTTTATGATTGACAGATGCACTTTTATTATGGACAGATGCACTTTTATGATGGACAGATGCACTTTTATAATGGATAGATGCACTTTTATGATGGACAGATGCACTTTTATGATTGACAGATGCACTTTTATGATGGACAGATGCACTTTTATGGTCTTCAAAACAGTAACAGCCATTCACTGCCATTATAAAGCTTGGAAAAGCCAGAACATTTTTAAATATAACTCAGATTGTATTTGTCTGACAGAAGAATGTCATATACACCTAGGATGACTTCAGGGTGAGTAAATCATGGGGTAATATTCATGTTTGGGTGAACTATCCCTTTAACATCAGACCCGGAGCACATAAACGGCTTCACGTTCACTTTCAGGGTTTTCTAGCTCAAACCGTGTCTGTGTCTCTGTCAGCGTTTCTTCCTCTGTCACGAACAATGGCAGGATTTCCTGACAGCTGAATGTCCGCGAGTCTCTTGAAACGCTGTTCCTCTCCTCTGCATCACAAACAACATGCACACCATTAATATAGCCCAAATCATAATGCCACGAGCAACAGTTACACTTTCACATGCTATTAAAAAGTAAAACCTATTAAATTATGACTTGACATTAATCATCAAAAGCACTCACTGCTAATATGATCAAAGAACGCACCAGAAAATAATATTGCTCCAGTAAAGATATATAAATATTCACAAAAATAAGTATTTTTATTTTTTAGGTTTATAATATATATTTTTTTTCTTCCTTTTTTTCTTTCTTGAAACAAGTTTGTTGTTTGTTGAATTCTCTCTCTCTCTCTCTCTCTCTCTCTCTCTCTCTCTCTCTCTCTCTCTCTCTCTCTATATATATATATATATATATATATATATATATATATATATATATATATATATATATAATTTATAAACAGCGTGTTGTAAACTTAATATATTTAATTAAACATATGATTAATTAAATATGTATAATAAAGAAAATTACATATAAATTAAAATATATTAAGTAATTCAAGTATATTCAGTATATATATATATACACCGTATATTTATATTTATAAATTAAATATATTAAGATTATATATACAAAATAAATTCACTGTACAAAAGTTCGGGGTTGCTAATATTTTTTTAATGTTTTTGAAAGAAGCTGCTTCTGAAGTCTCTTATTTGATCAGAAATACAGTAAAAACAGTAATATTGTGAAATGTTGAGAACTGTTTTCTATTGTAATATTGTATATATAAAAGTGTTATTTCTCATATTACTGACCCCAAAGGTAATGAGTTTTCCTGATGCTCCCTGCTCCGCAGACGTTCACCCCGAAGCTGGTCCTGCTGGACTTCATCGACACGGAGAGCCTGGCGGACGCGATCGCGGAGATCTGCGAGTGCTACGGCTGTGTGGACGTGCTGATCTGCAACAGCAGCATGAAGGTCAAGGCGCCCGTGCAGGACCTCTCCCTGGAGATGGACAAAGCCGTCATGGACGTCAACTACTTCGGGCCCATCACGCTGGCCAAAGGTACTGTAAAACATTATCGGGATTTAAAAAATGCTACGGTGAAAAACTGTTAATTGCGGTGAGTGATAGATATACATGTAATGCAATTTTACAGTAAAATACCGTTAAATTTACACGTAATTTTAAAAAAGTGTCAGTATGGTGGTGTTTAGTGTGTGTGTGAATGACACTGTGCAGCTTTTATATATTAATATTAACTTTCTTGTGGAAAAGCAGCTTGTGATGAGCTTTGATTGATCATGTGACTCTCATCTCCACTGTGATTGGTGGTTGTCAGTGTATTACAATGGTACAAAACAGATATTAGTACTTCAATAGGTTTTCATATCAGATAGTGAAATTATTACGGTAAATTTAAGTTACGTCTGTAAAACCTAAAATGTTGCTACTGTATTTTTACGGTAAATTTAAGTTACGTCTGTAAAACTTAAAATGTTGCTACCGTATTTTTACGGTAAGTTTCTGGCAAACACAGCTGCCGTTTTTTTACCGTAAATTTAACCGATTTTTTCCCCAGTGTAGAGCGAGGACCGTGGCCAGTGTTTACTGGTGTAAAGGACGATATAAAGAGCTGCTTGTGTTTGTTTGCAGGCGTCCTGCCGTTGATGATCACGAGACGGACGGGTCAATTCGTGCTGGTCAACAGCATCCAAGGGAAACTGGCTCTTCCATTCCGGACCTGCTGTAAGAGTCACCGCTCAGACACACCGTTCACATGCGTTTATACATGTAGAGTCTTTACTTACCCCTGTAGGCAATCATTTTATCCCTTAAAACTCATCTTTAATCACCAAAATTACATATTTAAAAGTTTTTTCCTTGAAAATAATTCTTCATGGTTTAAAATATCTTGAATGTAACTCGACACCCTTGCCTCATTTAGTATGCGCAGTTCTATGAATATGCAAATGAGCCCCGCCTCCACTCACTCACTCACTCACTCACTCACTCACTCAGAGATCCACTGGTTGACGATCACACGTTGATCTGATTGGTCAAGGTAGTGTGACGTCCAGCGATTTCAAACCGTGTGTTTGAGACTGTCTTTGGTTCACTGCAGTTTTAAGCAGAAAATACTCAGCAATGCTGTCCACTTATGAACTTACACATGTGTGTGTTAAAGCAGATTAATAACACCACATACACACATACACTACATTAAAAGCTGGATTAAAAGACATTCAAAATCAAAACTTGTATATCGAGTGAAGTGCTACTGGAACAAGAGCAAATGTGGGCGGGACTTGATTGTGTCTGTGTGGAATTGATTGGATGGTTGTGGTTTGCTATTGGCTGATCTCATGTGAGTGACAGGTTGCCCCGCCCACATCATCAGAGAAGAGAAGGGAAGTCGCTATTTTTCTGATTCAAGATTACCAAGAACATTAATGATGTGCACAGATAAATAATTCATAATGGACACTGCAATATTCCATAAAAATAAAAAGAATGGTCGATTTAGATTTCTGCTCAAATGTGTGTTTTAGACGCTGCCTCCAAGCATGCGGTCCAGGCGTTCTTTGACTGTCTGAGAGCGGAGGTGGAGGAGTACGGCATCTCCGTCAGCACCATCAGCCACACCTTCATTAACGCCACGCCCACCGACGCCCCGCCCACTAAAGCCACGCCCACCAACCCCCTCTGGGCCTGTGAGTAAAGCATCCGGCACTGACTCGCTGTCAGGCAGGAACACAATTACTGCAGTTAGTAGTTCAGTGTGTACAGTAAGAACTGGCACACACCCTTGGGTACACCTGGATCCGGACGCACCTTTGCTGAAACTGAACAGGAATTGAGTCACGCTCCTTCTGTGGGATACACACCTTCAAAAACCCAGTGAACAAGAATATGAGGGATCATCTCGGAGTGTTGCAGTGAAAAGTGATTCATGATTCTCATTGAAGTATGCAGGAAAAAATGTGTGTGTTATATATATATACACACACACGGTTTCCTGAATGGATATGCAATATATATATATACATAAAATCATGAAAAACTGGAAAAATCAATAAATGAAGACATTTTTTATTAATCAAATCGCAAAAAAAATGGTACATGACCAAATTTGAGCATTAACAATCGTGTTCAGAACATTTAGGGACGGTTTAAACGATTAACGGCCTGGAAAACATTAATCTAATCAATAACAAATTGGGAAAAAAGGTATATTAAAGATACTTTCTCTGAAAATAAGTCTACATCTTATTCACTGTTGCTTCTCGAGTAAATTTATCTTATTTAAGGATTCAAATTTTTTTTTAATTACCGAAAAGACTTGCTACTTGAAATAATAATATACACATTAACTGAAAAAATAAAAATAATACATTTGATTTAATCTAGTTATCAAAATAGTTCTTATTTTCATTTAGTTTAACATGATGATGTATGAAATAACTAAAACTGAAATAAAAATGAAGGCTGCGTTTTGGAATGAACTATGTCTCATGATTTTGTGTGTAAGCAGTTGAAGAAAAAAAACCCTGTAAACATAAAGCCTCTGGTCCGGTTAGATGGTAAAGTGCGACACCTGTTCGGTGTTCTTGCCGTCACACACATAGATATACATAATAAAGGCTAGATGTCTCGTCCGCGTTGCTGGCCAATGGAGGTCGACGTCCGCACACGGCGGCCATCTTGCCACAGTCAGCTCGCTCACTCGTAACATTGTGTTTTAATGGTGCATGTACTTTTTAAATAACCATAACTTGCTAAATTTTCTACCGATTTTCAAACGGGTTGGTTTGTTATAAACGTCAGAGATGTAGTTATGACACTGCATACTTATGAATAATTATAATATTATATATTTCAACATGTTCAAGCATCCAGAATTATAGCCACGTTAATAACGTTTGTAAGAAACCAAACCGTTTGTAAATCCGTCAAGATTTCAGCGAGATAAGAGTATTTGTGTTCACTCACCTTACATCAGGAACCACAGAGCCCGCCAGAACGCTTGCCGGTGACAAGATGGCCGCTGGTGATGCCCTTAGAGACTCCGCCGTAGGACATCTAGCCTTTATTATGGATATCTATGGCTGTTACACCCAGTGATTACAGTTTATAAAGTTATAAATATGGATATTTCTTCTACAAAAACATGGCTTACCACAGACCCCGCCAGAACGCTTGCCTGTGACAAGATGGCCGCCGGTGATGCCGTTAGAGACTCCGCCGTAAGACATCTAGCCTCTGTATACCTGTGTTCACACACACTCTGTGTGTTGCAGATATCTCCAGCAGACTGAACACCCACGGCGTGAGTCCCGGGAGTCTGGCGCGGGAGATCGTGAGGACGGTGAACCGGCAGAAGCGCGAGGTGTTGCTCGCGCACCCGGTGCCGTGGCTCGCGCTGGTCACGCGCGCGCTGATGCCCGGATGCTTCTTCGCGGTGGCGTCCGCGGGCGTGAGGGACGGAGCCGCCGAGCAGCTCAAGTAGAGGATCTGCTCACGACAGATGAAGCACGGCAACTACACGTCAACAGAGCAAAGAGTTAAAGCGGTGTTTGATTATGATTTGACTTTTCTAGCTGTAGTTAGTGTGTAATGTTGTGTTGTCTAACTGTAGTTAGTGTGTAATGTTGTGTTGTCTAACTGTAGTTAGTGTGTAATGTTGTGTTTTCTAACTGTAGTTAGTGTGTAATGTTGTGTTGTCTAACTGTAGTTAGTGTGTAATGTTGTGTTTTCTAACTGTAGTTAGTGTGTAATGTTGTGTTTTCTAACTGTAGTTAGTGTGTAATGTTGTGTTGTCTAACTGTAGTTAGTGTGTAATGTTGTGTTTTCTGACTGTAGTTAGTGTGTAATGTTGTGTTTTCTAACTGTAGTTAGTGTGTAATGTTGTGTTTTCTAACTGTAGTTAGTGTGTAATGTTGTGTTTTCTAACTGTAGTTAGTGTGTAATGTTGTGTTTTCTGACTGTAGTTAGTGTGTAATGTTGTGTTGTCTAACTGTAGTTAGTGTGTAATGTTGTGTTGTCTAACTGTAGTTAGTGTGTAATGTTGTGTTTTCTAACTGTAGTTAGTGTGTAATGTT
>NC_136896.1:31343431-31346025 GCF_949152265.1 Phoxinus phoxinus
AAAGTTACATCTCAAACCGCTTCTCAAAAATAAGAAAAATTGGTAACACTTTACAGTAAGGTTCATTAGTTAACATGAACTAATAATGAGCAATACTTCTACAGCATTTATTAATCTTAGTTCATATTAATTTCAACATTTACTAATACTTTATTAAAACCAAAGGTTGTATTAGTGAACATTAGTTACTGCACTGTGAACTAACATGAACACACAATGAACAGCTGGATTATTATTAACTAACATTAACAAATATTAATAAATACTGTAGCACATGTATTGCTCATTGTTAGTTCATGTTAGTTAATATATACCATATTGTAAAGTGTTGCCATAATAATAATAAACTTTATTTTCTATAGAGCCCTTTAAAAGTTACTGTACATCTTTTTTTTTTTTTTTTTTTTAACAATTGTTTATTGAGTTTTCTTTTTTAAAGTCATGAAATACAAAGATACCAAGCAAAAAGCAACTATACAAATCTAGAACCAACCCACCCCATCCCACCCCACCCCTGGTAGACTACAAGAGGGATAGAAAAATAATAATAATAAAGAAAAAAAAATGACAAGTACAAATATTGAATGTCTTACATGGATGTTAAAAAAGTTGACACAATATCCAAAGTAGCTTGCCATAAATCCACAGTCTTAGCATCGGATCCATGCATACGAGAAGTCGAGAGTTCCATCGATATAATGTCCAGCAAAGATACTGTCCATGTTCGTCTGTCCATTGTGTGAGGAGGATTCCAGCGGTTAACTAACATTTTTTTTGCCGCTGTGAGAGCGGCTAACAGTAAATATCTCTGTCGAATGGATAAGGTAAGGACCCTAAAATCATTCAAAAAAAAAAAGGTGTGGGGTCAAACAAATATCAGTGTCCAACAGATATGATAAGTCTTGTGACAGCTGGGTCCAAAAAGGTGAGAGAGAGAAACAGTCCCAAAAGAAGTGCAAGTACGTGCCTAGAGATCCTTGAGAGCAAAGATTACACTTGGGAGAGGAGGATAGATTCATATAGAAACGTTTCATAGGAGTCAAGTAAACCCTATGTAGTAATTTCCAGTGTATCATTTGATGATTGGGGTTCTTGGAAGACAGCTTAAACATTTTCCATACCTGATCCGAAAATAAAACATGCACATCTTCATTAAGATCCTTGGCCCAAACAGTTGTAATAGATAAGGGTTTGTAAGAATACTCAAGAAGATACCGATAAATGACTGAAACAGAGGAGGGAGATCTCTCAGAAGGAAGGATTAATTTGCGCAGTGGGTGAATAGGTAAATTGGAGACCCAAGGCACCCCATATGCCCGAAGGGCCGATCTTATTCGCAAATACATATAAAAAGATGTACCTTGTAAATTATATTGAGCTTTAATGTTCTGAAATGATTTTAGACCCATATCATCATAGATCTCTCCCAAAGTGTTTACTTTTTTCCCCCATTGCGGACAATGAAAAGGGACCTTGCCAGACAAAAGATTATTATTATGGAAAATAGGCGAATGCTTATGCCAAATTGTAACTTGGTGTGTTTGCTTTTCGACTTCCCTCCAAGTGGAAAGAAGATGAGTTACAATGGGACCAAACTGAGATTTACACTGCCTCAGTGGAACCCCGGAAAAAACAAGATGCTTCAGTTCATAGGGATAAACTATAGATTCCTCAAGTGCTCTCCATGAAACAGAAGCATCAGAATCAAACCAGACTGATAAAGGGCGGAGAGTAAAGGCTTGAGCATAAAGTCTAAAATTAGGGAAAGACAGACCTCCATGTAATCTGTCACGCTGTAAAGTAGTCAGCTTGATTCGAGGACGTTTTCCATCCCATATATACCGAGAAACGCATGCATTGAGTTTATTCCAAAAGCCAGCAGGTGGAGAAAGAGGAATCATAGATGAAAAGAAATTAATACGTGCAAGAACATTCATTTTAATTACAGATATACGAGCATGAAAAGAAGTAGGGAGACGAGACCACTTTTCCAAGTCTGAGGATATTTTTGCTAAAATACTATTCAGGTTTTTCGAGATAATTTCCTTCAGGGATGGAAAGATATCTATCCCCAGGTACTTAAAGGATTGAACCACCGGAATAGATATGGATAGGGGTGTGGGGTCAATTTTGAAATTAAGGGGGAGTAAACATGACTTGGTCCAATTAATTTTAAAGCCAGAGAGGGATCCAAATTTGTCAAATAAATTCAACACCTGAGGGATAGAATGTGACGGTTTCTCCAAAAACAATAAGATGTCATCAGCAAACAATGAAATATGATGGTGTGTGTTTCTTATAGTTATTGGGGAGATAATTTCAGATTGTCGGACCGCTTGAGCTAAGGGTTCCAAGGATAAAGCAAACAACAGAGGAGAAAGCGGGCAACCCTGACGAGTACCTCGCTGTATAAGGAATGGATTTGAACAAACTGAACCTGTAAGAACAGTAGCTGCTGGATTGGTATACAGAATTTTAATCATGTTTATAAAACTTGATCCTAAACCCAGATGTTGTAGAACCACCCACAAATAGTCCCATTCTAGCTGGTCGAAAGCTTTCATCGCATCCAGAGATAATACTGCGCAAGGGGA
>NC_136896.1:31346225-31411225 GCF_949152265.1 Phoxinus phoxinus
TCAACATCACATAGATTTTTTTTTAATTCATAAAATAACTTATTTTTATGTAATATTCTTGTTTGTTTGACTATTTCAAGACTTTGCTATGGAAGCTTGTTTCCACCACAGAATAAAATCACAGTAATACTTTTTATCCCACAATTATAACTTTTTTTCTTGCAACTGCAAGTTTATATGTGTTTATATTCAGATATGTGACCCTGGACCACAAAACCAGTTACTTTGGTAATTTTTGAGATGTATACATCATCTGAAAGCTGAATAAATAATCTCTCCACTGATGTGTGGTGTGTTAGGATAGGACAATATTTGGTCGAGACACAACTATTGAAAATCTGGAATCTGAGGAGCAAAAAAATTTAAACATTGAGAAAATCTCCTTTAAAGTTGTGCATTTATGTTCACGATTGTGCTGCATTCACTCACACAAATACATGTTTTATATATTTACGGTAGGACATTTACTAAATATCTTCATGGAACATGATCTTAATATCCTCATGATTTTTGGCATAAAAGAAAAATGGATAATTTTGACCCGTACAGTGTATAGTTGCTATTGCCACAGATATACCCGTGCGGCTCCAGACTGGGGTTGTGCTCCAGGGTCACATATTAATTGCGAGTTATAAAGTCTGCATTCTGAGATATAAACTCTTAACTTCTATTATTTAACACTTTGTCCTTGTCTTTATTAAAACTCGATCACTCAGTGCTGGATTAAAGCGGTGTAATAACGGGTGAGCATGATGTCCTCCCGCTGAGGTCTGCATGTCAGGATGGTGTTAAATCTTCACACACTAAAGCGTCTCCAGCTCTGCATCAGTCTAATCCTGCTTTCCTCTAAGAGGGTTTGGAGCTTGCCGATGGATGAGAGAGATTAACTTTAACTCCAGTACAGGTGAAGCCTGCTGGGACTCATTAACTGGGTTAAACCGTTAAAGCACAGTCTGTCCTCAAGACCAGTTCAACCAGTCCTCGGGAAGAGCCAGCCGAGGATAAACACATGCAATAAATGCATCATCTCAGAAAGCGAACGCATGCAAAACAGAAGATATTGCTCCATCTCAGCAGATAAAGAAGCATTCAGAGACTCAATCTGCACACACACACACACACACACACACACACACACACACACACATAATGTTCTTTAAACGGATGAATCACCACAAAATGACATTTTATATTTACAAACACTATTTTTCTGGAACACTAAAGTCATTTTTTGAAGAATATCCTGTTGTAATGCATAGAGTCATTAGGGTTAGCACATTTAAAGCGGTGGTTGATTATGATTAGACTTTTCTAACTGTAGTTAGTGTGTAATGTTTAGTTAGTGTGTAATGTTTAGTTAGTGTGTAATGTTGTGTTTTCTGACTGTAGTTAGTGTGTAATGTTGTGTTTTCTAACTGTAGTTAGTGTGTAATGTTGTGTTTTCTAGCTGTAGTTAGTGTGTAATGTTGTGTTTTCTGACTGTAGTTAGTGTGTAATGTTGTGTTTTCTAACTGTAGTTAGTGTGTAATGTTGTGTTTTCTGACTGTAGTTAGTGTGTAATGTTGTGTTTTCTAACTGTAGTTAGTGTGTAATGTTGTGTTTTCTAGCTGTAGTTAGTGTGTAATGTTGTGTTTTCTGACTGTAGTTAGTGTGTAATGTTGTGTTTTCTGACTGTAGTTAGTGTGTAATGTTGTGTTTTCTAGCTGTAGTTAGTGTGTAATGTTGTGTTTTCTAACTGTAGTTAGTGTGTAATGTTGTGTTTTCTAACTGTAGTTAGTGTGTAATGTTGTGTTTTCTGACTGTAGTTAGTGTGTAATGTTGTGTTTTCTAACTGTAGTTAGTGTGTAATGTTGTGTTTTCTGACTGTAGTTAGTGTGTAATGTTGTGTTTTCTAACTGTAGTTAGTGTGTAATGTTGTGTTTTCTGACTGTAGTTAGTGTGTAATGTTGTGTTTTCTAGCTGTAGTTAGTGTGTAATGTTGTGTTTTCTAACTGTAGTTAGTGTGTAATGTTGTGTTTTCTAACTGTAGTTAGTGTGTAATGTTGTGTTTTCTGACTGTAGTTAGTGTGTAATGTTGTGTTTTCTAGCTGTAGTTAGTGTGTAATGTTGTGTTGTCTAACTGTAGTTAGTGTGTAATGTTGTGTTTTCTGACTGTAGTTAGTGTGTAATGTTGTGTTTTCTGACTGTAGTTAGTGTGTAATGTTGTGTTTTCTAACTGTAGTTAGTGTGTAATGTTGTGTTGTCTAACTGTAGTTAGTGTGTAGTGTTGTGTTTTCTAACTGTAGTTAGTGTGTAATGTTGTGTTTTCTAACTGTAGTTAGTGTGTAATGTTGTGTTTTCTGACTGTAGTTAGTGTGTAATGTTGTGTTTTCTGACTGTAGTTAGTGTGTAATGTTGTGTTTTCTGACTGTAGTTAGTGTGTAATGTTGTGTTTTCTAACTGTAGTTAGTGTGTAATGTTGTGTTTTCTGACTGTAGTTAGTGTGTAATGTTGTGTTTTCTAACTGTAGTTAGTGTGTAATGTTGTGTTTTCTGACTGTAGTTAGTGTGTAATGTTGTGTTTTCTAGCTGTAGTTAGTGTGTAATGTTGTGTTTTCTAACTGTAGTTAGTGTGTAATGTTGTGTTTTCTAACTGTAGTTAGTGTGTAATGTTGTGTTTTCTGACTGTAGTTAGTGTGTAATGTTGTGTTTTCTAGCTGTAGTTAGTGTGTAATGTTGTGTTGTCTAACTGTAGTTAGTGTGTAATGTTGTGTTTTCTGACTGTAGTTAGTGTGTAATGTTGTGTTTTCTGACTGTAGTTAGTGTGTAATGTTGTGTTTTCTAACTGTAGTTAGTGTGTAATGTTGTGTTGTCTAACTGTAGTTAGTGTGTAGTGTTGTGTTTTCTAACTGTAGTTAGTGTGTAATGTTGTGTTTTCTAACTGTAGTTAGTGTGTAATGTTGTGTTTTCTGACTGTAGTTAGTGTGTAATGTTGTGTTTTCTGACTGTAGTTAGTGTGTAATGTTGTGTTTTCTGACTGTAGTTAGTGTGTAATGTTGTGTTTTCTGACTGTAGTTAGTGTGTAATGTTGTGTTTTCTAACTGTAGTTAGTGTGTAATGTTGTGTTTTCTAACTGTAGTTAGTGTGTAATGTTGTGTTTTCTGACTGTAGTTAGTGTGTAATGTTGTGTTTTCTAGCTGTAGTTAGTGTGTAATGTTGTGTTGTCTAACTGTAGTTAGTGTGTAATGTTGTGTTTTCTGACTGTAGTTAGTGTGTAATGTTGTGTTTTCTGACTGTAGTTAGTGTGTAATGTTGTGTTTTCTAACTGTAGTTAGTGTGTAGTGTTGTGTTGTCTAACTGTAGTTAGTGTGTAGTGTTGTGTTTTCTAACTGTAGTTAGTGTGTAATGTTGTGTTTTCTAACTGTAGTTAGTGTGTAATGTTGTGTTTTCTAACTGTAGTTAGTGTGTAATGTTGTGTTTTCTAACTGTAGTTAGTGTGTAATGTTGTGTTTTCTAACTGTAGTTAGTGTGTAATGTTGTGTTTTCTAACTGTAGTTAGTGTGTAATGTTGTGTTGTCTAACTGTAGTTAGTGTGTAATGTTGTGTTTTCTAACTGTAGTTAGTGTGTAGTGTTGTGTTGTCTAACTGTAGTTAGTGTGTAGTGTTGTGTTTTCTAACTGTAGTTAGTGTGTAATGTTGTGTTTTCTAACTGTAGTTAGTGTGTAATGTTGTGTTTTCTAACTGTAGTTAGTGTGTAATGTTGTGTTTTCTAACTGTAGTTAGTGTGTAATGTTGTGTTTTCTAACTGTAGTTAGTGTGTAATGTTGTGTTTTCTAACTGTAGTTAGTGTGTAATGTTGTGTTTTCTAACTGTAGTTAGTGTGTAATGTTGTGTTTTCTAACTGTAGTTAGTGTGTAATGTTGTGTTTTCTAACTGTAGTTAGTGTGTAATGTTGTGTTTTCTAACTGTAGTTAGTGTGTAGTGTTGTGTTTTCTAACTGTAGTTAGTGTGTAATGTTGTGTTTTCTAACTGTAGTTAGTGTGTAATGTTGTGTTTTCTAACTGTAGTTAGTGTGTAATGTTGTGTTTTCTAACTGTAGTTAGTGTGTAATGTTGTGTTTTCTAACTGTAGTTAGTGTGTAATGTTGTGTTTTCTAACTGTAGTTAGTGTGTAATGTTGTGTTTTCTGACTGTAGTTAGTGTGTAATGTTGTGTTTTCTAACTGTAGTTAGTGTGTAATGTTGTGTTTTCTAACTGTAGTTAGTGTGTAATGTTGTGTTTTCTAACTGTAGTTAGTGTGTAATGTTGTGTTTTCTAACTGTAGTTAGTGTGTAATGTTGTGTTTTCTGACTGTAGTTAGTGTGTAATGTTGTGTTTTCTAACTGTAGTTAGTGTGTAGTGTTGTGTTTTCTAACTGTAGTTAGTGTGTAATGTTGTGTTTTCTAACTGTAGTTAGTGTGTAATGTTGTGTTTTCTAACTATAGTTAGTGTGTAATGTGTTTTCTAACTGTAGTTAGTGTGTAATGTTGTGTTTTCTGACTGTAGTTAGTGTGTAATGTTGTGTTTTCTAGCTGTAGTTAATGTGTAATGTTGTGTTTTCTAGCTGTAGTTAGTGTGTAATGTTGTGTTTTCTAACTGTAGTTAGTGTGTAATGTTGTGTTTTCTAACTGTAGTTAGTGTGTAATGTTGTGTTTTCTAACTGTAGTTAGTGTGTAATGTTGTGTTTTCTAACTGTAGTTAGTGTGTAATGTTGTGTTTTCTAGCTGTAGTTAGTGTGTAATGTGTTTTCTAACTGTAGTTAGTGTGTAATGTTGTGTTTTCTAACTGTAGTTAGTGTGTAATGTTGTGTTTTCTAGCTGTAGTTAGTGTGTAATGTGTTTTCTAACTGTAGTTAGTGTGTAATGTTGTGTTTTCTGACTGTAGTTAGTGTGTAATGTTGTGTTTTCTAACTGTAGTTAGTGTGTAATGTTGTGTTTTCTGACTGTAGTTAGTGTGTAATGTTGTGTTTTCTAGCTGTAGTTAGTGTGTAATGTTGTGTTTTCTAACTGTAATTAGTGTGTAATGTTGTGTTTTCTAACTGTAGTTAGTGTGTAATGTTGTGTTTTCTAACTGTAGTTAGTGTGTAATGTTGTGTTTTCTAACTGTAGTTAGTGTGTAATGTTGTGTTTTCTGACTGTAGTTAGTGTGTAATGTTGTGTTTTCTAACTGTAGTTAGTGTGTAATGTTGTGTTTTCTAACTGTAGTTAGTGTGTAATGTTGTGTTTTCTAACTGTAGTTAGTGTGTAATGTTGTGTTTTCTAACTGTAGTTAGTGTGTAATGTTGTGTTTTCTAACTGTAGTTAGTGTGTAATGTTGTGTTTTCTGACTGTAGTTAGTGTGTAATGTTGTGTTTTCTAACTGTAGTTAGTGTGTAATGTTGTGTTTTCTAACTGTAGTTAGTGTGTAATGTTGTGTTTTCTAACTGTAGTTAGTGTGTAATGTTGTGTTTTCTAACTGTAGTTAGTGTGTAATGTTGTGTTTTCTGACTGTAGTTAGTGTGTAGTGTTGTGTTTTCTAACTGTAGTTAGTGTGTAATGTTGTGTTTTCTAACTGTAGTTAGTGTGTAATGTTGTGTTTTCTAACTGTAGTTAGTGTGTAATGTTGTGTTTTCTAACTGTAGTTAGTGTGTAATGTTGTGTTTTCTGACTGTAGTTAGTGTGTAATGTTTAGTTAGTTTGTAATGTTTAGTTAGTGTGTAATGTTTAGTTAGTGTGTAATGTTTAGTTAGTTTGTAATGTTTAGTTAGTGTGTAATGTTTAGTTAGAGTGTAATGTGTTTTCTGACTGTAGTTAGTGTGTAATGTTTAGTTAGTGTGTAATGTTGTGTTAGTGTGTAATGTTTAGTTAGTGTGTAATGTTTAGTTAGTGTGTAATGTTGTGTTTGATCATAAACAACATCTGCAAAGTTACAACGCTCAAAGTTCAGAGCAAAGGGAGATATTTACTTTTAAAGAAAAGGACGACAACAAGCGGCTGGTAGTGACATCACCAACCCTAACATTTACATAAACCCCGCCCCCGGAACACGATTTATAGATTATCATGACAGAATATGCTAATCAATGACTAGAAGATAGTTAACTCCACATAATCTACATAAACTCATCAACTAACCGTTCAGAAATGTCCTGTTCTTCTACATGTCACTTCTTCTCGAGTCTCTCAATCTTTCTGACTCCGGTTTCAACATAAAAGGCTAAAAGTTTTTGAAATGTTCTGTGTGTGTGTGTGTGTGTGAGGTAAAAGGACACAAACTCTTGATGCTCCGCCCCCTGTGCCGGGAGCAGCAGCTCATTTGCATTTAAAGGGACAGACACAAACGGTGTGTTTTTGCTCACCCTCAAAAAGTGACTTTAACATGCTATATAAACATATCTGTGGGGTATTTGAGCTAAAACTTCACACACACACTCTGGGGACATCAGAGACTTATTTTACATCTTGTGAGAAGGGCATTATACCCCCCACCCCTTAATGTGAAAACGCTCTTGAATTTCAAGTAGGTGACGAAAATGTAAGAAGTTTTCTGTGACTGTTGAGTATAAGTGTAATGTTGGCTTGCATTGTTTATTTTTGAGATGCTAATGCTAAGACGTCAAATCAGAAATAGTTCGATTAGTGTTCATCACCTCCACAATGCTTCAGTTTATTCGGGGGAATCGCATCTGAAGTCATCGTAAAAGGTTGAAACGCTGCTTTGTCACTAAAGAACCGAATGTGAGAGATCAGTCATGTTTCTGAAACTGAAAGAGTATTTTCACTCTCTTAAGGCTTTAAACAAACTTCAAACTTGCTAGCGTTCATGTACTATTTGTTGTTATTTCGCTTTTATTGGTCAATTCTATTTTCAGCAGACAGTGTGAGCCTAAAAAATATATGTTAGCCTACTCAAAAACTTTTTGAGATTTTTTTTCTTCCAATAAATAACAAAAGCTTCAAGCACACGTAGACTTCCCTGTGGAGCGGTGTGTAAACAATCTGAATATATACAGCGCGACAGATATAAAAGCGATTGACATCGCACAGAATAAAATGACATCCAGGATATCTTTTACTCGTGTTTTGTGCTCACAAACTCACACTCGCTCGGAACGACATATTTTAGTTTGAAAACGAAGACAGAATTAAATTTTTAAGTGGATTATCCCTTAAAGGTCTTGTCTCGCGGCGGCGCACGGACAACAGCGCGGCGGGATGTTCTCAGTAATGTATGACACGAGAGCTTGACATCTGAAATATTAATATCATTAAACACACAGACTGTCGGCTTGTCTTCTTCTTCTTCTTCTTCTCTATATTGCATGTTTCCCAGTCAGAGCCAATGCTCTGGTTAATTCAACACTTGTGTTTACTGCAGTGATTCCCTCAAATGACTCGAGAAAGTTTGTTTATTATGAGCCACAATATTTCATTTATGCATGACTCACAAATATGCATCACTTTAAGTTTATTAGTTCACGTTAAAACTGTGTAATCCAAACAGATGAAAGTTTTTTATGCAATTTTTTCTTATTTTTTTTTGAGTGCAGCCATTATATTTGTATTACATTACACTAATCCCAGCGTACATCATGTGTTTTCCTCATGCACGTCACACACAGCTTTATTATCATGATGAATTATGGACGTTGATGTAGAAAGGCGCTGTTGTAATGATATTTCAGGCTTATGGCCGTTCATACTTCAGAAGACTGACAGGTTTCGTCAGCGCATGTCTCTCAGAAAACACACTTTTGTGGCGTACACACAGCATGACGTGAGATTTGACTCTTAATAAAGCTCTGAGACTCATTACACTTTCATGAAAACTGTGTTTCTGCCCTGAGGAAATGAATGAGAGCCGCTGCTCGCTGGCCCTGACCCGGGGTCAGTCTTATAGAGGGCCACTTCATCATCCAGCAATCGGCTCCTGGACTCACAGAAGACGAGCGATTGCTCTGGACTGACTGGAGCGACCTTGTTCTCTGATCCTCGAAGACTAGTTCAATTGATCAAACTAACAGGTTTACGTTTACTAGCGTGACACTCACCAATGCAGCCGTGCACTAGCCACTGTCTTTCATATCAGAGCATTACTCTTCTATTTATTTAATATGCATTTAATGTATTTGTTACGTAATATAACACATTCATTTATTTTTAAATATGGATTATATTATAATTTATATATTTAATCATACACAAACACATATATATTTTATATAATATTTATTATAAATAAACGTTATAATACGTTATAAAACGTAAATAATATAATACACACACACACACACACACACACACACATTAACATTTTGAACTAAGTAAATTATGTATATAATCAAATATATATTATCACTTTTTATTAATACTGCTGCATTCAAAAAAATATTTTTTATCACTCAACTTATTATTGTTTAGGTATGATTGTAATATTTTTTAGCTATTTAATTTCGAAAACACACACACACACACACACACACACACACACACACACACACACACACACACACACACACACACACACACACACACACACACGAGTTATCATACAATCTTACTATTGTTTACAGTAAATATAACGATTTAAAATTTTTAATATACTTTTTATTTTTTAGGCATTTAATTTTACACAGACATGTGTGTGTGTGTGTGTGTGTGTGTGTGAGAGAGAGAAATTAAATATAGAATATAATAATACATAATATTAATATTTCTTCAAATGTATTATAAATAAATATTAAATATTTACAATAATTATATATATATATATATATATATATATACATATATATAATCAACATATCTATAATTACTTTGATTAATACTGCTGCATAAAATGTTTTGTTATATCATGCACACATATTATTGTTTAGATATGATGATTATGCAGACAAAATAGTGGCAAACCATCTAGAAATGTGACTATTATAGTGTATTGTACTGCATTACTGTTATATTGTGTCATGCATTATCATTATGCAGTATTATATTATAGATTTGAAGAGAACGGCAACAGAATCTGTAGAATGACGACCGACGGCTGTGTTAAAGAGAGTGCACGTTTGACCTTTTGACCCCGGGCACATCTGCACGTGGAAGATGAGAGAAATAAATCACAACATAAACCGGACACATCACCACAGAATGGCCGTGTAATGCGTTTACTCTGATGCTCATGATGCAAAATATCATTATGTGTAATGCAATAAATATCAGAACTGTAAACGCACGAAACACTCTCCGTGTTGTGTGATATCGCATTACCGTTCGCAGGTAATAAAGTCACGGTTATATCGTCTTCTGACGCTGGAAGAAATGCAATGGTGATAAACAGCGGCTGTATAGCTGGAGTGTGTGCAGATGAGAGTGTGTATACACACACCGTCCTCATGTACAGTAATGTGATCGCTCAGCTTTACCGCTCATCTGATAACTCCACAAACCAATTATGAGATCAGGAACGCCTGCTTTACTTCTTACAGAGCAGCTTACGCAGATCGCCCGAGGTGTGACGAGAGACTCGTATTCTGTGCCGTTTGATAATACACACATTAATATTTAGGCCTGTACTCATGTTGTTCCAATCCTTATGATTTATGAACATCATCTGAGGAACATCACAAGGGAGAAAAACACTATAGAAGTGGATCTGTGTGTGTCTTAACTTTACACACGTCTCGAGGCTCTGAATCAGAAAACAAACTACATGTTAAGAGGAACATTAACAAACACCTCATTTAGCATCTCCTATAATAATTCAATATACAAGGACCAGAATGAGATTTGATGACTTGAGTTGTTGTTTTTCCATTTAGTTGATTTTTAAAAACTTTTTTTAATCAAGGGAACAAACCTACTACTATTAAATGGTTAGTTTTAGACAAGTGTTTATGACTATATAGGACTCTATATGACAGGTGTTTATGACTATATATATGACAGGTGTTTATGACTATATATATGACAGGTGTTTATGACTCTATATATGACAGGTGTTTATGACTCTATATATGATAGGTGTTTATGACTATATAGGACTCTATATATGACAGGTGTTTATGACTCTATATATGACAGGTGTTTATGACTATATATGACAGGTGTTTATGACTATATAGGACTCTATATATGACAGGTGTTTATGACTATATAGGACTCTATATATGACAGGTGTTTATGACTATATATGACAGGTGTTTATGACTATATAGGACTCTATATATGGCAGGTGTTTATGACTATATATGACAGGTGTTTATGACTATATAGGACTCTATATATGACAGGTGTTTATGACTATATATGACAGGTGTTTATGACTATATAGGACTCTATATATGACAGGTGTTTATGACTATATATATGACAGGTGTTTATGACTCTATATATGACAGGTGTTTATGACTATATAGGACTCTATATATGACAGGTGTTTATGACTATATAGGACTCTATATATGACAGGTGTTTATGACTATATAGGACTCTATATATGACAGGTGTTTATGACTCTATATATGACAGGTGTTTATGACTATATATGACAGGTGTTTATGACTATATATGACAGGTGTTTATGACTATATATGACAGGTGTTTATGACTATATATGACAGGTGTTTATGACTCTATATATGACAGGTGTTTATGACTATATATGACTCTATATGTGACAGGTGTTTATGACTCTATATATGACAGGTGTTTATGACTATATATGACTCTATATATGACAGGTGTTTATGACTCTATATATGACAGGTGTTTATGACTCTATATATGACAGGTGTATATGACTCTATATATGACAGGTGTTTATGACTCTATATATGACAGGTGTATATGACTATATATGACAGGTGTTTATGACTCTATATATGACAGGTGTTTATGACTCTATATATGACAGGTGTATATGACTATATATGACAGGTGTTTATGACTCTATATATGACAGGTGTTTATGACTATATATGACAGGTGTTTATGACTCTATATATGACAGGTGTATATGACTATATATGACAGGTGTTTATGACTCTATATATGACAGGTGTATATGACTATATATGACTCTATATATGACAGGTGTTTATGACTATATATGACAGGTGTATATGACTATATATGACAGGTGTTTATGACTCTATATATGACAGGTGTTTATGACTCTATATATGACAGGTGTATATGACTATATATGACAGGTGTTTATGACTCTATATATGACAGGTGTTTATAACTATATATGACAGGTGTTTATGACTCTATATATGACAGGTGTATATGACTATATATGACAGGTGTTTATGACTCTATATATGACAGGTGTTTATGACTATATATGACAGGTGTTTATGACTCTATATATGACAGGTGTATATGACTATATATGACAGGTGTTTATGACTCTATATATGACAGGTGTTTATGACTCTATATATGACAGGTGTTTATGACTCTATATATGACAGGTGTTTATGACTCTATATATGACAGGTGTTTATGACTCTATATATGACAGGTGTTTATGACTCTATATATGACAGGTGTTTATGACTATATATGACAGGTGTTTATGACTCTATATATGACAGGTGTTTATGACTATATATGACAGGTGTTTATGATTATATATATGACAGGTGTTTATGACTATATAGGACTCTATATATGACAGGTGTTTATGACTCTATATATGACAGGTGTTTATGACTCTATATATGACAGGTGTTTATGACTATATAGGACTCTATATATGACAGGTGTTTATGACTCTATATATGACAGGTGTTTATGACTCTATATATGACAGGTGTTTATGACTATATATGACAGGTGTTTATGACTATATATATGACAGGTGTTTATGACTATAAAGGACTCTATATATATGACAGGTGTTTATGACTATATAGGACTCTATATATGACAGGTGTTTATGACTATATAGGACTCTATATATGACAGGTGTTTATGACTATATATGACAGGTGTTTATGACTCTATATATCACAGGTGTTTATGACTATATATGACAGGTGTTTATGACTATATATGACAGGTGTTTATGACTCTATATATGACAGGTGTTTATGAATATATATGACTATATATGACAGGTGTTTATGACTCTATATATGACAGGTGTATATGACTATATATGACTCTATATATGACAGGTGTTTATGACTATATATGACACTATATATGACAGGTGTTTATGACTATATATGACTCTATATATGACAGGTGTTTATGACTATATATGACAGGTGTTTATGACTCTATATATGACAGGTGTTTATGACTATATATGACTCTATATATGACAGGTGTTTATGACTATATATGACAGGTGTTTATGACTATATATGACAGGTGTTTATGACTCTATATATGACAGGTGTTTATGACTATATATGACAGGTGTTTATGACTATATATGACAGGTGTTTATGACTATATATGACAGGTGTGTATGACTCTATATATGACAGGTGTTTATGACTATATATGACTCTATATATGACAGGTGTTTATGACTATATATGACAGGTGTATATGACTCTATATATGACAGGTGTTTATGACTCTATATATGACAGGTGTATATGACTCTATATATGACAGGTGTATATGACTATATATGACAGGTGTTTATGACTCTATATATGACAGGTGTTTATGACTCTATATGACAGGTGTTTATGACTCTATATATGATGCACTTTTATCATGGATATTTTATGCAGCTCCAGCTTGGCCAGCTCATTTTATGTCTCAGTAGAGAAGCATTAAAAGGTTAAATCCCCCCAAAATTAAAATAATCCCATAATTTACTCAAAGCTCATGCACTTTTATGACGGATAGATGCACTTTTATGGTGATTCACTGCCATTATAAAGCTCGGAAGAGCCAGAACATTTTTAATATACCTCTGATTGTATTCGTCTGAGGGAAGAATGGCATATACACATAGGATGGCTTCAGGGTGAATAAATCATGGGGTCATTTTCATTTTTGGGTGAACTGTCACTTTAACCCCGCCTCCACCCGTCACCCTCCAATCAAACTCAGCTGAAGCTCCGCGCGCACTTTCATGAATGACCGCGAGCGGCTTCGGGACAGTCGCGTCAACGCGCTCCTGCACGGATCCCACAGTCTTCTATCCCATCATCAAGCATGGATATAACACGAGTGTCTCTGTGACTCAATGCAACTCTTCACTGCACATTTACTCACGGAATGAGACCCGGCACGCGCGATGATCATGATGATTATGTCTTCGCTACGGGACGCGCGCGTTGCTGTCATTCGTCAAATCCATGCCGTCAAAGTCACGCGAATAAAGTCCTGAGGAGAATGGCCGTGCACAGAGAGGGATGGCAACTTTCAGCAACGCGCCGCTGGACCTGCGGAGACTCCTGCAGAAACTAGCCGTCATGTTCTCCCTCAGCGTCGCGTGCGTCGCGGTGCTGTATCTTCTGCTGGGATGCTGTTGCTCGGACTCGACGGAGAGTTCACCGATGGGATGGGGTGATAATAAGACCGTGTTAAGTGTGGGAGAAGAGCTCAGCTCGACCCGGAGACTCCCGCACGCGCTCATTATCGGCGTAAAGAAGGGAGGAACGCGCGCGCTCCTGGAGTTCCTGAGGCTCCATCCGGACGTGCGCGCGCTTGGATCGGAACCGCACTTCTTTGACCGGCACTACGCGCGCGGACTCACCTGGTACAGGTAACGACGACCTTTGACCTTGATATTATACAGACACCAGATATAATTTTTTCACTAGTGTGTGCAGGACACTATTCATTTCTGTAAGCGAGGAGAGCAGAATAAAGTAAACTGTGACATTATAGGCTACCGCAAAATTCTTAAAACATTTATAAAAATTTGGGATCAAAACGTATTTAGCCACTTTGAGCTGGTCATGTTCTGCTGAAGTGTGTGTCTGTAACTGCTAATGCTCTTTTCACACACACTGAACACACTGAAGCATTGCTTGGTCACTGGTTGAGCTAAACTGGTATTATCTAATTGTGTAGTTAAATTTACCAGCTGACAGATATTCAACATAATTCATGTGTGAGACAGTCTAACAGAAGTGTGTGTGTGTGTGTGTGTGTGTGTGTGTGAGACAGTCTAACAGAAGGACGGACAAAACCTGTCAAATATCAACTGAGTTCTGTCATATTTTATTTACCGTTTTATAAACTATAGAATAAACTGATAATGTGAGAAATGTCTGAATATATTCTGGTCTGACTGTAATTTCCGTGATCATGCATTCAGTAAAGCTGTAATAATATAAAGCATGTAATACATTTAGAGCAGGTCAGGTCATTTTTCTGTGGAAAAAACAACAATGTTGTGTTGCTTTGTTGGATACCCTTTTGTTGTTGCTTTTATGTAGTTTTGATGAGCTGTCATTGGTTGCTGTGATGCATGGAGAAAATACAGGAAAAATAAGCAAAGTTTGGCGACTCTTAAAGGGACAGTGAACCCAAAAAGGAACATTATGTCATAATTTACAGTTTAACTCTTAAAAATAAAGGTTCCAAAATAGTTTGCACAGAGATTCCATAGAAGAACAATTTTGGTTCCCAGAGAATCTTTCAGTGATTAGTTCTTAAAATAACCACTTTTTCTTCTTTAATAATATAAAGAACCGTTTTCCAGTTTAAAGAACCTTTTAAGCAATGAAAAGATTCCATGGATGTTCTTTGAGTGAACCATTGATGGTAATAAAGAACCTTTACCAGGACAACAATGCTAAATAAAACAGCACATAGTCAAAAAAAATCAACTGCATAATTTATTCATGCATTGCATGCTGGGAGACAATTGTATAAATTTTTTTTTTAATGATTGTATTGTTTTAGTTAAATAATATTTTTTATTTAATATTTGGTATTTTGGGGGGAGTTTATGGTACTAAATTATATTTATGCAGTAGTTATAATCCATTCATTCACTTTTTTGAGCAAAGACCTAAAAATAAAATTTCCAATAAATCTCATAAATCTCGAATGCTTTGGATCACAGACTGAAGTTTGTTTGATCTCTTTTAAAGAAGACGCTTGGCAGATTATTGCTGAAGTGAATTTTTTTTTTTTTAAACTGACCTTGAAAAAAGTTACAAAAAATTACATTTATTGTTATGAAAAATGCACAAAAATTTCAATTTTTTAAATTTTTTTTCCAAAACTCTTTTTTACTCTAAAACTGTGAGAAAATCCAATCCATAAATCTAAACAAGTTGTGTTCAGAATGTGAGTGTGATGTGTCAGTAAATGATCTCTCAGTGAGATGTTGTTCGGCTGCAGTACCGAACGCCTCCACTAGAGGAAACTCTCTCATTTACAAAAAACTAAAAAAACGTAACATTTTTCGTTCAAAGATGACAGACGAGCACCAGTTTCTTGGGCACTGGAAACCATAATATTGCAATTGCAACAGTAAAACTATTACAATGCAAGTACAGCAACTGTGTATTAATACGGTTTATTAATAACTTTGCTTGCAGCATTTCTTTTCAGATAAATATCTTGTGTTGCAGAACATTCCTTTGTATAAATATAGACACTGTGAAGCGTCACCGGAATTTGCATGAACGGATCAGAACCGATTCTGCGAGTGTGAGTTGATCACGCGTGGCCTCGATGCAACACACTCCCGAAAGTCTGTTTGTGATGAACATCAGTGTATTATTTGATGAGGCGTGGTATCAATATAACACAATATTCATAAAGGCTGGAGTGAGAGAAATAATGCCATCTGGCTCCGCAATCCTCTGAAGTGGGGCTGGTGTTAATCGTCCCCGGAGCCGCTGCCAGATGTTGCTTTATATCGAGAACACTTGATAGTTTCAGTTTGAGCTGCTTTTGAAATATGTCAATTTCCTCAGAGGGATTGATAAATTTGTCAGATTGGGACTTCAGTCTGCGGAGGCCTTGCTCTCGCGTGGCTATGATTTATTCATTTGTTTGTCTCTAGAAAACAGTGACAGTTTGATCAACAAGAGATTTATCCTGGATGAAGTCTCACCGCTCAATGTTCTGGTTTGTCAGAGAGTGGACCAAACTCAATTATTCGCTTTAAACGGCTGATTGATTGTTTTGTCAGTTCACGATTGACTCTCTTAGTGTCTACATTAATTAGCCTGGAAATGCTTTTGTAACGAGCGCTTCTGCGGATGTCATGCCTGCCGGCGTATTGTGCTGATATTCCTTTGTGTGTGAGTATTGGCACACGAATCCCCCGAGCGGACAGACTGTCATCCCGCCGAGACCAGATGGACCCGCAGCATGACGGGCCACTTGACATTATTGCGAGACCCTTCAATTGATCTTTAACCCGAGTCACATTTTCCACCGCGCATAATGATCTGCGCCAGGACTTCATGTGGCCGAGGAGCGACGGATAAGCAGATCCTGGAATCTGACGAGGTCTAGCGGAATGGACCGGTCATTAATCTTGTTATCAAGCGTAGATTAAATCTGGTGTGTACGTGGGGGGGTGGGATGCATACTTCACAATCTCAGTTCAGATCTTACAGAAAAACACACTGTAAAAAAAAAATTAGGTTCAATTTACGGTACAAAAAAAACGGCATCTGTGGTTTCCAGAAATTTACCGTAAAAAATACGGTAGCAAAATTTTTGATTAAATTAAAATTAAAACTTAAATTTACAGTAAAAAAAATCATATTTCATTATGTGATATACTGTTAATTTACCGACCTATTGAAGTACTAAAATCTGTTTTGTACCATTGTAATACAGACAACCACCAATCACAGTGGAGATGAGAGTCACATGATCAATCACAGCTCATCACAAGCAGATTTACCTCAAGAAAGTTAATATTAACATATAGAAGCGGCACAGTCTCATTTACACACACACACACACACACACACACACACACACACACACACACACACACACACACACACACACACACACACACACACACACACACACACACACACACACACACACACACACACACACACACACACACACACACACACACACACACCTTATGTACATAACTGAGTAGAAAAAACTAAGAAAAACTATGAAGAAACTGAAGTCTGAAGTGTCACGCAGGGAATTGTGGGAATGTCAATTTATGTTTTTTCACTGTAAATTTTTAAATTTTTAACTTCCAAAAACTGTCAATTTAACGGTATTTTACTGTAAAATTACCATAAATGTAAAGTTAGATCTATTACAGTTATTCACCGTATATAGTACGGTAACTTTCTGTTAACCAATTACATTTTTTCACAGTTGCATTTTTATAGTCTTTTACCGTTATAATCATGACATTTGTTTAACATAAAACCCTAATGTAAATAACTGATTAGAAAAAAAAAGAAAAACTATGAAGCAACAGTTATTTCAACAAAAATACATTGAATTTAAAGTGTCACGCAGGGAATTGTGGGAATGTCAATTTACGTTTTTTTTTACTGTAAATTATACAATGACTTGTTCTTTTTCACTTCCAAAAACTGTATTTTATTGTAAAATTACATTAAACGAATCACCATATATGGAAACGTTGTTAACCAATGAAAAAAAAAAACTTTTACCGTTAAAATCATGATAAGTTTTTACAGTGTAGATAAAATCTGTAGTTCGTGGGTTCTAGATCTCATTCCAGATCTTACAGAACACAAGCCCAGATAAGCCGTGGATCAAGGCCGAGGTGAGAGAGGAAGTTTTGTCCTTACAGTGTTTCTACGATTGATTGGCGCCGGCGCTCGACCTTCACTTCATGCTGGCATCAAACCGGCTCGCTTGAGATTCAGTTACGATTAGCACAGGGCTTTATTCTGCCGAGGCTCCGAGCTCATGTTTCAAATGCCAATACTGTCACTCTGCTTTAAAGAAATCCATGTGGTGTAAGTCACCCTCAGTAGTGCAGGAGATAGATCCAGCAGAAGTGTGTGCATGAGGGATATCAGAGACGCTCTGAAACACACATTTACTGTTTATGAGGTCTAAAAAATATCAATATATTGATTCAGAAAACAGAACTAGCTTTAGCACTGCATTTTTACACATCAATAGTGCATTCGGAAAGTGTTCACAGCGCTTCACTTTTTCCACATTGTTAAGTTACAAAATTATTTATTTTCCTCAAAATGATTATTATTTTCTTATTCATTAATTTCCGTTAATTCTACAAATACCCCATAATGACAACGTGAAAGAACTGCAAAAAATGCTTTTCTTACTCAGTATTTGTGTCTTGTTTCCAGTCCAAATATCAAACATTTCTTAAATCAAGATGCATTTCCTAAAGTAGTAAATTGACATAAGATATTTTGTCCTGTTTTCTGGCGGAATTAATCAAAATGAAGTGAGTTTTTGCTTAAAAAAGCATAATGATCTGCCAATGGGGTAAACATTTTTTTTTTTTTAAATTAACATTATTTTTCTGACCCCCATCAGCAGATAATTTTGCTTTTTTTAAGCATCAACTCACTTCATTTTGATTTATTCCGCCGGAAAACAGGACGTAATATCTTATGTCATTTTACTACTTTAGTGAATGCATCTTGATTGAAGATATCTTTGATATTTGGACTGGAAACAAGACAAAAATACTAAGAAAAGCATGTTTTGCCGAGTGAATAGTTTCCGGATGCGTGTATCTGGTGTGTAGTGCAGGAGATAATCTAACAGAGGTGTGTGTGTATCTGGTGTGTCACCCTCAGTAGTGCACGAGATAGATGTGTGTGTGGATGAGGAGGGATATCAGAGATCCTCTGAAACACACATTTGCAGTTTTTGAGGTCTGAAAAACATCAATATATTGATTCAGAACTAGTGGAGGGACCGGCGAGCCGAACCTAAAATCTCGAGGTCGATTTCCTGGAGACATCCGGGAGAATAAGCAGTGTGTGTGTGTGTGTGTGTGTGTTCCCGTCCGGAAGAACTTGGGGAATGATCCCGCGTCACTCGCTGGAATCTGGTCCGCTGACGTCCTCACATTATGAGAAGAACTCATTTGCAACTCAATGGAGATGTCATTAAAATGGCCATTTAAATTCAAAGCCAAACGTTGATTTTGGCGAGAGGTTTTGCTTTTTTAACATCATATGTTTGATCGGCAAACACCCGATCGCTGGTGAGCGCTCCTGTCGATGAACTGAGACGTGCCTTTATAGCGACTCACGTCCCGAGAGGAGGACATTCATTATTAATGCGGTCAATACCAGCAGTGCATCTACTTCACAACGGCATACACTCATCAGTCCAGTTTCTGATGATGATATTAATACAAGAGACTTTTAATGAATTCATATTAAACTTGCTTTTCAAACACAATCAAAACAACACGCTTCATGCTAGTGGAGCCAGACAATTATTATATAGGTGACACTTTACAGTAAAGTTCATTAGTTGACATGATTTAAGAATGAGCAATACTTCTACAGCATTTATTAATCTTAGTAATATTCATTTCAACATTTACTAATATGTTATTAAAATCAAAGGTTGTATTTGTTAGCATTAGTTACTGCACTGTGAACTAGAGCTGCCATTATACAATACTGCGTGAAAATTACGGCAGAAATATAGAATATATATTAAATATATGTTGTGTGTGTGTATGTATGCTGTTGTGTGTGTGTGTGCTGTTGTGTGTGTGTGTGTGTGTGTGCTGTTGTGTGTGTGTGCTGTTGTGTGTGTACTGGCATCAGTATACAGCGCTTTATGAGATCAGCATAAGCTCTGGTCCACTGCTGGATCATTAGGGTCCTCAGGGAGTGTGTGTCGGGGAGTGTGTGTGTGTGTGTGTGTGTCGGGATCTGCCGTCTGCGGCCCCTGATGATGGATGTTTCTGGGAAGTGGACAGAGTTACAACTGACTGGCTCTTTAATGGCCTCTATATGCAAAGAAACGGATGGTTGGGCCAACACACACACACACACACACACACACACGCACCATATTTGCCTCTGAAAACCTCTCACACACACACACACACACACACACACAAACACACGCGCGCACACACTTTTTTTTCAATGATTTGTTATCAAAACTTTTTATCTTTTGTCAAATCAACTTCAATAACTAATGTGTGAATATAACACTATTTTGAGTTGCTGTTTATTAAACATTCTTCTTCATTGTATTAACTACATTTTTAATTACAACGAACTCAAAATTTTAAGGCAACAAGGTAACTTGCTTTTTTAAGTTAAACCAACTTTTTTTTTTTACAGTGCACACACACTTCAGGCGTTTAATTTTATCTATATATCTATATATCTATATATACATATGTATATGTATATATATAGAGAGAGAGACACTAGCATGTCCTTGAGCATCCAGGTGTGTGTGTGAGGTGTTTATTTGTAAGTCAGCGTTTATAAAAATGAAAAACAAAGGCTTTATCTTCTCATTAAACCGCTTCATTGGAATGAGAAAACTCTCATCACATCCATTGCTGTGTCTGGACAGAAGACGCGTAATTGCCTCACATCTGTGTGTGTGTGTGTGTAGCGAGCCGCTGATGAGCCCATCTACACACTCCACCTGCCGCCCACACCAGCTGAGACACACACACACACACACACACACACAAACCCCCACGATCAATACACACGGCAGCGCTGGGTTTATTCAGTGAGTCTCCGGCCAAACGCTGCTCAATTAGAGGAGACCTGCGGTGGCTTCAAAGCTCTCACACACACACACACACACACACACACACACACACACACACACACACACACACACACACACACACACACACACACACACACACACACACACACACACACACACACACACACACACACACACACACACACACACACACACACACACACACACACACACACACACACACACACACACACACACACACACACACACACACACACACACACACACACACACACACACACACACACACACAATCCATATCACTTACATTGATCTTTATATCCTCTGAACATTTTACAAACAAAGACTTACCTGTCCGGAATCAGGCTTTATGAGTTACGCTAATTCTCATAAGGAAACATATATCGGCTGATCAATGTAAACTGAAGACCAGGATGATCTGAATTAAAATCTTTGTTCTTTTACTCAGTTAAATTAAAGCAGATGTAGTGTACACTCAAATAAACTTAGATTTAAACTGCACTGCAGGGCAATGACACAAACACTCGTGTCCACAATAAAGAAACGTACAAATCTAGTAAAACATTTTCAGAAATAGAACCTTGGTCAAAAAAAAAAAAAAGATTTGAGTCATTGCAATTTATTTTCAGAAATGTTAAGACAAGTTTATATTTATATTTTTTATGTATATATATCTATATTATTAAATGTATATTAATTGATGCATTTATAAACGTATATATATTTTTAAATATCATAAATGATAAATTCATAAATATCACTGTGTTTGACCAAATGTTGACATTTTACAACCTGAACTGACCTTGCCGTGCCATAATATATCAAGACTTGACACAATTTCCTGTGGACTAAATGTTTTTCAGATATTTAATTTGCAGTTTTGGTGATTTATTTGGTCAAACTACTTTCTTTTTATTTATTTCAAAGCATTTTATTCTTTAATTATAATTATTATTTTTTCCATTAGGATGTTGTATCACCCTCACATGACGTGAATAATTAATGGCGGGACTAATAGACGCGCTGATAGGCCGAGGTAAAGAGGTAAAGTGCTCTCTCAGATGAAGTCATGACGGCGGGGATTGGCATCGATACGAGTGTCTCCTGCAAACACACGAGAGATCATGTGGCGTGTGCTCATTAGCCACGTTTACATTACCCTTCAAATTGCGAATTGAAAACACAGCCAATGGAAACACATCATTTTTGCAAAAACTCCCATATATCGCAAAAAAGTTTTTAACTGCAATGGAAACAGTTTTTGCACTCTTACAGGTCAGCTGACGTAGAGGACGCGGTGTGTTTGGACAGAAGACGAGACACAGTTCTTCTTTAAACTCATAAAATACTAAAGTATTACGGCAATGCTGGATTCTGAACAACAAAGAAATGCCACAATTTATAAGAAGCAGAAGTGAGTGAGAAACTCCAGAAACTCCTCATATGAGCCGCTCTCAGTATAAAGGTCTTTCTTTGCCAGTAATGCTTGGATAAAACACTACGACTCCTTCCATTAAAAATAATGTCTAGTTACTGGGATATATAACCTACCAACATCCGTTGCCATGATTTTTGGAATGAAAGCAAACAAGAACAGTCTTTAATCATTAATACAAGCAATGAACACAAGGAGAAAGCTTTGCAGAACAACCTCATGAATGAACCGAGGAAACTGAGCACTTAAACACACAGAACATGATAATAAACATAACTAGAAACAGGTGTGCAACATAATCAGTAACCATGGAAACTAAAAGTGACCCGGAACACACTGAAAACAAACAGACTCGTAACAACTACGAGCATCACACATCTAAATACTGTCCGTGATCAGCAAGTCTGATTCACTCTTAGAGGAAAAGCTTCTATATAGAAGCTTTTAAGTGTTCCATCATTTTATGGATTTAGTTTTAAAGTCCCCCTGTAGACAATTATTTTATCCCTTAAAACTCATCTTTGATCACCAAAATTACATATTTAACGTTTACGTTTTTTCCTTGAAAAATGTCTTCGTGCCTTAAAATATCTTGAATGTAACTCGACACCCTCGCCTCATTTAGTATGCGCGGTTCTATGAATATGCAAATGAGCCCCGCCTCCACTCACTCACTCACTCAGAGATCCACTGGTGGACGATCACACGTTGATCTGATTGGTCAAGGTAGTGTGTGACGTCAGAAACATCAGCGATTTCAAGCCGTGTTTTTGAGACTGTCTTTGGTTCACTGCAGTTTTAAGCAGAAAATACTCAGCAATGCTGTCCACTTATGAACTTACACATGGTGTGTGTTAAAGCAGATTAATAACTCCACATACACACATAAACTACATTAAACGCTGGATTTTCACCTCAGGGGGACTTTTATTAATATTGTTATGGCTCTAACAGTCATTTTTGTAGGTTAGTCATGTTTTTTTTTTCATTAATGAGAAACTTTCAAAACTGGTTTTGATTTCTGAAAAGTTGCATTTAATCATCGAGCATTTTTATTATAAAATAGCAGAATTTGATTGATTCAGCATCACAGATCTCATGTTTAGCTGAACTATTCTCTTTGACTTCTGGCATTTTGTCTCGTCAGCTCTATTTATACAGCACTTCTACAATACAGAGTTTCAAAGCAGCTTTACAGAGATCACAGGAAAATAATGCAACAAAGATTGTTCCTAGAAGAAAATAGCGTCTTTTTGTTGTAAAAAAGTTTAGTTCCTTTATAGCCGCTCTGGAGAAACCGTGATGTGATCGTCCAGCTCAGCTCAGTTCTCATATACTGCAGGAGATCAATAATATTGCTGAATATTAAATGCATAATTTTGCATTTGTATCATTAGAATCTATTCCAGTGTGTTTGGCCGTGTCGTCTCTCAAACACACATGAGATGTGGTGGTGTGGTAAAGGCAGGGGTGCAGGTGGACCATTAAACCCGCGGGCCGATGAGCCGCTTACAACACACGAGTCCCATCTGCCGACACAAAGGAACACGCGCACGCATGCCATTAGTTCCCCGTGATGGATGCCGGCTGCACATCTGCCGGAGAACCAGCTTTACTGATGCACTCTGGGAAACACCGGACTTCTCATTTACAGCCAATAAGAGCGGGTTCTGCTCGAGGACAGAGAGCACGTGTCCTCATTAGCTCAGGTGTGATCAATACTCCAGCAGATCCGGGTTAACACAAGAGTCACGCTGGCATAGGGGAAGACAAGACCTCAACTTCATTTATATAGCGCTTTTAACTCTTTACTTTCCTAACTCTTCCTATACATAATAATGTATAAAAAGATTTATGCATCATCTGACAGCTGAATAAATAATCTCTCCACTGATGTGTGGTGTGTTAGGATAGGACAATATTTGGTCGAGACACAACTATTGAAAATCTGGAATCTGAGGAGCAAAAAAATCTAAACATTGAGAAAATCTCCTTTAAAGTTGTGCATTTATGTTCACGATTGTGCTGCATTCACTCACAAAAATACATGTTTTATATATTTACGGCAGGACATTTACTAAATATCTTCATGGAACATGATCTTAATATCCTCATGATTTTTGGCATAAAAGAAAAATGGATAATTTTGACCCGTACAGTGTATAGTTGCTATTGCCACAGAGATACCCGTGCGGCTCCAGGGTTTGTGCTCCAGGGACACATATTATTAGAAATAGCATTTTCCATAGTATACAGTGCCACAAATATTATATTTTCTTTCTCATTCTATGATAAGAATCCATGTTTGAATATAAAAAGCCATTTATACATCTGTCAGATTTTAAAGTAGATTTGAGCAGCAGAAGTAGATTTATTTTTGTCAAATTTATTCAATAAATGCATATCAGATCATATATGATTTTATTATAGCAAGACATTTGATACCATTGTTATTTTAATATCATTACCATTATGGTTTTAATGTTTTGAAGTATTTTTTCATCAGTACTTTTTCATTTTCATTTTAACTTTACTTAAAGTTTTAGTAATTTTGTTGCATGTTTTTGACTTTAAAAAAAGTCTATTGTTTTTATTAATTTTTATTTATTTTAGTACATCATGTTAAACTAAATGAAAATAAGAAATATTTTGATAACTAGATGAAGTAAATTAAGTCTTTTTTTGTTTTATTATCTCAGTTAATGTGTATTTTATTTCAAGTAGCAAAATGTATATATATATATATAGCCTGTTTGATACACATTTAAAAAATCCCATTCTTAATGAATATCTTGTCTTTTCGGTAAAAATATTTATTAAAAATCTTTAAATAAGATAAATTCACTTGAGAAGCAACTCAGTGTTATTCAGTATAAGATATTTAGAAAGTATCTTTAATAAAAGTGTAATATTGTGTAATCCTGCAGAGGAAGTTACTCAAATCAAGTGACAATAACTCGAGTTATTGAGTCATGAATTATTTAAAATAGAGATCGCAATTCTGCCAGATTGCTAAACAAAATAACATGTAATTTACTAGAAGTTCTGACAAAATATTAACTGCTGAAGTCTATTTAAAAACATATTTATTTGATTTGATTTTATAATTTTTTAAAAAATCAGTTTGAGTGAATGATTCAATGACTCACTCATAAATACTTGTTTCATTACTGGATGAATCGGCGTTCTTGAACGAATCTCTTGAATTAATGTTTTAATGACATTTTTAACAGTCCCTTGTCGCCACCTACTGGTGTAACGGTGTAATTGACCATCTTTATTTTGAAGCGTCGAGTTACTTTCAAAGCTGATTTACTCTTGATAACTATAGCGTAGACATCAGTGTTTATATCCAAACTATAAACTTTTATCCCAGTGCTAATGTGATAATATGAATTATTATAACACAGAAATAATGATACTGTGTGGATGAAAAGACTGTTAGTGAAGCGGTTTCACATATGTTCTATAACTGAATGTTCACTGCGATCGTACTTGTCAAAGCTTTAATAGACAAGAGTCGAATCACTGTCATTTATGGGTGTTTGAATCGATTTAACGATATTTAATTTAAGGATTAATCGTGCACTTTATAATCAAGTCTCCCCGCTGTTCCTCTTGTCTTCAGGAGCATGATGCCCAAAGCCCTCAGCGGGCAGATCGTGATGGAGAAGACGCCCAGATACTTCGTCACCGCCGAGACGCCGGGCCGAATCCACGCCATGTCGCGCGACATCAAGCTAATCGTGGTGGTGCGAGACCCGATCACCCGCGCGATCTCCGACTACACCCAGATCATCTCAAAGACCCCAGACATCCCCAGCTTCGAGAGCCTGACGTTCAAGAACCGGTCGGCGGGTCAGATCGACTCGCTCTGGAGCCCGCTGTACATCGGCCTGTACGCCACACACCTGGAGCGCTGGCTAGCATACTTCCCGCTCGCGCAGATACACTTCGTCCACGGAGAGAGGCTGATCAGCGACCCGGCGGGCGAGTTGGGGCGCGTGCAAGACTTCCTCGGCCTGCAGAGGATCATCACGGATAAACACTTCTACTTCAACAAGACCAAGGGCTTCCCTTGCCTCAAGAAGCCGGAGGGCAGTAGCAAACCTCACTGTCTGGGCAAGACCAAAGGCAGAACGCATCCGAAAATCAAGCCGGAGGTCATCCAGAAACTGAGGGACTTCTACCAGCCACACAACCTGAAGTTCTACCAGATGGCGGGGATGGACTTCGGATGGCAGTGAGCTTTAGAGATCAGTGTTGAGCAGGATTAAACTGTAAGAAGTGCATTGAAACCCGATATCTGAGGTTTGTCGATGGCTCCACCGCTGTTCGAATCAATGCGTCTGCCGGACACAGCGAGCACTCCGGGTCAGAACTGGCTCCGCAGGAGAGGACGGATAGCAGTGACCTTAAAGCATTGGGTTAAGTAGCACTTTCAGCTCTTGCCATTTGGATGTTTATAGGAACCTTTTCATAGTTTCTAGAACTACTGGCGGAAGTTCCCGGATTTTGGCGCAGGAACTAGGAACGATTTTAGCTAATTTAGGAACTAATTTACTCCTACTTCAGAGTCGGTCTACACCAGCGCTATAGGAACTACAGTGTTCGCTGATTGGCCGAACGCACTCGAAACACGAGTATCCGCCATTTTTTAAAGAAAGGCTGTAAACACACAGATTATAGCCCATATATTTACTCCAGAAACTAACTCTACGCACATGTAAAACAGTGATAGATGAAGCTCTTAATCTTTACACTGAGGAGGAAACCCAACGTGACTCTGAGGAGACCGAGAGAAACATGATGATGTATTTCTGCTCAGCAACACTGGACATCAACTACACAGCATACGCTAATAACTGTTCATTACCGTCTACTTTCTATGTATAACAGCTCTGTCTAGTAACGTGTTAGATGGATGGTGAACTAATGAACACGGAGAATGCGAGCGCTGTGAGCTCTGGCTTTCAAAATAAAAGTCACAACAACGAGCCTGTCTCACGTCACTTCAGAGTTCCTCCTGGCAGAGCGAACGCAACCAGGACAATGTTCCTCAGGGAACCGTTAGTTCTCTGGCGGCGAGGGCCTAGAACTGTCCGGTGCGAAAGCCCCTTTTTTATGTTGCCCAGTCAAACATCAGCTTCAATCATGTTTGATCGATCATTCATATCCAGACAGCAACAGTGTCGGCCCGGATCCGGCACGCAGTGAATCCACACGGACCGGATCTGGGCCGTATCACAAAGTTTAAACTGTAAAAAGGTTTGTCAACAGCTTCAATCATGTTTGATCGTTTATACCCAGACAGCAACAGTGTCGGCCCGGATCCGGCCCACATTTGGTACGCGACGCGCTCAGGGTTTGAAATTAACACTCGCCAAATGCGGATAGAAATGCATGTGGCGGCGGGTAGCGCTGTCAAATCACGAGCCAATTCGGCGGATACTTATTACATTTACTCACTTTGCTGGGAAGTTCTTGTAAGCCAAATCTGCGCAGATTTAGTACAAATACTGATCATCATGATATATTAAATACATGCGCAGAATCTGCTCATATCTGGCTTACTTGAACACACACGACACTACGCCATGGCACGCTTGTTCATTTGCATTAAAGGATTAGTTCACTTTAAATAAAACTTTTGCTGATAGTTTACTCTCCCCGATGTCATCAAGATGTCCATGTCTTTCTTTCTTCAGTGGAAAAGAAATGAAGGTTTTTGATGAACACATTTCTCCATATAATGGACGTCAATGGGCCCCAAACGGGTCAAGGTCCAGATGACAGTGTCAGCGCCGCTTCAACGGGCTTTAAACGACACCAGACGATGAATACGGCTCTTATCTAGCGAAACCATCGTCATTTCACAAATAAATAATAAAGTTTAAGTTTTATAAGCACAAGTGCTCGCCTTGTTTGAATAAGAAATGAATGTATGAAATCCAAATTTTATAATATATATTTTTCAATTAATATAAGCTATCCATTTAATTTCTCTTTTTTTCCTTTTTAGAACTTCTGAATGGCCGGTAACTTAAAAATTGTGTAGCCAAATATTGGCCGGTGAGTGAAAAGTTTAATTTCAAACTTAAGTGAGTCCACATGTTCAGATGTGGCCCGTATCCGGGCAGAAACTGTGTTGCTGGGTATCAAAAAGAGTCTGAATTTAAGATAAACTGTAGCATTAGACATCATTTGTCATTGTTTTACACTGAACAGAGAGATGTAGCACACCTGTGTAAAGGCTGGTCTACAATCACATTCTATATCCAATGGCTCTGATTGGTTTCGACCGTCTGCTGTGATTGGTTCAAATGTAGACGATATGCAGATGAGGCCAGTCCTTTAGGTTTTTAAGTTTTCCCTCTGCACGCATGGATTCGCTCTAGTCTGAAATGCAGCTCACTCGACAGCAAACACATTATTTTAAGTTCCTGTGTAATTGTTTTTGTTCTGTTTAATCACAAAAACTGGATTCGTTTTAAGATATGTTAATGTAAAAATAATATATTTCTTTACCATTTGTCTATGATTCTTTGTTGATGTACGTACGGTATCTTAAATAAAATGACTCATTGTCACATGAAAAGAAAATACCTTCATTGTGCTTTTAACTCACATTTATTTCCCGAAGAGCAAAAGATACAGAACTGTTCAAAAGTTTGGAATTAGTACGATTTTTTTTTAGTACTAAGTCTCCTCTGCTAACCAAAGCTGCATTTATTTGATAAGAAACCCCAGTAAAATATGGAAATATCATTATAATGTAAATCATCAGTTTTCTATGTGAATATACAGTAAAGTGTAATTTATTCCTGTGATCAAAGCTGAATTTATCATCATTACTCCAGTCTTCAGTGTCACATGATCCTCCAGAAATCAGTGTAATATGATGATCTGATGATCAAGACACATTTATGATTATTATCAGTGTTGAGAACAGTTGTGCTGCTTTAGGTTTGTGTGGAAACAGTGATACGTATCACGTACGGTATACGTAAAACGTACGTTTTATTTTTCAGGTAAGTTTCAAAAGAAAAATCTCTTTTGAGAGGTTTAATTTCATTTATGCTGCATGTGAGTTCTATGAAGCTTGAATGTATAAATAATATATATATATATATATATATATTAGTTACTATAAAAATAAAATAATCTTATTTTCACACACACACACACACACACACACACACACACACACACACACACACACACACACACACACACACACACACACTTCACCTTATAGGCCAGTAGGTTGACTTGACTTAATTTAACCAACTATACAGTTTCATCAAATGTTAAACCAATGAGTTGGACATAAATAATAATAAATTAAACTCCAGACTAACGTTTTACTCACCATTAATGCGCTTCTGGTGTTCCATTCACATCCAATAATTTACTGTAAGTGACTCGATTATTTAAAGAAACAGCAGATCCAGACCGTTCCACACATGCATCATCTCTCCATCCGACTGTACAGAACGATATGTCTCAGTCTTTGTTATTTTTCTTTCATCCATATATCCTGAACACAGCAGATTGTGTAACGTTTCAACCGATTAATGAACAACAAGCCGGGAAATTCAAATTAACGCGCCTTTTCATATTGTCCAATGAAATTTGAGCTTTCTTTGCCACATCACGATTGGTTAGTGTTGCGTACACGTGACAAATCGATTATATGAGTTATGTAACATTTTAAAATATACAAAAATAATAGATAATATCAGATAAAAATAAGGAGGGGGCTCGAGTGATTTGTTAGGCTACTGTACACGTCAAATTAATTATAATTCAAACGCATTTTGTTTTATTAACCACTGTATTATTGCTGATAGGGGCACTTTTGATCAAGTTAATCAAATTTAGATGAAACTGCCGCACACTTTCATAAAACCCCCATACTCCTCTATCAGTGCATTATAATATCAGTGTGTTCAGAACGTGTTGGTCTGCAGCGCCACCCTCTGGCCAAAACAATGAAGTGTTTTTATGCAGAAAATAAACTGATCATTTCAGGTTATAAAGGTTCTTTTTATTATAATGCATCGGTCAGTGTAGTTATTACTCTATGCCTGGCAGCTTTTGTAAAATACTCCATTAAATATACTGTACATTTCGTCAAAATAAAGTAAAAGGAAACCAATGAAGTGAAAATAACCAAGCAGACAAATACAGATCAAATATGAAATTAAACAAATAATCTGACATGCATTTAATTTAACACCATTAGTATACGATACAGTACAGTATGCGGCTTGTGCATTACTGTAAAAAAGTATTTTAATCATTTATGTGTCATTCATTATTGCACATTCAATGTAAACAGTTCATATTTGGCAGTGCAAAGACTCAGTTCATAAAGAGGTGCATTAATTATTATAATGGGTTTAAATGAGGTTTGTACAGATTCAAGTATAACGTGAACACATGGATCCCAGAACAACACACGTTTCCCACGGAAAACTCACTTCTAGATACTTGTATGTTTTATCATCTCGACCGATTTCTTTTCTCTTCACAATGACACACACACACACACACACACACACACACACACACACACACACACACACACACACACACACACACACACACACACACACATGAATGCAGAATGATTTGTCTATAGTTAAAAACAAAATAATTCTCTGGATTTTTCACTTAAAATAGAGCTAAATGAAAAGGTAATCCTTATATAATTTGATTTGCATTGAGATGATTATAAATAATGCTGATCAAACTGGCTAATATATAAAATAAACATTTCCAGGACTTTAGCATGCTACGGTTAAAGAACAGGGATCTATCGCACAAACAAAGGCACTCAGCAGTGTGACGCGTCTCCTCAGAACAGACACACTCCCTCGGGATCGATCCGGACGCAGAGCATGCATGTTCCTCCTCAGTGTTTCTGTCTTTTCCTGCACAAACATCTCAACATTCTTACATCAAGATGCATTCACTGGAGAAGAACAATGATTTTAAGTTTTGTTGTATGAAAAAAACATTAAAATTAAGTGAGTTAGAGCTTAAAACAAGAACAAATATCTGCCAACGGAGTCAGAAAAATCAACTTTATTCAAAGAGAATTTTTTTTTCTTGTTTTAAGCATAAATTAAATTTATTTTGACACATTTTTTAGTAAACAAGACTGAAATTTTCATTTTGCTTTAAGAATGTTGAGATGTTTGTGCTGGAAAACAAGTCAAGTCACCTTTATTAGCGCTTCTTACAATACAGAGTGTTTCAAAGCAGCTTTACAGAGAGAACAGGAAAATAATGCAACAATTATTAAAAAGACGAAGATTTTTTAGTTTATAACGCGTTTTCTGTTGTGTGATTAAAGCAATTGTCTTGTGTCACATTATATGTATGCTCTAAGAATGAAGAAAATCCTTCATTTATCCCAGTTCTGGTTCCAGTATATGTTTTACATGTCAGCACATTAATAACAAACTAAAACTCACAGCATCAGCTTCAAACGACAGCACAACAGAGCACATCGAACGAGACGCCGCGACTCGGACCGGGTCACACTAGAGGTCTGCTCCCGACCCGGGCCAGAAAAACTCACGGGTTCGGGTTAGTGTTTAATGAATAGCCTCGGGTTCGGTTCGGGTTTGTAAATAAGAAAAACTATATAGGCTATCCATATATATAGTTTGCGTGTGCTTGCTGTGTTGTGACTGATGTAGTGCACGCGGGAGCAAACACGCAAACTTTGAGCAAACACGGAATTTGTGAAGTTCAACCACAGTTACAATTAATCACAATGAAACCGATGTGGCAAAGAATGCGATTATTTGAATGCGCAATTTGTCAGAGAAGTACGGCTGATCAGTAGTAAATGCTCCATCCGAACACCAGAGGGCGTCACACACACACACACACACACACACACACACACACACACACACACACACACACACACACACACACACACACACACACACACACACACAATATTTGCCTCTGAAAACCTCTCACACACACACACACACACTTTTAGGAGTAAAGGCATGTTATTAAATGTTGTCTTTTGTTGGACAAGAAGCTCATAAATGCTTCTCATGTCTGGATGATGTTTGATGCGTGTTGCTTTTTCAACTGCACGTTATAAGCGACTCAAACTCAGAGCTTTCAGAAGAGCAGCGGTTACAGAGCCGATCATCACTGACACACTGCGCATAACTAATAATCACCGCCTTTGCCATTTCACTCGCTTTAAGTGCGATTACATGGAAATTGGAATTAATTGTGCAGCACTAGTTGCAAGCAATCATAAAATACAGCATATTGAAAAAAAAGAAGGTATTTACTGTGAGAAACGGACCTCGGGTTCGGGCTTTACAATATAACCGTAATGGTCGGGACGGGTTAAATGATTATGGGTACGGGCTTCAGTTTAAAGGTCCCAGTCCTCAGCAGAACTCGTGACTAGGACCTCAGCAGAACTCCTCTCCCTGTGGAGTCGTGACTCGGACCGGGTCTCAGTCCTCAGCAGAACTCCTCTCTCATTGTGGAGTCGTGACTCGGACCGGGTCTCAGTCCTCAGCAGAACTCCTCTCTCATTGTGGAGTCGTGACTCGGACCGGGTCTCAGTCCTCAGCAGAACTCCTCTCTCATTGTGGAGTCGTGACTCGGACCGGGTCTCAGTCCTCAGCAGAACTCCTCTCTCATTGTGGAGTCGTGACTCGGACCGGGTCTCAGTCCTCAGCAGAACTCCTCTTCCTGTGGAGTTGTGTCTTGGACCGGGTCCCAGTCCTCAGCAGAACTCCTCTCCCTGACTCAGACCGGGTCCCAGTCCTCAGCAGAACTCCTCTCCCTGTGGAGTTGTGTCTTGGACCGGGTCCCAGTCCTCAGCAGAACTCCTCTCCCTGACTCAGACCGGGTCCCAGTCCTCAGCAGAACTCCTCTCCCTGACTCAGACCGGGTCCCAGTCCTCAGCAGAACTCCTCTCCCTGTGGAGTCGTGTCTCGGACCGAGTCTCAGTCCTCAGCAGAACTGCTCTCCCTGTGGAATTGTGTCTTGGACCAGGTCCCAGTCTTCAGCAGAACTCCTCTCCCTGTGGAGTCGTGACTCGGACCGGGTCCCAGTCCTCAGCAGAACTCCTCTCCCTGTGGAGTCGTGTCTCGGACCGAGTCTCAGTCCTCAGCAGAACTCCTCTCCCTGTGGAGTCGTGTCTCGGACCGAGTCTCAGTCCTCAACTGAACTCCTCTCCCTGTGGAGTCATGTCTCGGACCGGGTCCCAGTCCTCAGCAGAACTCCTCTCCCTGTGGAGTCGTGACTCGGACCGGGTCCCAGTCCTCAGCAGAACTCCTCTCCCTGTGGAGTTATGTCTCGGACCGGGTCCCAGTCCTCAGCAGAACTCCTCTCCCTGTGGAGTCGTGACTCGGACCAGGTCCCAGTCCTCAGCAGAACTCCTCTCCCTGTGGAGTCATGTCTCGGACCAGGTCTCAGTCCTCACCAGAACTTCTCTGACTGAGGAGTTGTGACTCGGATCGGGTCCCAGTCCTCAGCAGAACTCCTCTCCCTGTGGAGTCGTGACTCAGACCGGGTCCCAGTCCTCAGCAGAACTCCTCTCCCTGTGGAGTCGTGACTCGGACCGGGTCCCAGTCCTCAGCAGAACTCCTCTCCCTGTGGAGTTGTGACTCAGACCGGGTCCCAGTCCTCAGCAGAACTCCTCTCCCTGTTGAGCCGGCAGCTGGTTCAGGTCCAGGAACAGGGAGTTGTCGGAGAGCTTGCGCCCAGAGCCGGACAGGTCCAGAAACTCCTCGCCGGAGCTACTGGGAACGGAGCTGATGTACATGTCCCACACCTGCTCTGGAGAGTCCAGGTCCAGCAGCTTCTGCTTGATCTTCAGGTTCTTCTCCATGTTCTTCCGCTTGTGTTTGAACTCCAGGATAGTTTTAGTGTATCTGTTGATGGTGGTGACGGAGGAGGCCATGCATGCGGTGAACGAGCTCCACGCCAGACTGAAGAAAAGACCATTAACAGGGATTAAAATCAATATTTAAATTTAAAACTTAATGTCCCGCGAGCAAATACTGTGTTCATTTTTAATCTGATCTGATCAATTAATCAATATATATATAAATACTCTACCAATCAAAGGTTTGGGATCGGTAAGATTTTTAATGTTTTTAAAATAAATTTCTTCTGCTCACCAAGGCTGCATTAAAAATACAATAAAAACAGTGAAATATTATTATAATAGAAAACAGCAGTTCCCCTTCAGATGATCCGACAGAACGGGGATCTCGCTTGAGAGACAAATCCACTTTGAGTGTAAACTAAACAAGCCAATGTTCTAACCTCGCCCTATGGGCGACAAAACTCTGCACGCTCCCTGTGTCGGGCGATGTCCATGTTGGTTGTCCAGGAGTGACACCTGTGGCTGGACCTGGCGGATATGTGTGAGGCCGAGAAGGTGTGGTTCCTTAACGTCCCTGAATGCCAGGCCGGCCTCTTCTTTGCCGCCCCTTTGCCCAGCTGTTTTCTGCAGCCCAAAAGCAGACAGAGGAGATAAAACACACACCTGCCTCGATGACCGCCGAGGGGGAGTCCGTCAAGGCCCCCGCCAAAACAGGCGGCAAGCGTAATGTAAAAGCAGCCCTGAGACGGGCGACCCAGCGATGCACGGAGTTGCTCTCCGGGAGATGGTGACCGCACCACTCTCTACCCCGGAGGAGGGCCGGTTGGAGAATCTTTTGTTTCAGTTTCTGTTCTGCCTCCTCGGAGTTCAGCGGTATCCACATTTTCAATAAAAGAGCAATTTCCTCTATCTCTGGGTCACAAGAGAGTCACTCCCATCCCCCTCTTTCATCACCAGCAGGCAGCAGTGTGCGGTTTAGGAACGCAACCAGGCCTTCCCACACACCCTATGCCCTACCCTGGAACTAGGTAAGTGTTGCACAGCACACTCAGACTCCGCTTTGGGCCACCTCAGTGCCTCCTGAGCCGAGTCTCTGTGTTCCACCTCGCTGCCCCACCCCGGGTACGTCTGTTGTACCGTTGGTCACAATTGCACGGTGTCTGGGAACCAGGCTAGCACTCCCCAGCCCGTCTTGCTGGCTCATCCGTATCATAAAACAAGTTCAGGGGCATTCACTTCACCTCTGTGCAGAGCAGCGATGCCCCTGCCATGCGGTCGAGCCGGTCCCTCTAGCAGATATGAAGACAGGGTTTTACAGCCCCTACTTCATTGTGCTCAAGGCGGTGGGTTACGGCCAATCTTGGACTTGCAAACCTTAAATCGGCCCTGCACAAGCTCCCGTTCAAGATGTTAACGCAGAAACGCATTTTCAAATACATCTGTCCCCGAGATTGGTTTGCAGCGATCAACCTGAAGAACGCGTACTTTCATGTCTCGATTCTCCCTCGACACAGACTGTTTCTGCGGTTTGCGTTCGAGGGTCGGGCATATCAGTATAAAGTCCTACCCTTCGGGCTGTCCCTGTCTCCCTGTGTCTTTATGAAAGTCACAGAGGCGGCCCTTGTTCCACTCAGAGAACGCGGTGTTTGCGAGTCAACTAGGAAAAGATCTCTTTTCTCGTTATTGAGTTGGACTCGGTCAACCAGACAGCGCGACTCACAGAGGAGCGCATCTGGTCGGTGTTGAACTGCTTGAGTACGATCAAGAACAGGACAGCGGCCCCGCTGAAACTTTTTCAGAGGCTACTGGGACATATGGCATCCGCAGCAACGCCGCTCAGATTGCTTCATATGAGGCCGCTTCAGCACTGGCTTCACGCCGAGTCCCGAGATGGGCGTGGCAGAGCAGCACGTACCGGGTTCCCATTACCCTGCACTGTCACCATGCAGTACGTCTTGCGATGGGGCGCCTCAAGGGGCCGCTACTAGGCAAGCACGTACTGGTCCTCCCTGACAGCACTGGGACCGTTGCGTACATACACCGTCTACGCTCCCGTTTCCCGCCATCTCCTCCTTTTGGAGTCAGAAGCATCTGAGGTCGCTTCGGTCCATTCACATCCCTGGCCCGCTGAATTGTGCAGCTGACAAGCTCTCACGACATCCCCAGCCGGTCCAGCTGATTTGGGACTTTTTCGAGCCGCACAGGTAGATCTGTTTGCCTCTCCGGACTTGACCCATTGCCAGTTGTTCTATTCCCTGACCGAGGGGACCCTCGGCTCGGATGCACTGGCCCCGGGTCCATCACAAGTATACGTTTCCCCCAGTGGGCCTTCTCACGCAGACATTGTGCAAAGTCAGGGAGGACGAGGAGCAGGTCTTGTTAGTTGCGCCGTATTGGTCCAACCGGACCTGGTTCCCAGAACTCATGCTCCACGCGACAGCCCCTCCTTGGCCCATTCCTCTGAGGAAGGACCTGCTTTCTCAGAGGCGGGGCACCGTATGGCACCCGTGTCCAGACTTCTGGAAACTCCATGCCTGGTCCCTGGACGGGACACAGAGGTTCTAGGTGATCTACCCCAGCCTGTAGTTGACACCATCACCATTGAAGTGGAACCTGTTTGTTAAATGGATATACAAACAGATCAAACAGTGCTTTCCTTCCTCTAAGATGGGTTGGAGCGAAGGCTGTCTCCCTCCACCCTCAAAGTGTATGTTGCCGCTATCGCCGCACATCACGATGCTGTTAAAGGAATTGGGAAAGCATGACCTGATCGTCAGTTTCAGCGAACCTGAACCTGCAAGCGCTGCCCCTGGAAGAGGCAGACCCAGCCCTGGCTTTTCTCTGTCCCGTTCGCTCCTTGCGGTTTCATGTGGTCAGAACGCAAAGCTTTAGGACCTCAGACCAGCTCTTAGTCTGTTACATAGGCCAGCAGAAGGGAAAGGCTGTCTCCAAGCAGAGGTTAGCCCATTGGATAGTGGATGCTATAGTCTTGGCGCACCAATCCCAAGACGTGCCTTGCCCGTTCGGGTTGCGAGCACACTCAACTAGAAGTGTTGCTTCCTCCTGGGCGCTGGCTCAAGGCGCCTCGCTGACAGATATCTGTAGAGCTGCGGGCTGGGCGACACCCAACACGTTCACTAGGTTCTATTACCTTCGTGTAGAGCCGGTATCTTCCCATATACTCGCCCCCAGTGGCCAGTAGCGCGAAGGACCCGTTCTTAGTGTCGGCTTGCAACACCACTCCCACCCGCTGGGCCGGATACTTGCGTCTATTGCTCCAGTAGTGTTCCCCGGAAATGGCTAACCCTGTTGAGTTCCTCCGTCACCCCTGCGGCAGTCAGACGTTGTGTACCCCATACGTGTATTATGCCACGGTCCAACTCCTCTGCGCACGAGCCCGTGTCTTTCCCTCGACAGAGCCCGCTCTGAACTAGCCTCAAGCGGAGCGCTGGAAGGGCTAGCGACAGTGGTGTGTTGGTGGATATCCCCGTTCTGCCGGATCCTCTCTGACGTACGTCTCTGTTCCCTCCTTTGGGGAACAAGGGTTACCATACGTAACCAAGACGTTTTCTATGTGAATATATAGTAAAGTGTAATTTATTCCTGTGATCAAACCTGAATTTTCAGCATCATTACTCCAGTCTTCAGTGTCACATGATCCTCCAGAAATCACTATAATATGATTTGATGCTCAAGAAACATTTATCATTATTATCAATGTTGAAAACAGTTGTGTAAATTTTTTGTTCAGGATTCTTTGATTAATAGAAAGTTCAAAGGAACAGCATTTATTTGAAATAGAATCTTTTGTAACATTATAAATGTCTTTACTGTCACTTTTGATAAATTTAATTCATCCTTGATGAATAAAAGTATTGATTTCTTTTATTTATTTCCCCAAAAAAATAAAAGAAAAATTCGTACAGACCCCAAACTTTTGAAAGGTAGTGTTTAATGTTACAAAAGCTTTCTATTTTAAAAAAATCCTGTTCTTTTGAACTTTCTAATAATCATAAATGTGTCTTGATCATCAGATCATCATATTACACTGATTTCTGAAGGATCATGTGACACTGAAGACTGGAGTAATGATGATAAATTCAGCTTTGATCACAGGAATAAATTACACTTTACTGTATATTCACATAGAAAACTGATGATCTACATTATAATAATATTTCACAATATTACAGATTTTTGGGTATTTTTAATCAATAAATGCAGCCTTGGTGGAAGAGACTTCTTTTAAAAACATTAAAAATCTTACAGATCCAAAAAGTTTGACTTGTGTGTGTGTGTGTGTGTGTGTGTGTGTGTGTGTGTGTGTATATACAATACATTAGTCAACACTTGAAGTGGATAAAAAAAGTTCTAGACAAGAACGGGTATTGTTCAAAATTCATGTATAACTTCGATGAAAGGTTTTGATCCACTTCAAATGTTGACTACTGTATATATAAAATACAAGTACGCATGTATTGCATCCCTGAACTGAGTGCATGACACGAGTGAGCGTACATGTAAGACCAGCTGTAGTCCCAGTTCTGTGGTTTCCAGTCCTCAGGGCCGAGACTCACGGTCAGCTGGAACGCGGTGGTGAACATCATGTGAGCTACCATACCCAGAAGACCTGCGGATCAGAGAAACACACTTACAGTTACACACACGCACGCACGCACACACACACACACACACACGCACACACGCACGCACGCACGCACGCACACACACACACACACACACACACACACACGCAGCATCATCATGTCCATCTAAACCCCGTCACGCGTGTGCACGAGATCACCTGACCCATAACCCTCATGTTTCCATGACAACCACATCATGAGCCGCCTGCATGCCCACATCATCACAAACACACATCTGCATAATAATAATAACAGTAATAAAGAGGTTGTTAACGGCATTATTTGATGAATCAGTAAAATCGCAGGACAGTGGAGCTGTCATTCACTGCAATCCGGATCCGTTCTCCATCGTCTCGTGTTCAGCGAATGATTGACTCCCTCAGCATGAATATATAATGAGCTAAACACAAAAGAGGATCTGCAGAGACTCTCAGCGCTCCTCTGGATGTTCTGCACACACACACACACACACACACACACACACACACACACACACACACACACACACACACACACACACACACACACACACACACACACACACACACACACACACACACACACACAAACACACACACACACAGTCACACACACACACACACACACACACACACACACACACACACATCAACACCTGCGCAATCACACTAAACTATCATATTACTTCAGAACACTTACAATAAAACTACTGGTAACACGTCTACTGAATGCACTATAGCTCCATTTATACCTATTCACAAGTATTACTATTCTATAAATATACTTATAAAGACTCATTAAGACCGATACTGCATTATAAGAACAGTTATAGTCACATTTATATTATTTTTATAATTAAAAGTCATGCGTTTGCTTTTTCAATGTGCATGCTCATAAGTATATATTATACTTTTTAGTAATGCAGATTTATTTCTGTCAAATAAGTGAATATATAGTTATTAATAGCTGTGTTGTGTTCTTATAAATACTTCATGTGAGTAATAGTACAGTTATTAACCTCTATAAATGCATCATTGTTGTCTTTAAGTAAAGTGAAAAGATGCATTTTTCCTAAAGCAAATATTAAGATATCATGAAGATGTGCTTATTATACATCTTTAAGTTGTTTACTTGTAAATGTAATTAATGCACAATAATTCCTGTAATAAAATAATGAAAATAAAAACATAATAAATTAATACAAACCGGTGAATTTTTTTTTTTTAAATGACTAGCAAAAAACTGCAACAATATTTTAAAAATATAATTTCAAACTCTTATAAACGTATGGCTGACGAGATATACATTTTAATAAACCATAATTACCATTCATGACCTCTAATGTGAACATCAGCCATTAAAGACATAATTGATGGACGCAGCAAACAATGGTCTCTGGAACTATTTTATATTTGATAATTAATAAATCAGTGTATAATGGATTATGAGCATGCACATTGAAAAAGCAAATGCAAGACATAAGTACTTATAAAAATAATATAAATGTGACTATGACTGTTCTTATGATGCAGTATCGGTCTTAATGAGTCTTTATAAATATATTTATAGAATAGCAATACTTATAAATAAGTATAAATGGGGCTATAATTCATAAGCATGGGCTTCATAGAAACGTATGGTGCTCTTCATGAGAAAGAAAGTCGTGTCGGCCATTTTTGTGAGAACTACTTCTTCAACTTTAGGAACATATTGTGTATTAAAGTTCTTGAGTGTTTGGTGGATGAGTTATTATCTTTCATTATATTCATTTATGATATATGGCTGGTGTTCATTTTAATGTTTGGTGTAAATATGAAGTTTTACACCAGATATGACATTAATTATGATAATATTACATATTTTCACTTTTATATTATTATCACGTTGACTATATAATATAATGTCAAAATGATAATATCTTTCCTTTCCTATATTATTATTATTATTAATAGTAGTAGTTGTTGTTGTATTAATAATAATAATATTTAAAGTTGAGATTTTACTATTTATATTCCTATAGATTCTTCATAATATAATATAATATAATATAATATCTAACCTTTATTAGTATTAGTATTATTAGTGGTGGTATTAATAATAATAATATTTTAAGGTGAGATATATTGATATTTAGTTTGACTATTCATATAGATTCTTCATAATATAATATAATAGTCAAAATTATAATATCTAACCTTTATTATTATTATTATTAGTGGTGGTATTAATAATAATAATATTTTTAAGGTGAGATATATTGATATTTAGTTTGACTATTCATATAGATTCTTCATAAAATATATGAAATATAATATAAAAATGATAATGGGCCCTATTTTAACGATCTGAAACGCAAGTGTCAAAGCGCAAAGCGCAAGTAACTTTGTGGGCGGATCCCGGCGCTGTTGCTATTTTCCCGGCAGGATAAACGACTCTTGCGCCCGACGCAAATCTAAAAGGGGTTGGTCTGAAGTAGCTTCATTATTCATAGGTGTGGTTTGGGCGTAACGTGAAATAAACCAATCAGAGCGTCCTCTCACATTCCCTTTAAGAGCAGACGCGCTTGTTCCACGGCGGATCGCTATTATAACGGCGGATTGCTATTATAACGGCGGATTGCTATTATAACGGCGGATTGCTATTATAACGGCGGATTGCTATTATAACGGCGGATTGCTATTATAACGGCGGATTGCTAATATAACGGCGGATCGCTATTATAACGGCGGATTGCTATTATAACGGCGGATTGCTATTATAACGGCGGATTGCTATTATAGCGGCGGATTGCTATTATAACGGCGGATTGCTATTATAACGCCGGATCGCTATTATAACGGCGGATTGCTATTATAACGGCGGATTGCTATTATAACGGCGGATTGCTATTATAACGGCGGGATCGCTATTATAACGGCGGATTGCTATTATAACGGCGGATCGCTATTATAACGGCGGATCGCTATTATAACGGCGGATCGCTATTATAACGGCGGATTGCTATTATAACGGTGGATCGCTATTATAACGGCGGATTGCTATTATAACGGCGGATTGCTATTATAACGGCGGATTGCTATTATAACGGCGGATTGCTATTATAACGGCGGATTGCTATTATAACGGCGGATTGCTATTATAACGGCGGATCGCTATTATAACGGCGGATTGCTATTATAACGGCGGATTGCTATTATAACGGCGGATTGCTATTATAACGGCGGATTGCTATTATAACGGCGGATCGCTATTATAACGGCGGATTGCTATTATAACGGCGGATTGCTATTATAACGGCGGATTGCTATTATAACGGCGGATTGCTATTATAACGGCGGATCGCTATTATAACGCCGGATCGCTATTATAACGGCGGATTGCTATTATAACGGCGGATCGCTATTATAACGGCGGATTGCTATTATAACGGCGGATTGCTATTATAACGGCGGATCGCTATTATAACGGCGGATTGCTATTATAACGGCGGATTGCTATTATAACGGCGGATCGCTATTATAACGGCGGATTGCTATTATAACGGTGGATCGCTATTATAACGGCGGATTGCTATTATAACGGCGGATCGCTATTATAACGGCGGATCGCTATTATAACGGCGGATCGCTATTATAACGGCGGATCGCTATTATAACGGCGGATTGCTATTATAACGGCGGATTGCTATTATAACGGCGGATCGCTATTATAACGGCGGATTGCTATTATAACGGCGGATTGCTATTATAACGGCGGATTGCTATTATAACGGCGGATCGCTATTATAACGGCGGATTGCTATTATAACGGCGGATTGCTATTATAACGGCGGATTGCGGATTGCTATTATAACGGCGGATTGCTATTATAACGGCGGATTTCTATTATAACGGCGGATCGCTATTATAACGGCGGATTGCTATTATAACGGCGGATTGCTATTATAACGGCGGATCGCTATTATAACGGCGGATTGCTATTATAACAGCGGATTGCTATTATAACGGCGGATTGCTATTATAACGGCGGGTCGCTATTATAACGGCGGATTGCTATTATAACGGCGGATTGCTATTATAACGGCGGATCGCTATTATAACGGCGGATTGCTATTATAACGGCGGATCGCTATTATAACGGCGGATCGCTATTATAACGGCGGATCGCTATTATAACGGCGGATCGCTATTATAACGGCGGATCGCTATTATAACGGCGGATCGCTATTATAACGGCGGATCGCTATTATAACGGCGGATCGCTATTATAACGGCGGATCGCTATTATAACGGCGGATATTATAACGGCGGATTGCTATTATAACGGCGGATTGCTATTATAACGGCGGATCGCTATTATAACGGCGGATCGCTATTATAACGGCGGATCGCTATTATAACGGCGGATATTATAACGGCGGATTGCTATTATAACGGCAGATTGCTATTATAACGGTGGATCGCTATTATAACGGCGGATCGCTATTATAACGGCGGATCGCTATTATAACGGCGGATCGCTATTATAACGGCGGATCGCTATTATAACGGCGGATTGCTATTATAACGGCGGATCGCTATTATAACGGCGGATCGCTATTATAACGGCGGATCGCTATTATAACGGCGGATTGCTATTATAACGGCGGATTGCTATTATAACGGCGGATTGCTATTATAACGGCGGATTGCTATTATAACGGCGGATTGCTATTATAACGGCGGATTGCTATTATAACGGCGGATCGCTATTATAACGGCGGATCGCTATTATAACGGCGGATTGCTATTATAACGGCGGATTGCTATTATAACGGTGGATTGCTATTATAACAGCGGATTGCTATTATAACGGCGGATCGCTATTATAACGGTGGATTGCTATTATAACGGCGGATCGCTATTATAACGGCGGATCGCTATTATAACGGCGGATTGCTATTATAACGGCGGATTGCTATTATAACGGCGGATTGCTATTATAACGGCGGATCGCTATTATAACGGCGGATTGCTATTATAACGGCAAATCGCTATTATAACGGCGGATCGCTATTATAACGGCGGATCGCTATTATAACGGCGGATCGCTATTATAACGGCGGGTTGCTATTATAACGGTGGATTGCTATTATAACGGCGGATTGCTATTATAACGGCGGATCGCTATTATAACGGCGGATTGCTATTATAACGGCGGATTGCTATTATAACGGCGGATCGCTATTATAACGGCGGATTGCTATTATAACGGCGGATTGCTATTATAACGGCGGATTGCTATTATAACGGCGGATTGCTATTATAACGGCGGATCGCTATTATAACGGCGGATTGCTATTATAACGGCGGATTGCTATTATAACGGCGGATCGCTATTATAACGGCGGATTGCTATTATAACGGCGGATTGCTATTATAACGGCGGATCGCTATTATAACGGCGGATTGCTATTATAACGGCGGATTGCTATTATAACGGCGGATCGCTATTATAACGGCGGATTGCTATTATAACGGCGGATTGCTATTATAACGGCGGATTCCCATTATAACGGCGGATTGCTATTATAACGGCGGATTGCTATTATAACGGCGGATTGCTATTATAACGGCGGATCGCTATTATAACGGCGGATTGCTATTATAACGGCGGATTGCTATTATAACGGCGGATTGCTATTATAACGGCGGATTGCTATTATAACGGCGGATTGCTATTATAACGGCGGATTCCCATTATAACGGCGGATTTGCCGGCGCACGCCAGGAGCGGTTCACAGCCGAGGAAACCGACGTTCTCGTCAGGGCCGTAAAACACAGAGAAGTGACATTGGGGATGATAGGAGAAACTCACTCAAATTAGCTTCGGTTAAACAGGCGTATAATTTGGGTAAATGTGTAGGCAAATCTAGATTTTTTTTTAAAATCTAGATAGATCTTTTTTCAAATCTTCACGGACACAACAATGATTTCCCTCGTGTGTTAATATTTTTCCTTGTAATGTATGATTTGCAAAAATGAAAACTGCTGCGTCTGTTTGTAATTATTAGAGAATCAAAGTGGATGCGCGTTAACACACTACATTATGGCCAAGCACGCGCCCTTAAAATACCACATCACTAACGCGCAACGCGCCGCTGTCTTTAGACTGGGTTTCTCCTGGTCAGTGGCGCAATTGCTTTCTAAAACTGGAAAATAGCACCAGGGCAGTTTTGCACCGGAACATGCCTCCTCTTTGCGCTGAACCGCCCCGCGAGCGCAAGTTCATTTCCTAATTTACCGACGTGCGTCTGTGGAGGGAAGAGTCCGCTGTGCGCGGGTGCAAAATAGGAATGATACATGCGTCGGTGTTCAAAGTCAATTGCGCTGGGTGCAAGATACGGCCCAATATCTTACCTTTTTATTATTATGTGTCACCTTTATAAATTGTATTATTATATATTGTAAAATTGTATTATATTAATGACATAAATATTGGTTGTACAGTGCAGCTCCCTCTCAATACAATGGGCTTGCATCATCAACGCTTCACTGAAATATATATATATATTAATAAGTAGGACAGGATTTAAGCAGATTGAGTCCGACACATATGTCTCCATAAGCCCTTAAACTGTGAAACTGTCACGAATATCCTGGCCGGCGTTCAGGAGCGCTCCCCAATACTGTGAGGCTTATGTGGGAATGTGATCCGGATGGTTTATGTGTGTCTGGGGAAAGGCAGGGCTCTGAGATAACAACATAAATGCGAAGGCCTTCACTACAGGACACCAGCAGAGGTGAACACACAGCAATCGCACCTCTGTGGCTGTTTCCATGCATTCTGGGAGATTGTGTTAAAAACACTGGATGTAAACCGCAATATGAGCATAAATGCACATCAAATGCATGCTGGATAATTGTTTTATCTGATTAGAAGTCAGATTTTTAGATTAATTGATTTTTTTAATGTGGGCGATTCAAAATCGATTCTCAAAGGCCAAAAATCGATTTTTCCCATATTTATTTATACCTGTCACCCAAAAGCCAGTATCAATTTTCCTCCAGTGTTCATAGGCTTGCAGTCTCCATGCTACAGATAATGCTGAGAGATTTTATGTTAGTTTTCTCTTAAACATAAACTAACCTGATCCTGATTGGTCAAGGCGTGCGACTGTTAATCTGACTCGTCTAATTCTCAGCATCAATTTTTCATCTTGCATCAAAATCCTGTCTATTCATTGTGTGCGTTTGAAGTTGGGTTTTAATGTACCCAAGATTACCTAAATAAAAAGAGTTTAATATACAGGTTTGTGGCTCTATTTCTTTTTATTAATTAACCACTCGTAAACTTATGTTCACCGTTTAAAAATAAATAAATATAGGATTTGTATTAAATCTATATTCATTGAGTCGAATCGGGAATCGGAATTGAATCGAGAATCGAAATTGAATCGAATTCAGAGCTTGCGAATCGAAATCGAATTGGAACATCTGAATCGAGACCCAGCCCTGATTAGAAGACATGCATATAAAACACGATTACTGAATAAATCCTCTGATGTGTGACTTAACCCTCAGCGTCAGCTGTGATTGGATGACTGGAGTAACCAGCGGACCAATGGCGTCGCAGCGTCTCTAATGTTGGTTTGGTGTTTCGGAAAGTCGAAGTGTGTGATCAGAATGATGTGTGTAACTCCCTCCAGAAGCGTCTCACACACACGAGTGTGTTCCCGAACACCAGATCCGAACGCTGAGTTTCTCTGACGCTCGACACACACTCGTTATGATGGAGGGAAAGAGACTCAGTGTATTACTGATATTGTGACGGGTTTTGTTCTCTTGAACACATATGAAGCTGTGCGTACCTTTGACATCCAGGTGTACGCAACACCTGCCTCCTGATAAATCCCGCGGCTGAAAACGATCGTCATTAGATTAACACGCCCCTATATTCACGTCTCCGCCTCCCCCACGCCCTCGTTATACGCCATGGACACACGGAAGACGGCAAAGAGGAGAAACTTCTCCGGTGGAAACCCAGTTTAAATCGCTGGTTGGTTGAGCAAATGACCTATCACAATGTATTATTTTACAGCACGTGTTTTGAAACTATTAGCGTTGAATTTCGCATGACGTCACATGTACTGGGGTGTACAAGTGATGATGATGTGAATAATTGCATGACAATTTGTAATATTCTTCTTATTAGTATTATGATTTTGATTATTAATGACTCTTATTGTTATTTAGAATAAGAATGTCGTTGTTATTATTATTATTTGTATTTGTAAATAAGAAGAATGTCATTTTAATTATTTTGTCATTCTGAATTATTGTTTGGTCATTGAAAGCCTGTCATTCCTGAACCCAGTCCGTGCGCACCTGCGGGCTTAACTCACACAAATAAACACTGAAGTTTATCATTTCTATGTTGTTGTTTTTTTACAGTGGGTCATAATATATCATATCTTTAGTTTGTCAGTGCATTTTGTGGTGTTAGGAATTGTTTTTCTGCGCATTTCAGCACTAACTCCAAACGTGCGTACATGTACACCACCTCCTGAGCTGGCGTAGGATTGAGCGTGCCGTACGCCAACGTCCATATTGATAAATCGCAAAGTCACCGTGGTCTTGGGTGTACGCTGGAAATTTGGTGTACGCACTTTTCATAAATGAGGGACACTTTGAGCTGATCATGTTCTGCTAAAGTGTGTGTCTGTAACTGCTAATGCTCTTTTCACACACACACTGAACACACTGAAGCATTGCTTGGTCACTGGTTGAGCTAAACTGGTATTATCTAATTGTGTAGTTAAATTTACCAGCTGACAGATATTCAACATAATTCATGTGTGAGACAGTCTAACAGAAGTGTGTGTGTGTGTGTGTGTGTGTGTGTGTGTGTGTGTGTGTGAGACAGTCTAACAGAAGTGTGTGTGTGTGTGTGTGTGTGTGTGTGTGTGTGTGTGTGTGTGTGTGTGTGTGAGACAGTCTAACAGAAGGATGGACAAAACCTGTCAAATATCAACGGAGTTCTGCTCATATTTTATCACCATTTTGTAAATTATAGCAAATAAACTGATAATGTGAGAAATGTTGAATAAATTCTGGTTTGACTGTATATATATTACTCACTTTTAGTTAATGTTAGTCAATGTTAACAAACGAGACCTTATTGTGAAGCATCACCAGTAATAAGTCATGAAGAACTGGTTACCTGACAGGACTGTGAATATGGCGGCGAAGGCGTTCAGCTTCAGTCCGTCAATGACGTTCCCGAAGCGGCAGACCTCTATAGACATGAGGATTCCCCCGGTGGCCAACAGCAAGATGTACAGACACTCGGCCGCGATGCAGAGCCACAACACACCTGCGGATCCGAGAGAGAGAGGGAATGACGGTTATCAGGAGCGCTGATGAAGACTGACACCAGACAAACACAACCCTGTCCTCACGGGGAGCGTATATCCATTTATGAGGAAACTTCAAATCCAGAACTCAGCTTGAAAGCTTGCGGATACACATATATATATATTTCATAGACTTCACCGAAACGTTTCGTGCTGCCACGTGTATGGAAGTAGAAGAATGAGAAATGCTTTAGAGACAGAAAAGCTTGTTGGATTGCAGTAATTGAAAGAAATATGCATTGCATGAACAGTACTTACTTGCATTTAAAGCATTGCATGTTTAGGGCTTGCATTTTAATAATGAAAACGTGTGTGAAATGTTTAGAATTGAAATATTCACAGTTTAAATATACAACCATGTTGAATTTCAGCCCATAAAAATGCAATGCATTAAAATGCAAACACGGTTATAAACATCACTTAGTGCAATTCAATAAGCTTTTTTGTTTCAAAAACATTTGGCATTCTTTTACTTTCATACACATGCACTGTAGATGATATAATGATGTTTATGATGATTAATATTCACACTAAAGTATGGTTTTGTCTGTGTCCAGTTTTCTAGTTTCACACAAGCACAGAAGTGCAGATTACTGAATATAATGAAAGATTTTGGGGTCAGATGTTGATTATGCTCATAGGGCCTTCATTTATTTGAGTAAAAAATATGGTGGAAAAAGTGAAATATTATTTCATTTTCTAAATGTACATCAGCTGTTTTCTATGTGAATATACGTACACAGTAAAACATATTTTCATGATTTGTTATCACAACTTTTTATCTTTTGTCAAATCAACTTCGATAACTAATGTGTGAAGATAACACACTATTCTGAGTTTGTTCTTCATGAAGAACCATTCTTCTTCATTGTATTAACTCAATTTTTTCATTACAATTAACTCAAAATTTTGAGACAAGAAGGTAACTTGCTTTTTTAAGTTTTAAACCAACATTTTTTTTTACAGTGAGTAAAGTGTAATTTATTCCTGTGATCAAAGCTGAGTTTATCATCATTACTCCAGTCTTCAGTGTCACATGATCCTCCAGAAATCAGTGTAATATGATGATCTGATGCTCAAGACACATTTATGATTATTATCAGTGTTCATATCTTTGTGGAAACCGTGATGCATTTAATTTTTCAGGATTCTTTGATGAATAGAAAGCTTTTATTTGAGATATTATTTTTGATTCATTTAATGCATCCTTCCTGAATAAAATGAATACTTTCTTAAAAACTAAACAATGCAAACTGCTTCCAATATGCAGAAAAAAACCCATCATAACATCATATACTGACGTTAATACGGCATCACTGTTTTTAAAACCACATAAAAACCGTAAAAATGTAATCATATTTCCCCTTTCTGTCATCATGGACTCTGCTCTTTGTCATTGACCGATATATGAGCCGATGTTTCCCACACAGAGACTAAAGCATAATGCATACGCACAGACTCACTCATCAATAACTGAGACTATATCTAGAAGATACTACATGCATTTCATTTCCAGGTATAAAGATGATTATATATATAGATCCCGGTGTTGAATTGCAGTGTGTCATGATCAACTATCATTACTGACGGATGTTTCTCCGGGATCGTGTATCTATCAGTTATCCTGGGAACAGTTGTGCTGAAGATGAGCGGAGGAAACACACACACACACACACACTCGCGTCTCTGGAGGAACGAGCGCAGGTGTGCGGCCTGATGGAAACTGACTGGACCTCCAGACGTGAGTCTCTCACACACACGAGAACCGCTTGCATTAATATTCACAACATCATCTGGCGTGGTAATGAAGAGCGGCAGAACGTACCTCTCTCGTGGGCCGGAGCGACGTTTATGAAGCTTCTGCATTTCTCACCTGCATTAGGAAAGAACTGTGTGAATAAGCATTCAAAGCGTTGGACTCATTTTCAATGTTGTACAAACAATGTTAGAGGGAATGTAAATGCCAGTGTAAAACCGGTTAGTTATATTGAAGTTATTACTATGGTTACTAAAATCAGTCACACTTCAGATTAGGGTTCAATTCTCACTACTAACTATTTTTACTTGAAAAGATTACATCTGAAGTTAGAATGAAACCCGATATTTTCTTGAAATCTTGGAGCCCATTTTAAGATTATTTTAAGAGACAAGCTCTGGATAAAACTTTTTATTTTATTTTTTATTTTAGTTGTTTATATGTATATGCATATGTTACTGTGATTATATGTTTATTCATATGTGAGCATTTATTATGCTTTTTTAATTTGTGCTTTTTTCTTCTTCCATTTTGTTGTGTTACTATCTGATGCCTGCATTGTGCTTGAGATGCTTTTCTTAATAAAAAAATAAAAAATAAAAGTAAAAAACTATGATTTTTGCCTCGATAAATTCATAGTTACTGATTATTAATAGTTAGTAATGTAGTTTTTAACTTTAGGTTTTGTAGGATTAAAGAATGTATATGGTCATGCAGAATAAGGCATTAATATGTGCTTTATAAGTACTAATAAACAGCCAATATCCTAGTAATATGCATGATAATAAGCAACTAGTGAGAATTGGACCCTAAACTAAAGTGTTACCAAAAAATCATACTGTAGTATAAACATATTATTTTGTGCACTGGAGTGTTTAAAGTTGCCAGGAAATCAAAATGCACAGAAATTATTAAATTTTTGTTGAATGAATGAATGAAGCATTTATATAGTTAATAAGTTCCTCTTGCAGCATCTCTTCTCTTCTCTGATGATGTGGGCAGGGCTTTAACCTGTCACTCACATGAGATCAGCCAATAGCAAACCACAACCATCCAATCAATCCCCCACAGACACACTCAAGCCCCGCCCACATGTGTTCTTCTTCCAGAAGCGCTTCACTCGATATACGACACAATAGAGGAGAGAAGACCAGCGCTACTTCTTTCAATGCCTACATTAATGCATGTTTTATGTAATATGTACATTTTACTCTCATGACTGCTGCCCAGATGATGTGTTGTGTTTGTCAGTAACAATGTGTTATCATCACATGGTCTTCCATTGTAAATATTTGAAAACATTGAACGTAGCATGGCTGAGTGTTTCAGAAACTGACGATCTGTGGGAGTTTCACATCTCTGGGGTTTACAGAGAACGGGCTGAAAATGTGAAATATCCAGTGTGTGGAAAAGCCTTGTTGATGTCAGAGGTCAGAGGTCAGAGGTGACAGAAAGGCCACAGTATCTCAAATACTCACTCGTTACGACGGGTTGGGAATTGAAAATCTACTTGAGGTCAGAAATCAGATACTTGTTATAAAATAAAAATGTTTGATTCCTCTTATCGATTCAAGCAAATGATTCAAGCACGAGAGACTCTGTTCTGTTCATGTGTATCAGTGTACTGGACCCGTGCGGCTCTTAAAGTGACAGCACTAATATTCCTGCTGTCGTCTCTATAATAACACTAATATTTGATTATGGTTTCTGTACCTGAATACCTGAAAATCTTAAAACACTGTTATAACCAATTATAATAAAAGAAATACGCACTATTAAAAAAACTACACAAAATGTCTAATCCTAAGGTAACGTAGTTACACATTACTACATGTACTTACTATAGTAATAACAGTAATTTATGCATAATTACAAGTAACCAAACCCTAAATGTAACTCTATAGTAAGCACATGTAGTTAATATCACTATTTGATACTACGTCACCTTAAAATAAAGTGTATCCTATTATAATAATAGAAATACGCACTATTCAAAGAACTACACAACATTTCTATTCCTAATCTGTATTTGACTGAATGAAAAAGTGCACAGACAAATAAAAAAATATAATAAAAAATAGCCTATTGTAAAAAAAATAAATACAATAATTGTATTTTAAGATGGCGTAGTCTAATAAGTATGAGTGATATTTATTAACTAGATGTGCTTACTATAGAGTTAGGGTTATTTACAATTATTCATAGTTTATTGTTATTGTGTAACATGTAACTGTCACCTTAAAATAAAGTGTTACCTCGTAAACCAATTATAATAAAGAAATACAGACTATTCCAACTTAATTACAAGTAACTAACCCTAAACCAATCCCTAACCCTAACTCTATAAGCACATGTAGTTAATTAATATTACTAAGTACTTATTTGAGTGCTACGTCACCTTAAAATTAAGTATAGCCAATCATATTAAAAGAAATACGCACTATTTATATTCCTAATCTGTATTTGACTGAATGATAAAGTGATAACCAGCCAAAAACACAGATCACATGCCAATCATACTTCATCACAATATACGGAACGAAACGAGAGTTTTTGGATGGATAGATATGAAACAAATCAGAAACAGAAATGTTAGACTCGGTAAAAACAAGGTTTGCGCGCTTGAAAACACGTGCATGTTTGATGGAAAGAACCGAAAAAGAAAAGCCATATCCTTACCGACCATTTTTGGATTTTGGGATGGATATAATAATGGATAGAATAATCCAGAAACAGAAATGTTAAAAAGCAACCAGCCTCCTCCTGTCGGTTTGCGCGCTTGAAGACACGTACACGTTTGATGCGAAGCCACCCAAAAATATGATCACCTGCCAATTATACTCCAGCACCACAATACACCACACGATATTAATATCAGAGCAGCACAAGAAACGCGGGAACCCCTGACATTAATGGAGAGAATCAGTCAGAAACAGAAATGTTTAAAAGCGACCGGACTCCTCGGTAAAGCCAGGTTTGCGCGCTTGAACACACGCGATTGTTTGATGGGAAGAAGATCCTTACCGACCAGGTCGACGTTCTGCTCGCAGGAGAACCAGATCCCGGTGTGGAAGTTCCTCAGAACAAACTTATCCTCGCCGGTCTCCCAGATGTACTGGACCCTCCGGCTGTCGGTGAGGTTCGAGCTGTTGTGTCGGATGCAGTGTGTGTGTTTGCCGGTCACCGGTCCGGTACAGAAGGGCTTGACAACTTTCCGGGTTCCCTCGCACCAGTAGCTGGTGGTGAGCGCGCATATCGCGAGCATCAGCGCGAGGAAGTTCAGGGTGAGCGCGAGCGAGCCTCTCCTCCGCCGGTCCATGCCCATGACGAGAACACTGAACACTGATCCAGAATCAGCTGATGCTGAGAGAGAGAGTGAGTCTGAGCCTTAAACCTGGATCGTCATGTAGAGCCAGTCCTTCAGTGCTGCGTGCTCGCGCGCGCGTGCGCTCCCCAGTCAGTTCTGCACACTGCGCTCGTGCGCTGTTGTCGCGCGCTTCGCTTCTCATGTGATGCCAGTCAGAATCAATGAACGCAGCGAGTCATGGATGTTAGTTCACCCCAAAATGAAAAAATGATCCCATAATTTACTCATCTTCAAGCCATCCTAGCCCAGGTGTATATGACTTTCTTCTTGCAGCCGAACACAATCAGAGTTATATTAAAACATATCCACTTCCAACCTTCATAATGCCAGTGATTTACCTGAGATTTTGAAGCCCAAAAAAAGCGTATTTCGGGGAGTAACTTGCGTTATTTTGCTGTAATTATTAAAAGTAATGTTACTTTACTAGTCACTGGGAAAAAGATTACATTACAATGCGTCACGCGCAACGCCGCTCATTGGCAGGTGAATTATGAGAAGCATCAGGATGAATTATTGAGGAGTAAAAACGTCATAATTTCAAGAAGATTGCACATTTTTTTAGGAACATTCTAGCTTATCATACGTGATTCTTTTCAAAGTGCAAATGTTGGTGTTTTCCAAACCCGTGAGGTTGTGCGTGTTTTATCACGTGTTACACGAAGGACGCTGTGGAAAACAAACTGCTTCATTTTCGACCTAATTCATGTGAGTGTGTTGATATGAGGCCAGCTGATCAATATCCGTGACAGCGCTAACCGGCGGGTCTCTGGAGATGAAGTCCTCGTCTGGACACTGACACCCGAGGCCAGAGAACTGCAGAACTGAGAGATGCATCAGTTTATCAGTGTCCATGCAGGACTGAAGGCTTGCGATGAACGCCATCAGTTCCTTCCCCAATCCGCTATATATTTTGAGGACAGGTTTGAGTAAAGCCATGACTTGTGTTTTGTGAATTTATAACCTGGTGTGGAATTGCTCGCCATACATAATGTACAGCTGTTACTGGAAACAGAACTGAGTTTTAGAATTGCCATCAGGGATATCGGTTTCAACTAAAACTATAGAACATGAACATGGTAAATATCGGACATAACGCATGTATGTTTATTTAACCCAGCACAATGGGTTGTTTAATTTTTTCTGTAGTAGCTATAGCTTTATATATATGTACATATATATATTTACTTCATACATGATTAGGGATTACCTAGGGATTAATGTTTAGGGATTACCTTAAACTTTTTACAAATATTCCACACAACCACTGGTTTGAATAATTGGGTTATTGGGTTGTTACGTCTGACCCAGGATCTGGGTTACACAAAAACTACCCAAACACTGGGTTGTTACGTCTGACCCAGGATCTGGGTAACACAAAAACTACCCAAACATTGGGTTGTTACGTCTGACCCAGGATCTGTGTTACACAAAAACGACTCAAACACTGGGTTGTTACGTCTGACCCAGGATTTGGTTTACACAAAAACTACTCAAACACTGGGTTGTTACGTCTGACCTAGGATCTGGGTTACACAAAAACTACCCAAACACTGGGTTGTTACATCTGACCCAGGATCTGGGTTACACAAAAACTACCCAAACACTGGGTTGTTACGTCTGACCCAGGATCTGTGTTACACAAAAACTACCCAAACACTGGGTTGTTACGTCTGACCCAGGATCTGTGTTACACAAAAACGACTCAAACACTGGGTTGTTACGTCTGACCCAGGATTTGGTTTACACAAAAACTACTCAAACACTGGGTTGTTACGTCTGACCCAGGAGCTGGGTTACACAAAAACTTCCCAAACACTGGGTTGTTACGTCTGACCCAGGATCTGTGTTACACAAAAACTACCCAAACACTGGGTTGTTACGTCTGACCCAGGAGCTGGGTTACACAAAAACTACCAAAACACTGGGTTGTTACGTCTGACCCAGGATCTGGGTTACACAAAAACTACCCAAACACTGGGTTGTTACGTCTGACCCAGGACATGGGTAACACAAAAACATACACACATTGGGTTGTTACATCTGACCCAGGATCTGTGTTACACAAAAACTACCCAAACACTGGGTTGTTACGTCTGACCCAGGAGCTGGGTTACACAAAAACTACCTAAACACTGGGTTGTTACGTCTGACCCAGGACATGGGTAACACAAAAACATACACACATTGGGTTGTTACATCTGACCCAGGATCTGTGTTACACAAAAAACTAGGCAAACACTGGGTTGTTACATCTGACCCAGGAGCTGGGTAACACAAAAACTACCCAAACACTGGGTTGTTACGTCTGACCCAGGACATGGGTAACACAAAAACTACCCAAACATTGGGTTGTTACATCTGACCCAGGATCTGTGTTACACAAAAACTACCCAAACACTGGGTTGTTACGTCTGACCCAGGAGCTGGGTTACACAAAAACTACCCAAACACTGAAAAAATAACCCAAAAGACTCAACCAAGGATTTGGGTCAAAATAACCCAATACTTTTTAGAGTGTGGAAGCATTATTCAAGACATTTCTCTTTATATAGAATCTTTTTGGCATGAATGGTTCCCTTAAAACTCAAGAATCCTATAGTTCTATACAGAGCCCCATTGAACCTTGTGTTCTGAGAGTATCTGAATGATGGTGAAATAACTCTGTTGTTCATCATTCGGTTGATGGATCTGTGGCCTAGAGAGCAAAAGGCCAGGGAGGAGCGTCCAGAACGGCACAAACTCTATCAGCGAGAAGAATGTCCCATTAGATCCCGCTTTACCTGACCCTCGGGAAATCACACGCACACATCATGAGCAGACATGGCTCGGGCAAAGCTTGGAAGGTTTATACACACACACATATGTGCACTCTAAACAAATGCACGGTTGTTTTAACCCACATTTGAGTCAAATATTGACAAACCCAACCGTTGGGTTAAAATTTTAATTTAATGTAACCCAACGGCTGGGGTTGTCAATATTTTACCCAAATTTGGGTTGAAACAACCTAGCATTTTTTTTGTGAAAATCAGTTTTTGAAGAAAACAAACCTCTAATGAATGGTAAACCTTGAATATTTTAAGACAGTTAATTGGTTAATTAGGTGCAGCTTAGCCATATATACTTAATGTTGACAGCTTTCTACTCGTCAGTGTGTGTGTGTGTGTGTGTGTGTGTGTAGTATAGTATGGGTATTACTTAGTCTTAGTATCACCCATAGTAAGTACTTAGGCTTATGAAGAGATACGATTGCTTCATGAACAGACTTACTATAGACAGAATGATGACAGAATTTTCATTTTTGGGTGAACAATCCCTTTAAGTAAAGTTGAATTATGCAAATCTTCACATTTTTTATACTAATAATTTTTGCAGATCCAGTTCTCATATTCGGCTAAAAGTCTCAAGGTTATTGTCAGATTTTGGTAAATATGCTTTATCTTTTTTTTGCTCATTGGGCTTGGAATGAATTGCAAAATGTACTTGAGAATTTTTAAATGCATTTTGCACAAAGTTTTAAAGGACACATTTGATTTTATGCATTCATTTTGAATGAGTAATTTGTGGCATTGTTATTTCGTGACTCTCTCTGTGACCAGTTCTCTCTGGAAGAAGAGATAATAATATCTCAATGGGATTTCCTGGCTAAATAAAGGATAAATAAATGTAGTTTTCCAGTGTTTGTCTCCGCCGGGTTTGTTTGCTGTATTTGTGCTTTCACAGCAAGTAAACATCTCTGAGGAACGAGAAAGCTGGATGACAGAATTCTATGAAATAACAGAACCTACTTTTACATAAATCTTCACAAAAAATAATCTTTGAGGCCTTTTGTGTGTGAATGCAGACGGAGCACAACAGCAGAAACTTTTCCTGCATGTCTTTAATTGTCAGCCACACTGTAGAAAAAATGCAGTTAAATTTACGGTAAAAAAAAGGGCAGCTGTGGTTGCCAGAATTTACAGTAACAATTAATTTACGGTAACAACATTTTAGGTTTTACTGACTTAACTTAAATTTACAGTAAAAAAACGTTTTCATTATCTAATATGATGTTAATGTATCGACCTATTAAAGTATTAATATCTGTTTAGTATCATTGACAACCACCAATCACAGTGGAGATGAGAGTCACATGATCAATCAAAGCTCATCACATGAAGCATTAACTTTCCATAAGAAAGTTAATATTAACATACAGAAGCTTCACACAAACACCATCATGGTAACACAAATGAAATCAATAAAAAATAATTTACCAACATTAAATGTAACATGAAACCCTAATGTTCATAACTGATGAAATAAAACTATGAAGAAACAGTTATTTCAACAAAAATATAAAAAATCTGAAGTGTCACGCAGGGAATTGTGGGAATGTCAATTTATGTTTTTTCACTGTAAATTATACAATGACTTATTTTTCATTTCCAAAAAACTAAATTTAAATTTAACAGTATTTTACTGTAGAATCTATCTGTGATCTATCACCGTAAACTTTCTTTTAACCAATTAACAGTTTTTCACCGTAGCATTTCTTTTACCGTTAAAATCACACATTTTTTACAGTGTAGTTTGTTTTCTCAGTGTTTATAAGCGTTTGCTGTCACACACACACACACACACACACACACAAACACACACACACACACACACACACACACACACACACACAGTTGGAGGTCAGAAAGCCCACAGCGTCCTTCATGCGCACGTCCAGATAATGAGATGATGCTGCCGCTTCGTAATGCGCTAAAACGTCCTTCCAAGGTCACAACGAGAGCGCGGAGAACACATCATAGCAGAACAGTCCGGAGTCACCGGTCGGGAAGTGAGTTTCCGTCAGGAAAGCCGTATTGTGTGATTGCACATCTGCACGGAAGCTCTGATTAACCGAGTCCCCTGAAGGCACAAGTGCATTATTTACTCGTTAACTTTGACATTTGCAGCTCATAGTCGAGTCTCCTTCACAGCAAGCTCATCATTACCTCCCGCCATCACAGAAGCTCATTACAATAAGTGTGTCATTTATCAATCTTCGGAATGGCGAGTTACAATTACAGGATGGCCTCGGAGAATGCGGAGAAACTGAATTTAAGCTTTAGGATTTTATTCCACCGCAGAATCCTAATGGCTTAGGGTTACTAATCTGAATATGATTTATGAAACCGTGAGGACGTGTTCCTGTTTTTAAAGCAAAGTTTGAGTGTGTGAAGCTCGGCTCAAAGCTCCAGCGGGCCTCAGGTGGCCGGACACACTTCCCAATCACTTCACAGATATTAACCCAGTGCTGGGAATGAAAGGACTTTGCTAGATATATATATCAAGGTAGGAATGTAATAAAAATCACAGGGATTCTCAGGCAATGCAATGATACATCAGACCACTAGAAAGAGGATTTTAAAGGGCACCTATTATGACATTTAAAATGTTCCTAATGTTGTTTAGGGAGTCCCCAACAACAGTTTTACATGCATGCAATGACAAAAAACACTTTTGTTGTCGTATAATATGCATTTATTTTTACCTGATTTGCTCACCGACTCCCAAATGAATCGTTCAACGACTCGTTTTCCCAAACCCCTCCTCTGCGCGACGCTAATCTGCGTTGATTGGTCAGATGACCCAGCAGTGTTTACAGAGATAATACTTATTGTTTAACACGGAGTACAATGATGCTTTTATCAATTAAATCGTGTTATAATAATGATTATAGTCCACTGCTTTGTAGTTTGTAGTAAAAAACTAAAAATAAGATAAAGAATGTAATGTTATGTTAGCGAGCATAGCCCAGAGTTCATATTGTAAAAGCACAATCAGTCTTTGCGTTAGCCCGATGCATAAACATAACGTTTTTACAAAAATAAAAAAAATAAAATGCAGTTACGTTACTACGAGGTATTACTCTATTCTTTAAGACAACTCCGAAAACAACGACAAACACTTCACATATCTCAATACAATTGTCATTGAAGACCTAGAAGCTAAACGGTGCTTACACAACAAACAAAATAATTATTAAGCATGCTACATAAAACATAAAAGCAACAATTATTAATAACACTTACAGGTTGTGATACGGAGGAGGAAGCTGATGCAAATACACTTGGAACTGAACCTTCCTTCAATATCAGCCGGCTCGCGAATCCCAGTTTGAGTGCATTTAAGTTGGTAAAGCAATCGTCTTGAAAATGGCGCGAACAAAGCACAAGGCTCGGACTATACTTCTGTGGTATAGTTATATGAATTGTAGCCACTTAGTCTTCAAATGCTCCTCCTTAGGCAGATGAAAAAAGTTGTCTTTTGAGCCGCACTTCAGAACACAGTGTCTCGTCGCCATGATGTTGTCAAGTTTTCCCTGGCCTTGGAGCGCAATAAGTGGGCGTATCGTATTCAAATAACTTGACAAGTTGACGTCATCTAGTCAGAGAAAAAGCTTCGGTCTTCTAACGATTCATAAAAATGACTCCGAGTCGACTCTTACTTTTGAAAGACAATAACTTTATATACGGTGCACTTTCATATTTCAAACTTTGCAGGATGTTTTTGTTCACTTAGATCTATGTTACACACTACATGAAAGGGACATTTCAAAATTCCATAATAGGTGCCCTTTAAATATTACACTAGCGATGTCTGTATAGTTGTATTTGTCTTCAAAGAAATGCTTTTACTCATCAAGCACACATTACATTGATCAAAAGTGACATTAAAATAAATTAATAATGTTACAAAAAGATTATACTTCAGATAAATGCGGATCTATTGAACTTTCTATTCATCAAAGAATCCTGAAAAATAAAACGTGTCACGGTTTCCACAGAAATATGAAGTGTTTTCAACATTGATCATACTTTTATATACTTTTAACCAGAAATGCCCGTGCGCTCTAGCTGTGGTGCGTGATGATGTAATGTGTGTCTCATCTACAGCGAGTGCAAGACCAGCATTTGTGGTTAAAAGTATATAAATGTGTATTTTGTTATAAAATGTCCGCTGGTGTGTCTAGATGAGACTCTTATTCCTCGGCTGGATCGTGAGAGACTTTGAAGCTGAAACTCAAATCTGGACCTTCGACCCGCTGGACCATTGAAGACACTATATGGAGAACATCTGGAGTGTGTTCCTCACAAACCTGCATTTCTGTTCCACTGAAGAAAGACATGAAGATCTTGGATGACGTGAGGGAGAGTAGTTGATCAGGAAACTTTGATTCTGATTGAACTTTGCATAACCTGGAGTAAAACAATAAGGTTTCATCGGTTAACATAACTCCATCCATGAACAAAGCTTCTTTAATAATCTTATTTTGATGTGAAAGTCCACAGACGGCCGGTTATTCTCTCAGAGATCTTCTGGTTTCTCAGCCGTTTGATTGACAGTCACTGACCGCTGGATATTTACTCAGACCTCAGCCTGGATCTGTCAGCCGGACACACTGTGTTTTAGAGAAAGATCTCTTTTGAGATGAGTTCCTGACAGGATTGAACTGAGCCGTTTCTGAGGAATCCTGAAGACGACACACACTCCAACACGCACAGCTCCTGATACATTTTATTTTTCGGGATTCTTTGATTAATAGAAAGTTCAAAAGAACTTCATTTATTAGAAATGGAATGTTTTGTAACATTATAAATGTCTTTACTGTCACTTTTGATCAATTTAATGCATTCTTACTGAAGTATTACTGTAATTTCTTTCTTTTAAAAAACCTCACAGACTCTAAACTTTTCCCAATGGTTCATGTTTTGTGAATCCTCTCAAACCGGCGTGGAGCTGAACGGCCTGAACATGTGAGATATTCTGTGTGTGTGAGGAAGAAACGGCTGCGTTCTGCACTGGCATTTGGACACTAATTACTTTTTGAATAAAGGAACTTACAGAAATCTCTCCGTCCTGAACCGAAGCACAGCTCCATTCATCACCGTGATGAAACCCCCCGAAACTAAAGCATATCAGACACTTTAACCCCACAGAAACACAACACAACTCTTTCTCATCTCGCTCAAAAAGCATTTCATTTCAGCTTTTATTCTCCCCGTCCAGTCCCATGCAAACTCTGCTGAGAACTAGAAATATTATGTGTTGTTTTCAGTTAATGCAGACAAACAAACGCAAACATTATGTAAGTTGACAAAATGTGGGAGAACTGTGCTGCATTTACACTTCAATTCAATTAATGTACGAGGCCTATATTTTAGTTTTTTTTAAAATTAATATTCTGTATTTTGGGGGGATTTTATGGTACTAAATTATATTTATGCTGTATTTATAATTATTTTATACATTTTTACAGCATAGACCTGAAAATTACATTTCCAACGTACAGTAAATTGTGGTAAATCTTGAATGCTAGAGGGACAGACTGAAGTTTGATCTCTTTCTTTTTAAATGACGTGACATTTTTTGTAAAAAGTGAACTTTAAAAAGTGACAGATTTTTGACGTCTATGTTATGAAAAATGTGCAAAAATAATATTTACAATTTTTGTATGAAATATACTTTCAAAAACATGTTTTACAGTAAAACTGTGAAAAAAAACCCAGTGCCATAAATCTAAACAAGTAGTGTTGAGATGTGAGTGTGATGTGTCAGTAAATGATCTCTCAGTGAGATGTTGTTCGGCTGCAGTACCGAACGCTTCCACTAGAGGAAACTCTCATTCATTTACAATGCGTCATTTCTGACCGCGGGGAGCACAAGTGTGACTGTTGTTTACAGGACCATTAAACCTGTTCAGATCATGTCCATGATTTTCTTTGTGTGTTCACACAGAAAGTGCCAAAACCTTTACCAAGTTTCATACCATTCCGATGAAAAAAAAAGAAGTAAAATATTTCGGTCAAAAATGGCCGAAGAGCACCAGAGGCGCTTGACCTTTGAATATTAATGAGGTTACATTGTTGTAAATCTCATAAATATTGTCTAAATCCTTCTGAATGCAGAAGAATACACACACTCTAAAAAATGCTGGGTTGTTTTACCCAATTTTGGGTCAAATATGGACAAACCCAGCCATTGGGTTACATTTTTAAATTGCATTTTTGATCCAATGTTTGGGTTTTTCCATATTTGACCCAAAATTGGGTTAAAACAATCCAGCATTTTTAAGAGTGCATTCATTCGTTCATTTCTCAGGTTGAATTCACTCTTTAAATTGGCTGGTGCCAACGCCGCTGATCTGAAGCGTGTGTCAAAGGGGACTCTATGTGGGTCAAGATCAAGAGTGAACGCTGGAGGGTTTCGATGAGGGAAAGATAAGACGCTGCAGACACTGATCTTACAGGAACTGCCGACTGACGGACAGAGACTCTCAAGAGTCAAATCAGTCAAACTCGCTTCAGCAACTGCCAGAGAGCAGAACTGAACCCTGAAGAACCAGCCGTGTGGAGGAACACTGATCGACTGAGACCTTTAATTTGCCGCTTTCCGGATTTCAGCCGATCCGCAGGGATTCACCGGCAAAAATCCCATACCACACCTCATCGTGCATTTAATTATGATTCATAATCCATAGCGGTAATTACTGCTAAACTCTGCTGTACTGGATCATGCGAGTTAGGCCTACATCAGAGAGCCGTGCTTTAATGAGTTAATGCCAGACTTCATTAAACATCACCTGCAGTCGAAAGCCGTGACCCACATATCGAGTCGTGGGACGCGACAAAATAAATCACAGAGCGACATCTCAGCTTCATCTGAGGGATCTGTGCCGCGCCGGGAGAACGAAAGACAAACTCCGGAGCCACAACTGCTCATTATTTCTGCGTCAAGGACCAACTCGAGGGCTTTTGTGTTTTCTTCTGGAACTCGGGTTTGAGAAACGTGTTTACATCACATGCCGTACAGGAAGATGCGCACCGGTTCATCATCGCGCTACACTTTTAAAAAAAATCTGTTAAATTTACGGTAAAAAAAACGGCAGCTGTGGATGCCAGATATTTACTGTAAAAAATACGGTAGCGAGATTTTAGGTTTTACAGACTTAACAAATTTACAGTAAAAAAAAACGTATTTCACTATCTAATATAATGTTAATTTGCAGTTCTATTGAAGTACTAATATCTGTTTTGTACCATTGTAATACAGACAACCACCAATCACGGTGGAGATGAGAGTCACATGATCAATCAAAGCTCATCAAATGATGCAGCTTTTCCAAGAAAGTTAATATTAATATATAGAAGCTGCACAGTGTCATTCACACACACACTAAACACCATCATGCTGACACACATAACATTTAAAAAATGCAATAAACATTTATTTAACTTAAACAAAATGAAATGTAACATAAACACCTAATTTACATAACTGATTAGAATTTTTTTTTTACGAATTTTACACGGTGATTAATTCGAATAATACGACCTCACTCGTACGAATTTGTAAGATTTTTGCTAAATCTTACATATTTTACCAGTTGCCAAATTCGTATGAATTCGTAGGAATGACCTACCCCTGACCCCGCCCCTAAACCTTCCCATCACCTGGGTTTAGACAAATCGTACGAATTCGTACAAATTAGTACAAATCACTCGTTCGAATTGGTCGTGAGATAGCGTTGGAAGAAACAAAAATACATCAAATGTGAAGTGTCACACAGGGAATTGTGGGAATGTCAATTTACGTTATTTTTTTATGACTTTTTACTGTAAATTTTACTGTATTTTACTGTAAAATGACATTAAATATCCGGTTAGATCCATCAGAGTTATTCACCGTGTTAAAGAGGAGGTTACTTTATTATCCATCCAGCGAATAGCCCAGGGGCGTAACTATCGGTAAGCAGGGTAAGCGGTTGCTTACGGGCCCGGACCAATCAGGGGCCCGCCCGCGTGACTGGACGATATTGATTGACAGGCCCAGGCGGGTCCCCCTATCGCATTTTACTACAATAGTCTGATCGCATTTAAATTTTTTGCTTATTGATTTGAATAAATAATGACAACAACATATTTGACTGATCATTAAATAAATGTTTGAAACGAACAATGATGAATTTGGTGAAATTTGTTTCGAATTGGGACTGGGGAATCCCCGGGTGAACATGCGCATTGTGTGCAAAACAGTAAAAACCGGTGAACTTGAGACAGATATGGAGTCGTCAAATTTTTTGTCAGAGCGTTCTTTTTCTAAACTGAAACTGATAAAAAGCTATCTCAGGAGCTCAATGGGACAGAGTCGTCTCTCTGGACTTGCCATACTGTCAATTGAGAATGCCCGTGCGCGCTATCTGGATCTTAAAGGAGAACTCCGGTCAATTTTAACATTGAGCTCAATTTTTAGTAAATTTGGAGTGCTGTCAATACAGAGAACAACGATAAAAATCTGTGTTGCCTACACCGTGTTATCCTCTTTTTAAAATTTGCGACTTGAATGGGGTCTAATTTTAAACCTGCTTTTATTTCTCTTATCATCCTTGATGTGTCATACAAGTGCCCAGCCATGTTGAGTGATTCCTTCAGAGTGAACACGAGTGAATCTGACTGCAGTAGATGTGAAAGATATGAATAAAAATTATGTTATATCAGCCAGCGCACAGACCTGTATTTAGTTCCTGTTTTCGGTTGAAGTCCAAAGTAGTCAATTGTCGAGTTCACGCGCGTGATCATATAGGTAACTAAACCTATGACCTGACAGCTTCGTACAGAGGAAAGCCCGGAAAATGCAGCTATAATGTAAGTGAGCATATTTTTTATGTATTTGGACTTAGGCCTATGTGTATACAGCAGTGACAGTAACAGTAACAATGTGTTATGGTGCGCCGTCACCATTTTTTTTTTTTTTTTTTGTGCGTGTAGCGTCATCACGTGTTGTAGTAGGGGGGCCCGCCTTGATAATCCTGCTT
>NC_136896.1:31423725-31458725 GCF_949152265.1 Phoxinus phoxinus
AGAGGTGTGTGTGTGTGTGTGTGTGTGTGTGTGTGAGTGACCACGGTCTGGCTGTGGAGAGAGGACGGCACAGGCAGAGATGGCAGCCGCGAGAGCAGAGACTGTGTTCACTGTGCTCTCAGAGAGAGGTGTGTGTGTGTGTGTGTGTGTGTGTGTTCACTGTGCTCTCAGAGAGAGGTGGAGACAGAAGAACACTTCCTCATACACTGTGATCACTATCACAGCATTAGATCGGAGTATTTCTCTAGATTCCAACAACTAGAACCAAATTTTATGACATTACCAAATTCAGATAAATTAAATCATATTTTGGGAGAAAACTCTAGCTCAATCACAACAGCAGCAAAGTATGTAACAGCCTGCCACAAACTACGAGAGTCAGCCAGTGGACAAAACTAAAGTCTGAATGTTGGTACAAATGTACAAAAGTGTTTTTATTTTTTATTTTTATTTTTATGTATATATATATGAATGTATTCATACATTTGTTTACGGATTCATTTTATTGATCTGTTCATTGCCAATGTAATGGCCAATGCTTTGGCAATACTGTACAAGTCATGCCAATAAAGCTCATTTGAATTTGAATTTGAATTTGAGAGAGAGAGAGAGAGAGAGAGAGAGAGAGAGAGAGAGGGCGAGAGAGAGAGAGAGAGAGAGAGAGGGGGCGAGAGAGAGAGAGAGAGAGAGAGAGGGGGCGAGAGAGAGAGAGAGGGCGAGAGAGAGAGAGAGGGCGAGAGAGAGGGCGAGAGAGAGAGAGAGAGAGAGAGAGAGAGAGAGAGAGAGAGAGAGAGAGGGGGAGAGAGAGAATTTTTTTGAATTTGACAATCCTTTTATTACAAAATTCTCAGACTTCTTTCCAATATCTTAGATATAAAAAACATTCACAAAACAAGTCACAAAACAAGTCACATACTTTCCAATCTTATTATATAAAATAAAATCTCACATCAACACTTCTGAAATAACCAGTTCATTATCAACTAATGAACACAGCACATTATCACAGCACCACTCAATTTCAAAAATATTCAATGTATTCATTAGTTTATAAAAATTAAACTCAATTACAAGTCGTGATTTTACCATTTTTTTAAAAGCTGATACAAGTTCTTGTTCTCCCTTCTGCTCAATTTTATTTCTCCTAGTTATGTAAATGGCTAATTTTGCAATACCAACAATAAAATTAAGCAATTGACATCTATGTTTTTTCTTAATAGTATACATACAACCAAGGATAAAATCCTGCTTTGTAAAACATGCCCCAAAAGATTCAAAAAGAAGCTCTAAAAGGCTAAACAAAAAAGAAAGTCTCTTACAAAACATAAAACAATGAAACACAGTCTCCCTTTCAATGCAAAAAGGACAATTCTCACTTACATTTGGGTTCAACATTGCCACAAAGGAATTAACTGCTATAGCCCCATGGAGTATCCTCCATTGAAGATCACCAACTCGTTTAGGTAAAGGAGGTTTGTACAGAATCCTCCACACTGGTGTTGTTGTTTCAGTAATCTCCAATGTGTCTCTCCATACAGTATCACTTCTATTCTTTAACCATTTAATATTCGTCACCTTCACAATACTTCTGTACAATGTTTTCCCTTTAACTTCAAAAAAATCCATTTGCACATCAATTTCCTTCAACAATGGATTAATCTCATTAGATAAAAGAAGATCAGGTACAATACATATATCTGGAAAAAAATCTTCACAATCTGGAAATATACATTTCTTATTGTACTCATCAAGTAAAGTTCTTTCTTGTACATTCAAAGCCCCCTGCAGTTTATCTAAAAAACGTTGAATGTATCGTGCAGACTTTACCTTTAAAAAGGCTGAAACTGCTTCTACATCTTTAAAATCAGGACCTACATTATTAATAATGTGTTTCAACTGTAGAGATCCACTTCTGTACAACACATCCTTAAGACCCGGTATTTCATCACCAGATACATCGAGGCGTGCTCCACACACGATGGGCTCTTCCAGTAGCCAATACAGGGACATTAAGGGCTCCATCCATTGAGGCTTAAACAGACTCCATGTTTTAAAGAGACTTCGATAGAAAGCAGGAGTTCCTCTAAAATCAAACTTTTTAGAATCCATTAAAAACAAAACAGTGTCCAGACCAAGTCCACTTATTCTTCGTAAAATGCATTGAGCCACTGGTCTCCATACCAGTCTTTCAGATCCCAGCATAAACTTCTGCAAAAACTGAAGACGATAAGCAGCACATCTACTTGCCAAATGCACTAGACCTTGGCCTCCATCTTCTTTAGCCAGAAACAAAACACTCTGAGGGATCCAATGCAGATTGTCCCAAAAGAAGTTCACCATTTCTGCTTGAATTTTTGCTAAGAGACCAACAGGAGGGTCAACACATGCAAGTCTGTGCCACAGGGAAGAAGCCGCAAGATTGTTGATAATGAGTGTGCGTCCTTTAAAAGACAACTGAGGAAGCAGCCATTTCCATTTTTTCAAACGTCCCGTTACTTTATCTGCCATTCCTTCCCAGTTCTTCTGCATGAAAGGCTCATTGCCTAAGAACACACCAAGGTATTTTAACCCATCTTTTTGCCATACTAAGCCTCCTGGTAAAATGGGATTTCCTCCTTCCCATTTCCCAATCAACAAAGCATCACTTTTTCCCCAATTTACAGTTGCTGATGAAATTTCTTTAAAATCATTAACAATTTGTTGTAACAATTGAACATCATCACTATCATTTATAAAAGCAATAACGTCATCAGCATATGCAGATAAATAAAAAGCATTATTACACTGTGGCAATGTCAAGCCCTTTAACTTGTTTCGTAACATAGAAAGCAGTGGTTCTATAGCCAGCACATATAACAGCCCAGACATGGCACAACCTTGTCTAACCCCTCTCTGTACTTTAAAGGGGGCACACAAACTACCATTAATTTTAATCACACTCTCAATTTCACAATACATTACTCTGATCATGTCAATAAAACGTGAATTAAAACCAAAAGATTGTAAAGTATGCCACAAATAAAGGTGTTCAACCCGATCAAATGCCTTCTCTTGGTCTAGAGAAATAAGGCCAATATTAATACCAAACAGCTTTGAAACTTCTAAAACATCTCTGATTAGAGTTATATTATCAAAAATCGATCTATTTGGTACACAGTATGTTTGATCGTAGTTTATCACTTTCCCTATTACTTTACTCAATCTTGTAGCCAATGTTTTGGACAGGATTTTGTACTCTGAGCACAAGAGAGAAACAGGCCTCCAATTTTTTATATTTTGAAGATCACCTTTTTTGGGCAATAGAGTGATAACTGCCCTTCTACAACTAAGGGGAAGAGAACCATTTATAAGGCTTTCATCAAACACTGATAAGAGATCTTCTCTTAAGATGAGCCAGAAAGTTTTATAAAATTCAATGGGTAACCCATCGATCCCGGGGGATTTCCCATTCTCCATACTCATCATTGCTGTATAAAGTTCTTGTTCTGTGAGAGGTTGCTGCAAACTTTCATTGCTCTCTTCATCAAGTGTTGGTAGACCTTCAAAAAAACTGCTAGTAGTCATCTTTTCATTTATCAAATCAGCAGTATATAATTTTTTATAAAACTGTACAGCAACTTCTCTTATCTCAGAAATTTGAGTTACTTCCTGTCCTGTATCAGAGACCAAAGAATGAATTATTCTGCTTTGACAATTTTTTTTCTCCATACTGAAGAAAAATTTGGAAGGTGCATCCATTTGTGTAACTTTCTGGAAACGTGAGCGAACCAGCGCTCCCTGTGCCTTAATGTCCAACAGGTTTGCCAATAAAGTTTTCTTTGATGTCAGAGCTTCAATATGTTCTTTTTTGCCTGTAGATGCAGACAAACTGTACAAATCAACTATTTCAGTCTCTAAAATATTTAATGATCGAGTTATTTCTCTCGTAACATTAAGAGTATATTGCTGGCAAAAAAATTTAATTTGTATTTTCCCGCAATCCCACCACTGTTGTAAAGAGCTGTATAAATACTTTTGTTGTTTAAAAACATCCCAAAAAAAAGTAAAGGAATCTTTAAAATGTTTGTCATCAAGCAAAGATGTATTAAAATGCCAATAGGCACTGCTTGACTTCACATTACTCATTAATACAGAACAAAGAACCGCACTATGGTCTGAAAATCCGACAGGATTAATTTGACAAGATTTAAAAATATTGAACTGGTGTTTAAAGCTGTAAAACCGATCAAGACGTGCCAAAGACAATGAATTATCTTTACAATGAACCCATGTGTATTGTCTTAATTTTTTATGCATATTTCTCCAAATATCACAGAGATCAAAAGTTTGAACGAGTTGCTTGATAACTCTTTGAGATGCAGCATGTGGTTCTAAATGGTTTCGGTCTACTTTATCATTCTCAGTACAGTTAAAATCTCCACCTAAAACTAAGAAATCATCGGTATTTAGGCTTTTCAGAGTAGAGTTGACTAAATTTAAAAACAAAACTCTGTCTACTCCACTATTAGGAGCATAAATATTTAAAAACACCATAACAATTTTTTCAAATTTAACGCTAACTTTTAAAAAACGACCTTTTTCAATTTCAACAAATTCATAAGATATTGGAGTCATACTTTTAGAAAATAAAATTGCAACACCTCCACTAATGGAGGATTTATGACTAAGAAAAAGTTGACCTCCCCACTCTCTTTTCCAGTCCACCTCATTTCTTTGATCACTATGCGTTTCTTGTATAAACATGACATCAACAGACTTCTGATTCATAAATTCATACAACATCATTCTTTTGCGAACATCTCTAGCTCCATTTATATTGAGAGTCCCAATTTTTAGCTGACTCATACTTTTATTTAGGTTCCACAAGAAACTAAGATGAGAAAAAACAGAAATTGTATATATGGTCAAGAAAACCAAACTTATGGATTTAAACCATGGCATTCTTCTCATCTCTAGAAATTTGTTTTTTTAACTTGTTTACAAATTTACGTAAACGGTACTTTTCGAGATCTGGGAAAGCCCCTTCTCTTATCAAATATTTGGTGTCCCTCACAAATTGTGCACGATCAGGAAAATAATCCTCAATCTGCACGCCTTTTAGCCCTTTCGTTTCCCGAAGAAAAGCACTAATGTCTTCAGCTTTGTACACAACATTTACAGATTCATTTTGAGAACAAGCGGAAAACTCTGAACACACAGAAACGTTAGAATCAGAATCATCATCATCCGAAGGCGAAACTATGATTTCACCTTCAGCAGCGTCACTTTTTTTTATTTGTTTACTGGTTCCATCGTTTCGACTCTTTCTTCTTTTAATTGGAGTTTTGAAAGCTGATTCAACTTCCATGTCTACCTCACACCTCACAATTTCTCTGTCTTGTTCTACAAACGCAGAAGGTAATGTACTCAACCCCAACGCGTTCTCTGCCGCCACGGACTCCGCCACAACACCGCCATCATCAACCGAAGAACCAGACGCTCGCGTCCCCGCGCTGCTCGCTCCCTCCACCGGCTCGACTATCGGTGTATTCGCAGGGTTCGCCGCTGCGCTGGTTTCGGACGCGCTATTTTCATCGACAGTGCTCACCGCTTTATCTGCATCAGTGTTCTTGTTCACTTTATCAGGGCAGTTACGACTGAGGTGCCCAATTTTTCCACAACCAAAACATTTGATCGTCGTATCAGATGATACGAAGACAGCATAATCAAACCCTTCTATTTTAAATTTAAAAACTAGGTCAAGTTCATCTTCGCCATTCTTCAGAATCATAAACACCTGTCTCCTAAAAGAAACGAGATGTTTCACTAAAGGCGATTTACATCCGAGCGGAATTTTTTTGATGGGGGAAACTATCTTTCCATATCGTGACAATTCCTGCACGAGTAACTCATCTTTCACAAACGGAGGGACGTTTGAAATCATGATTTTCTTGGCGGGAGTGCTCAGAGGAAACACCGACGTGAGTGAACCCTTGATTACAACACCGTTTTGCACTATTTCGTTCGCCTTCTCAACAGTGCTAAGAAAAAGCACAAACGCACTGTTCATTCGCGAGGCGGACACAACGTTTTCATGACCCACAACGTCTCCTACAGCCAAACAAACATCTTCCACATTAGCGTTTGAATCAATTTTCACTCCATGACGCCGAGTTAAATTTTCAAAAACCATTGTGTTTGGAGTCGCCATGCCTCCCAGCAAAATGCTGGAGGCAGACTATCCTCACAAAAAAAACAAACAAAAAACAAAAATACCCCAAATAAAAAACACAAACAAAACACTTACAAGAAAAAAAGTTTGAAAAAGCAATCCTACCAGCCACAGACGGCTACCACTCATGCATCCACACTCACCACGCTCCGCCCACTCACTCCCAGCATGCACTCGAGAGAGAGAGAGAGAGAGAGAGGGGGCAAGAGAGAGAGAGAGAGAGGGCGAGAGAGAGAGGGCAAGAGAGAGAGATAGAGAGAGAGAGAGAGAGAGAGAGAGGGTGAGAGAGAGGGCGAGAGAGAGAGAGAGAGAGAGAGAGAGAGAGAGAGAGAGAGAGAGAGAGAGAGAGAGAGAGAGAGAGAGAGAGAGAGAGAGAGAGATTAAAGCGCTAATGTGATGATCCAGTCCGGTTGGTGATCCGAACTCATCCGACTGTGAGAGTCCCTGCTGGTTTCCCAATGGGTTTTTCTAGCAAAGAATTCCAGTTGTTTAACCTCCTTTCCATGATTGCTTACTAGAGGACAACGTACAGTGTTGTTTGGCCTATAAATGGGTTTCAAAGTCACCAATTGACACTTGTTTTTTAATGGCGACATATCATGCCCCTTTTTACAAGATGTAATATAAATCTTCAGTGTCCCTAGAAATGTCTAATCTGAAGTTTCAGCTCAAATTCCCCCCAGATCATTTATTATATCTTGTCAAATTTGCCCTTTTTGGGTGTGAGCAAAAATGAACCGTTTTTGTGTATGTCCCTTTAAATGCAAATGAGCTTTAGCTCCGCCTCTGTTCAGAAGAGGGGGCGGAGCTTCAGAAACTCCGGCAATAACAGAACCGGCCGATCTCACTCATCCAGAATCCCAGAGTAACCAGTAGCGAGTGCAGCCTTACGGAGAGACTCAGTTTCACTTTTAGACGTTTCTGAGCGGTTCTGGATAATTAGTTTTCTGGGTTGGTAGAAGCACCGGGGACCGATTATAGCACTTAAACACGGAACAAGTCAGATTTTCATGAAATGTCCCCTTTAATGGAATATTGCACTATATTCTAAATTATTGGTGCACATCATTATTGTGTTTATAATCTTGAATCAGAATAAGTTCCTCTTGCAGCATCTCTTCTCTTCTCTGATGATGTGGGCGGGGCTTTAACCTGTCACTCACATGAGATCAGCCAATAGCAAACCACCACCATCCAATCAATTCCCCACAGACACAATCAAGCCCCGCCCACATTTATTCTTCTTCCAGAAGCGTCTCACTCGGATATACAATAGAGAAGAAAAGACTAGCACAGCTTCTCTTTCATGCTGGTTTTAAACACAAGTCTGCTCCGGCTAATGATGAACAAGCACATGATGATAGAGGAACAGGTCTGAGCATCAACATTAACCCAGACTCACATCAGAGGTGGAGACGCCGCACAGCTTCACTGCTAATGAGCAAATCTGCCGGTTTGATCTCGAACAGAATGGATGTCAGTTAACCAATTCTGCAGCTAATCATCCATAAAGCCCCAGAGCCCTCGGATGACTGTCCTGACCTCGCCGAGGACGATCTCCTTCCCTGAAAACACTCTCAAAGTCAGACATGTCGAGTCACCGGCATCGCTTTACTGCGACTGCTTAAGGACGATCCATTGTGACAGGCCTAATTTAAATGGGGGATAATGGCAGCGTACTGAGAGCCACAGACATTTCAGAACAGCAAATCAATACACTGCTATTTCTGAGAGTCGGATCACTGCAGAGACGACGGGGTTCTCCATCACACAGTCACACAGAACTCGTTCTTCTCAGCACTTCTCTCGTGTCCTGAACAAAACAACGACAGGTGGGAAGTTGTCTGTCTGTCTGATGTGGTGTACAAACAAGTGTTTTAATCAAGCGGCAACCTTCCCGTCTCTCTCTTGAATCAACACTGAGTGAGTTAAACTGCAGTTCCTCCACTGGCCACTAGAGAGCGGCTGCAGAAGAGACTCAGCCCCATGTTAAAATGCCCAACTTTACAGCAGCAAAAAAAACATGTTTACAGTTTAGTGCAAAAAGTGGTTTTGGTCTATATAGATAATTTTGCCCTTCATGACGACTGTGAGGGGGTGAATTTTTTTTTATAACTCATCCGTTGAAATTATATTAAGCCTTAAAGTTCTGCATAATTAAGGGCGTGGCCACTTGAGTGACAGGTGGATTGTAGCTGATGTCACTACTAGCCGTTTGTCTGCTGTGTGTTAGCGTCACGTCTCCTCAGCTAATCCGCCTCGCCGCACATTTTCGTTTATCCGAGAGTGACGCGTGGCCAAGATGCCGACGGCCAGCTCCGCCCATTTTGGCCTTCAGAAACACTACGGGTGACGTCGTCACGCACACTACGCACGTATTTTACAGTCTATGGTTTTAATCAACTTCATTACTTGTGAACTTCAGGAGGACCTATTCTGCTTTCCCCCCATTTAGTGTGTAATGTTGCTGTTGATCATGTAAAGCTCCTCTACTCCTCTAATACTCCTCTAATACTCTAATACTCCTCTAATACTCATCTACTCCTCTAATACTTCTCTAATACTCCTCTAATACTCATCTAATACTCCTCTACTTATCTAATACTCCTCTACTCCTCTAATACTTCTCTAATACTCCTCTAATACTCCTCTACTCCTCTAATACTTCTCTAATACTCCTCTAATACTCCTCTACTCCTCTAATACTCCTCTACTTATCTAATACTCATCTACTCCTCTAATACTCCTCTACTCCTCTAATACTTCTCTAATACTCCTCTAATACTCCTCTAATACTCCTCTAATACTCCTCTAATACTCTAATACTTCTCTAATACTCCTCTAATACTCCTCTACTTATCTAATACTTCTCTAATACTTCTCTAATACTCCTCTAATACTCTAATACTTCTCTAATACTCCTCTAATACTCATCTACTCCTCTAATACTTCTCTAATACTCCTCTAATACTCCTCTAATACTCTAATACTTCTCTACTACTCCTCTACTCTTCTAATGCTCCTCTACTTACCTAATACTTCTCTAATACTCCTCTAATACTCTAATACTTCTCTAATACTCCTCTACTCCTCTAATACTCATCTACTCCTCTAATACTTCTCTAATACTCCTCTAATACTCCTCTAATACTCATCTACTCCTCTAATACTCCTCTACTCCTCTAATACTTCTCTAATACTCTAATACTTCTCTAATACTCCTCTACTCCTCTAATACTCATCTACTCCTCTAATACTTCTCTAATACTCCTCTAATACTCCTCTAATACTCATCTACTCCTCTAATACTCCTCTACTCCTCTAATACTTCTCTAATACTCTAATACTTCTCTAATACTCCTCTACTCCTCTAATACTCATCTACTCCTCTAATACTTCTCTAATACTCCTCTAATACTCCTCTAATACTCATCTACTCCTCTAATACTCCTCTACTCCTCTAATACTTCTCTAATACTCTAATACTTCTCTAATACTCCTCTACTCCTCTAATACTCATCTACTCCTCTAATACTCCTCTACTCCTCTAATACTTCTCTAATACTCCTCTAATACTCCTCTAATACTCCTCTAATACTCCTCTAATACTCCTCTAATACTCCTCTAATACTCTAATACTTCTCTAATACTCCTCTACTCCTCTAATACTCCTCTACTTATCTAATACTTCTCTAATACTCCTCTAATACTCCTCTAATACTCTAATACTTCTCTAATACTCCTCTACTCCTCTAATACTCATCTACTCCTCTAATACTTCTCTAATACTCCTCTAATACTCCTCTAATACTCTAATACTTCTCTACTACTCCTCTACTCTTCTAATGCTCCTCTACTTACCTAATACTTCTCTAATACTCCTCTAATACTCTAATACTTCTCTAATACTCCTCTACTCCTCTAATACTCATCTACTCCTCTAATACTTCTCTAATACTCCTCTAATACTCCTCTAATACTCCTCTACTCCTCTAATACTTCTCTAATACTCTAATACTTCTCTAATACTCCTCTACTCCTCTAATACTCATCTACTCCTCTAATACTTCTCTAATACTCCTCTAATACTCCTCTAATACTCCTCTACTCCTCTAATACTCCTCTAATACTCTAATACTTCTCTAATACTCCTCTACTCCTCTAATACTCATCTACTCCTATAATACTTCTCTAATACTCCTCTAATACTCCTCTAATACTCATCTACTCCTCTAATACTCCTCTACTCCTCTAATACTTCTCTAATACTCATCTAATACTCCTCTAATACTCATCTACTCCTCTAATACTTCTCTAATACTCCTCTAATAATCCTCTACTCCTCTAATACTCCTCTACTTATCTAATACTCATCTACTCCTCTAATACTCATCTAATACTCCTCAAATACTCCTCTAATACTCCTCTAATACTCCTCTAATACTCATCTACTCCTCTAATACTCCTCTAACACTCCTCTAACACTCCTCTAATACTCCTCTACTTATCTAATACTCATCTACTCCTCTAATACTTCTCTAATACTCATCTAATACTCCTCTACTCCTCTAATACTCCTCTACTTATCTAATACTCATCTACTCCTCTAATACTCCTGTAATTCTCCTCTACTCCTCTAATACTCCTCTAATACTCCTCTAATACTCATCTACTCCTCTAATACTCCTCTAATACTCCTCTAATACTCATCTACTCCTCTAATACTCATCTACTCCTCTAATACTCCTCTAATACTCCTCTAATACTCATCTACTCCTCTAATACTCCTCTAATACTCCTCTAATACTCATCTACTCCTCTAATACTCCTCTAATACTCATCTACTCCTCTAATACTCATCTACTCCTCTAATACTCCTCTAATACTCATCTACTCCTCTAATACTCCTCTAATACTCCTCTAATACTCATCTACTCCTCTAATACTCCTCTAATACTCATCTACTCCTCTAATACTCCTCTAATACTCCTCTAATACTCATCTACTCCTCTAATACTCCTCTAATACTCATCTACTCCTCTAATACTCCTCTAATACTCCTCTAATACTCATCTACTCCTCTAATACTCCTCTAATACTCCTCTAATACTCCTCTAATACTCATCTACTCCTCTAATACTCTAATACTCCTCTAATAGTCCTCTAATAGTCCTCTAATACTCCTCTACTCCTCTAATACTCCTCTACTCCTCTAATAGTCCTCTAATACTCTAATACTCCTCTAATAGTCCTCTAATAGTCCTCTAATACTCCTCTACTCCTCTAATACTCCTCTACTCCTCTAATACTCCTCTAATAGTCCTCTAATACTCTAATACTCCTCTAATACTCTAATAGTCCTCTAATACTCCTCTAATACTCTAATACTCCTCTAATACTCTAATACTCCTCTAATACTCCTCTAATACTCTAATACTCCTCTAATAGTCCTCTAATACTCTAATAGTCCTCTAATACTCCTCTAATAGTCCTCTAATACTCCTCTACTCCTCCAATACTCCTCTAATACTCCTCTAATACTCTAATACTCCTCTAATAGTCCTCTAATACTCTAATACTCCTCTAATAGTCCTCTAATACTCTAATACTCCTCTAATACTCTAATACTCCTCTAATACTCCTCTAATACTCCTCTAATACTCTAATACTCCTCTAATAGTCCTCTAATACTCTAATACTCCTCTACTCCTCTAATAGTCCTCTAATACTCTAATACTCCTCTAATACTCCTCTAATACTCTAATACTCCTCTAATACTCTAATACTCCTCTACTCCTCTAATAGTCCTCTAATACTCTAATACTCCTCTAATAGTCCTCTAATACTCTAATACTCCTCTAATAGTCCTCTAATACTCTAATACTCCTCTACTCCTCTAATAGTCCTCTAATACTCTAATACTCCTCTACTCCTCTAATACTCCTCTAATACTCTAATACTCCTCTACTCCTCTAATAGTCCTCTAATACTCTAATACTCCTCTAATAGTCCTCTAATACTCTAATACTCCTCTAATAGTCCTCTAATACTCTAATACTCCTCTACTCCTCTAATAGTCCTCTAATACTCTAATACTCCTCTACTCCTCTAATAGTCCTCTAATACTCTAATACTCCTCTACTCCTCTAATAGTCCTCTAATACTCTAATACTCCTCTAATACTCGTCTTCTGGTGTAACACACAGCATCAGTAACTCCGTGTGTCTGTCTACGGCTCGAGTGATGTCACTGATACACACACACACACCTGCATGACAGAAAGGTTTATACACAGGATACGCAGAGATGGAAATATCTTTCTATTTCCTGTGATAGGAGAAAATAGCCTCAGTTTCAGGCGTAAGGAAAGCAGCCGTTGAGGAGGTTAATGACCTCATGCAATATTGATGCACATCTCTGAGATATTAAATACTGGAGACTCATTCATTCAGATTAGCATCTATCTATCTATCTATCTATCTATCTATCTATCTATCTATCTATCTATCTATCTATCTATCTATCTATCTATCTATCTATCTATCTATCTATCTATCTATCTATCTATCTATCTATCTATCTATCTTTTATTCTTACATTGAAATTTGCATTGAAATTCTGCATCCTGTTTGCAACCTCAATTCAATTAAGGATTTGATTTGGAATTTAAAAGGATTCTGAATGATATTGTGAATGACACACAACCCTGCTTTACTGTAACCTGGTTAGCATCTTTAACCCGATAAAGGTCATCTTTACTCTGCTTCGTAAATAAGCAAAACAGTTTACAAATACAAGTGTGAAATATGGGAGCCATACTCAAGATTAATAACCATTCAAGGATTACAGTAGGAAAAAAAAACCCAGATATGGGTTTATCCCAGGGTTAAGAATGACCCAGGGTTAACAGTTCCACATGTGCAACAGAGACTGATGGAGAGTTTAACAGGTCCATCAATAGATCAGGAGCATCTGAGCAGGAGAGGAGGAAACATCACCATCTGAATGAAACATCAGACCTTTAAGCTTGAAGGTCTGGAAAATAATGAGGTCGAGACACAAGGTCGGACCGGCTCTTTTCCTCTGAGAACGGCAGCAGAATATAACATACACTTCACCCCTGCAGGAGAGCATTTGCATTGACGGATCAGAGATGTCACACACTGACAGATGCTCCGGCTGGGAATGCATCTCCTCGTACTATAGAAAGGATTTTGTAGGCTGAGATGGTGCTTTGAACACTTTAATGCTGGATTTTCTGCTATGACCGGCATAAATATTTCCATAATACTTTAGAAAAATGTGTGATCCATCTTCCCTTCTCTTCCCAATTTAGAAATGATTCTCCTCCAAACCCAGACAGAGATACAGGATGTGTGTGTGTGTGTGTGTGTGTGTGTGTGTGTGTGTGTGTGTGTGTGTGTGTGTCTGTGTGTGTCTCAGAGTGAGTGTTCAAGAATTACCCGCGCATTATGATAATCCCTCAATTATGCAGGGATATAATACAAGAATATGGGTTATGTAATATTCTACATCATGCATTTGCACTCTGAATAATTGCTGCATTTAAATCTATTCTCTGTATTCAAATACAACATATCTGACAATTGCTGTTCAGTCACCGGTATAAAAGAAACTCCATTTTCTGAACTTCATTAATGGATCGACGACAAACAAGAGCATATATTAGAAAGAAATGAACATCTTTACTGCCAAGTCTTTGTATTCATGTTGGTTTTAAAATCTTTTTTTACCATATAATTTTAATGACAGTAAAAATGTCATGTTGTGTAACCATTAAAAAACCTTGTGTAAGCACACACATATTAATCGTTAATTTAATTTTCTACAAATAATTAATGGCTGACCGATATACATTTTTTCGATGGCCGAATATAAAGCATATGCTGCAATTTTATTTTTTTATATTTACATCATATTTACTAAATTCCAAATAAATAATAAGAAAAGGCATCATTTTAAACCGAGGATAAATACGGATGGATTCACTAACGTTCATGGAACTGTTAAACAAAGCTTGTCAAAATAAAAGTCCTGCTTTCAACACTTATTGGTCAAACATTAAAATATTATGATGCCAATATCCAAATATGGCCCGATATATCAGCCTTTATGAATTCATAAATGCAATAAGGTTTTGTCACACCATATGACACTTTACAACCTGAACTAACCTTGCTTGAAGATCAAATGATCTGATTTATTAAGAGATTTATTGACCTTGTTTTGAACGTATAGTGACTTGAAAAGGTCAGCACGTCTGCAATAGAACGTGCAGCTATACATTGATTTATTTTTATGCTCTTTTAATGCAATAAAGGAAGAAGGTTACAAGTGCTTTTCTCCAACTGGGAGTCTGTACGCCTGAGCATTATAATGAATGTTAAAATGTCAGAGACACAGGTAAAGAGTGTGTTCAGGTATGCGACAGATGGCCTCGTCTGAAGTCACTTCTCTATTAACACAGAGACTAAGGAGACAAGAGGCTTTAGGGAAATTGTAATTGATTAAAAGAAGCGCAGGAGTGAGTCGATACGAGCTGACACCTTGTCATTGTGCAGACGCCTGTATAATCAGACCGTTCGCTTCCAACACGAGCACAAGGAAATACTGCACGCGTTCACAGACACATCTGCAAAACATCCATCAATTATTCTTTCAGTAAATCATCCCTGAACACCTGTCATCTAGCAAGAGATGAATGCCTTCATGACGAGAACGACATCTATATGGCAGATATACGGTACGTTCAGATGCAGTGTGAGTTCCACACAATGGCAAAACTGATATTTATAGTGCCAGTGGAAGACGTGAAGCATCTTTCTTTTATTCCCCGCTCTCGGAAATAATAGAGTGTGTACGTATGTTTCGAAGGTCGACAGGTTTGTCTGGTTTCTGAAATCACTGATGTTTTCTAAAGATTGCCACATGCAAGCCTGCAGACAATGAGCAATCTGTGAAACCATGTCCTTTACGCCACACAGATCATTCTGATATATTGTTCTTGTTTCACATCATCTCTTCAAGAGCTGGAGAAGCTCTTACCGAAGACAAGCGACAACACAAACCAATTCCATTCTTTGTGAAATAACTAACCGACTTACTAAAGCCTACTGTGTAGTAAGATTCAGATGAAAGGTGAAGGAAGAAGACTCGTAACTTTATTTCGGTTAGGGTTAGATTAGGGTTAGGTTAGGTTAGGTTAGGTTAGGTTTGGTTAGGGTTAGGTTAGGGTTAGGTTAGGGTTAGGGTTAGGGTTAGGGTTAGGGTTAGGGTTAGGGTTAGGGTTAGGGTTCAGGTTAGGGTCACAGCAGATCACAAAATAACATAAATCGGCACTGCGGGCGCTTCACATAACTCAGTCTTTAAATCTTTCCACCAACGCTCTTCAGAGCTCTGTAAATGGTCCAACTCTTTCCACCAGATCTGTGCACGAGTCTCAGCCAGTCCCTCTCTGCTGCTTCACATCTCCCAGGTGTCTTTTATCCGGTCTCTTCATGCCAATAACTGAAAGCCACTTACCTGCTCGTCTCCTTTCTCTCTCTCTCGTCACAGACCTCGCTGAACCACGCCCCCTAGCCAAATACTAACTAACTAACTAACTAACTAACTAACTAACTAACTGACTGACTGACTGACTGACTGACTGACTGACTGACTAACTAACTAACTGACCAACTGACCAACAAACTAACTAACTAATTAACTAACTACTAACTGACTGACCGACCGACCGACCGAGTCGTTAGCTAACTAACTAACTAACTAACTAACGACTGACTGACTGACTGACTGACTGACTGACTGACTAAATAACGACTGACCGACCGACCGACCGACCGACCAACCAACTAACGACTGACTGACTGACTGACTGACTGACTAACTAACTAACTAACTAACTAACTAACTAACTAACTAACTAACTAACTAACTAACGACTGACTAAATAACGACTGACCGACCGACCGACCAACCAACCAACTAACGACTGACTGACTGACTGACTGACTGACTGACTGACTAACTAACTAACTAACTAACTAACTAACTGACTACTAACTACTAACTACTAACTGACTGACTGACTAACTAACTAACTAACTAACTAACTAACTAACTGACTGACTGACTGACTGACTGACTAACTAACTGACCAACTGACCAACTGACCAACTGACCAACAAACTAATTAACGACTGACTGACTGACTGACTGACTGACTGACTGACTGACTGACTGACTAAATAACGACTGACCGACCGACCGACCGACCAACCAACCAACTAACGACTGACTGACTGACTGACTGACTGACTGACTAACTAACTAACTAACTAACTAACTAACTAACTAACTAACTAACTAACGACTGACTGACTGACTAAATAACGACTGACCGACTGACCGACCGACCGACCAACCAACCAACTAACGACTGACTAACTAACTAACTAACTAACTAACTAACTAACTAACTGACTACTAACTACTAACTACTAACTACTAACTGACTGACTGACCGACTAACTAACTAACGACTGACTGACTGACTAACTAACGACTGACTGACTGACTGACTGACTAACTAACTAACTAACTAACGACTGACTGACTGACTAACTAACGACTGACTGACTGACTGACTGACTGACTGACTGACTGACTGACTGACTAACTAACTAACTAACTAACTAACTGACTACTAACTACTAACGACTGACTGACTAACTAACTAACGACTGACTGACCGACCGACCGACCAACCAACCAACTAACGACAGACTGACTAACTAACTAACTGACTACTAACTACTAACTACTAACTACTAACGACTGACTGACTGACTTAATTTTCCTTGGAATTAATATGATTTTTCTGACCCCACTGACAGATATTTGCTCATATTTTAAGCACAAACTCACTATTTTCTCTCTACTTTTTAAGCCAAGATTCAGCCATATTGCCGCGAGTCGAGAATATTCTCCATCCTCGCTCCTTTGTTTGAAAGGACTCTTTAAAGCGAGTCCTCAGGGTGTGTGTGTGTGATATATGTCACGGCAGTGTCTCTCACACACACACACACACACACACACACACACACACACACACACACACACACACACACACACACACACACACACACACACACACAGAATGATGTTAATGAAGGAGGAGATTCTCTTTCAACTCAACTTTTGAACAGGTTTCTGAGGGTGAATCCCAGATGATGAAGAACTGGAATATGCTAAAAACCCCTCAGACTCACACATATTATTCCTTCATGTGTCTGTGGAAAGAGTGCGCATATTCACCGTCGATGATGATGATGATATGAATAACTAATACTGAGGGGGCTCTTTGTTTTAGAACTGTGTTGTGATTGGTTGCTTTAAATAGAAAAATCATCTGTTTGTGTGTTACAGAAGTCTCTCTTTTTGTTGCCAGATCTATTCATTTATTCAAAAATACATAAAAAATGTGGTTCTTACGACAACTTTATACCTCTTTTATAATGAGCATGTTTTTAATGTCTGAATTTCAATTTCATTGGTATATTTTGTGGCCATGAAGTCAAAAGTGTCATAGTTATACAACTTACAATGAAGAAAATAAGAGAGGGAATTAAAACGTTCAAATTCTTAGAAAGAAAACGACATGTCTGACTACTATTGCTGCAGTTTACTGAGTCAGAAAAGCCATTAAAAGCAACACAAATAAAAATATGACATTTCTGAGAAGTTATTTCGGTAACACTTTACAATAAGGTTCATTAGTTAAAGGTGCAGTCTGTAAGAATGACTAGTGGTCGAAGTAGGTACTGCAGTCCAAATTCTGAATATCAGAGATTGTTTCTCCCGCCTCCACAGACTCGACACTCACACGGGTCGCCAGTTTGAGGACACACGACAGCAGCGAGCGCAATGGACAATGGAAATTGGCAACGTGCAACATCACAGACCAACACAATAACACACATTCCAGTCTGGAAACACACATTTCAAAGTAGAATAACTGTCTGTAGAAGTGTTTATCAGAGAAACGAGTGTGTGAACTCAGCATGTTTCCTCAATAAACATATTATAGTATTTTTATGCTTTAGTAGAGTGAAAAAGTTTCATACAGCACTTTTAACATTAACTACATTAGTTAGCATGAACTAATATTGAACGGCACTTCTACAGCATTTATTAAACTTTTCTAATGTTAATTTCAACATTTACTAATACTTTAGTTAATGCACTGTGAGCTAACATGAACAAACAATGAACAGCTGGATTTTTATGAATATAACAACAAATAACAAATACAGTAACAAATGTATTATTAATGGTTAGTTCATGTTAGTTAATGCATTAATGTTAACTAATGAACCTTATTGTAAAGTGTTACCGTTTTCCTCATTGACCCATTCTCCGCTCTCTCCGAGACGAACACGTGACTGTGAACGCTGGTGTGTCCTCGGAGGGAATAAGATGTCTGCACAAACTGAGATTTGATTAAACCCTGCAGGAGAGCTTCAGGAAATGTCATGTTTTCTGCAAATTCTCCCAGATTTATCCGAAGGCTTTCGAGAGGATTAGAGCGATCGATGGCCTTACAACTGTTTCTGAGGCTCTGCAATTTGTGTCTTCATCTTGTGCGTTTACTGTAAATCAATATTTGGCTTTTTCCATTACTGAAAATGTCTCAAAAAAGTGTGTTGTCCCCATTTGACTGCACTCAGAAACAATGCAAACGTATGCGTTTCTCTCAGGGCTTGCAGGCTCGTTTTCAGCAACATTAATCGGGTATTTTGTTATTTTCAGAATGAAACAAACACACAAAACCGTCCATGCAGTCTGTGTTGTTACACCCCTGAAAAAGGGGAGAAATAATCACGAGAGTGATACGGTTAGGTTTCCTCACTGAAAACTTTAGTGTTATCTGTTTGCAACAATAATACATTTTACAAATCAACAGATCCACATCTTTTACAATAATACATTTGACAGATCAACAGATCTACAGCAAATAGTAGTTTTGTAGGGTATATGGCTTATTCAAGTGACAACAGCATACTCTAGCATTCACTGGAACATATATGTATATATACTCATTTTGTCAATATAACTTTAGCTGTCAATCAAGCACAAAGTAGCTTTAGCTCAGTAAAACATAACTACATTTACCAAAAATGTCAATAAAGTGCTTAAAACACATTATACAAATGCAGTATGCAGTCTGTGTTGACTTTAACTCGGTGGACTGTAAACTGCCTGAGCACAACTGCCCTCTCATGCACACATCTAAAGCCACAGCTCATGCTGGTTTATTCATTACTGATCACAACAGTATTTGTCTGAACATTGGCCTGATTGTGTCCAGAAATTAATTTCATGTCAAACTGGTCGTCGGTCGGTCGGTCGGTCAGTCAGTCAGTGAGTAAGTCAGTAAGATTCATTCATCGGCTCGTTCTTACGCACTGAGCTCGTTCACACATGCGCACTCTTCAAAAACTACATTATAAATCTCTTGTTTATTTTGCTCAAGATAATGATTTATTGAGTCCACATGTCATGAAAACAAGAAACTCTTCTTCTAACCACAGGTCGAGATCTGTCGCTCACACACACAACTCTGCGAGTGTCTGCGGATGTGCGTTGGAACGATAGTTTCGGGAAACACACTCTCGCTGAACTGCTGATAACGACGGAATTTGCGATCATGGTTGGCTAACGATGCTTCGGGGAAACACACACCTGAGCGCTAATTACAAACCCGAGTGTGAATCTCCTCACACAAACCAAACAGAGTTGCAGAGTTTCTCCAGCGGTTGCTCCAGGGCTCTCTACAGCACTTGATCTTCAGTGTGTGCACGGACTCACGGTTAGGAGACGCTGATGAGTGACCGGTGTCACTGCACACAATCTCTCTCTCAGATCGCCTTGGCCTTGTCGGCGTGCAGTTAGAGACAGTGCTGTGCTGGAGTGTGTAGGCTGATGCACACTCGCATTTGTGTAACTTCAGGGTTTCCTGATGCAATATATGGCAATTGCTACCAATAAAGCACTGTCAGATCCTCACGACCCAAAACACTGAGATGATTCTTCCTCGTTTCACACATGGGGTTTCTCTATACTTATTCTTTCGCTTTATTTTATGGATGCAAGCCCCTCACATTCAGAGTAACAATTCCTACTGTGTCGAATATGATATAATATAGTCCTAATGTTTCGCTAATGATCCAGAAACAGACAGTGATCAATTCCACGGCCGAGACAGCAGTTACAATGCCTATTTTTTTCTTAGTGTGTCAGAAAGCTTCGGAAAATCAATAACAATTTCCAATTTTTCTCTAGCTTGAGAAATGAGGCCGGGGATGATCACAAGAACTCATCAGTTAAATTATGGACATCGTATGAACGGGAACACGCTGTCCTTGGACACCTCGGTCTCACAATGTTCTATAAACCGGTTTACAGGAGTCCACGTCACTTCTGCGGTCTATAGGAGTGCAAATCTGCAAGACTGATTTATTGCAGCATTAAAACACAATAACCATAAATATAATGTGAATAAAATATAGAGCAGATCTACAAAAAGTCATTTTCTTTCTTAGTATATTCTGGTTTGAAAATTGACTGTTATTTAGAAACAAAATTGTGTATAAGTTTGAGAATACTATATTTTTATTAGTTATCAGAATAGTTTATTTTTCTAACCCTATTGGCAAATAGTGTTTTTTTTTTTTTTTGAAAGAAGTATTATCTAGTTTTATTATCCGACACCATTTTTATGCTCATGCTCATTCGAAAATAATCACTTCTGATTGGGAATCAATTCAGAATGTTCGAATAGTGATTCTATTCACAAAAAGACTCGTTCAGAAGACTCGTCACTGATTCATTCACCGCGAACAGTCTCAGTTGTTTGTGTTCAATGCTTGGGATTTGATCAATATTTTAAAATTTCAGTGTAAAGAGGAGTGTGTTCCGGCGCAAACGTTCTCTGGTGATATTCTGCAGTTCCAGAAAACAACTCCGCCACTGACCAGGAGAAACCCAGTCTAAAGACAGCGGCGCCGCGCGTTAGTCAGATGCTATTTTAAGGGCGCGTGCTTGACCATTATGTAGCGTGTGAACAACACACACACTTTGATTCTCTCATCTACACAGACGCAGCAGTTTTCATTTTAGCAAATCATACATTATTACAAGGAAAAATATTAACACACGAGGAAATCATTGTTGTGTCCATGAAGATGTGAAGAAATAGTCATAAATCTAGATTACACATTTACCCAAATTATTATACGCCTGTTTAACCGAAGCTAATGTGTGTGTGTTTCTCCATCATCCCCAATGTCACTTCTCTGTGTTTTACGGCCTGACGAGAGCGTCGGTCTCCTCGGCTGTGGACTTTGAAACACAGACTGAAGGAATCTGACACTAATGCAACATTTATTCAGCTTCTGATTGCACAGCTCAGATGATCATCACATTTCCAGAGAAAGTCTTTATAATAATGACACAGCTCAAATCTGCTCCGGTATTACACAGGGCGAACATGAGTTCACCAAATACAACATGTTCATAAATAAACATCTTTGTTGATCCAGGAACAACATTCCAATCAACCAATCAGATTTAAGGGAGAAGTTAAGACCCACAACCCGGGCTAGCTCACACTCTTGCAGAATAATGTTCCATGAATTAAAACAATATTTTTATACAGATATTTACTGGTTATTTTTGGATATTTCAGAGATATTATGATAAAATAATGCATATGGATGCATCCGTATAAAAATTCTGGCTGATAATTATTCTCATGTTAATGACAAATAGCCGATATTACAATTCCAAATAAATAAAGCATTAAAAACTAAAATAAAAGTAAATCTAGGGATCACAACATTACAATGTACAGAATGAATAATAAATATTCATTTTGAGATTTTCTAAAGATTACATTAAACAGTGTTATTAAATTGGTAATGTTTTTGAAGTGAGCATTAGATGACAGTAAACGCAATCAATAGAGGAAATAAACATCAATAAATCTCTAATATTGACATTGACATAGGCCTATATATATATATGCAAGATCCACCAATATCAACTAATTGGAAAAATCTCTGATAATACCGATATTGGTAATTAGTATTACCCACATATATATTATGCATCCTTAAGATGGATAAAGAAATGACACTATGTTAATGAACTATATTAGAATATATGCATGTTGTTATGTAATAGCTGTCGATTTTTGGCCACCATAATAAACCAAATAAAGAGCCCAGTATCAGTAATTGCACAGGAACGGTGATGTTTATTCTGCCGGTGTTCCTCGTTCAGTGATTGATGATGAGGATCCGGGCCCTTCATCCGTCAGGACTGTGTGTGTGTGTGTGTGTGTGTGTGTGTGTGTGTGTGTGTGTGTGTGTGTGGTCGAGCCGCTGAGACATTACTATTCAAACACAGACGTGTGGAGCAGACAGGAGATGGATGGAGCGAGTGCTGAGGTGAAGTGTGTGTGTGTGTGTGTGTGTGTGTGTGTGTCTCCATCATCTGCTGTGTAGTGTTATACAGCAGAACTGCCTTCTGTATTCATGAAATACTTTTTGTGGCCTTACATTTTCTTCACAAATATTCTCATTATACTTTCTTCATTTCTGTCTGGCTAAAAATACAAAGAAAATACAGATTAAACCATTAAAGTAATCACATGAAACAATACACTGTAAAAAAATGTTTTGTACAGTTGCAAAAAAATATTAATAACAATAATTCATTACATTTATATAGCGCTTTTCTCAGCTTTACATATAGGGGGGAATCTCCTTTATTGGAAATACTATTTTATTCTTTCTACTTCAAAATTTCACGTTTAATTCAACGTCTTACTTGCCATTTCTTTTACAATAAGAATGTAATTAATTTTTCAATCAAATGTTGACGCTTTTTTGGTTTGCACTTACTGTATTGTGCACAAAAGCTCCTTTCATAGAATGACTCGCATGAGTTTTTGACTATATGGTTTTATGAATCCTTTAGATAGTGTGTGTGTGTGTGTGTGTGAGATTTGGGAGTGGGAGGAGCAACCCGGCTGTCAATCAAAACGGCTAATCAGATCTACCGTGACTCAGACTAACGACATGTGTCTTAATGACTGGAGATGCACTTTCCATGACGTCCATGCTGTCATAAATCATCCGTTCATCTCATCTGCAGTCACAGGGACAGGGTCACTCGATCACGACAGGGTCCGGGTGTGTGTTTGTGCCGTGCTGAGCTCTCTCTCTGATCACATCTATGACTGCTATAGTCAATGCATCATGTGCTCATCAGTAACACTATACTCGTGCCAAACAATCTGAGTTAGCATCATAAGGAATAAATCGATCATGAATTATATTCCAAAAGGTGTGGAATATGAAAATAGAACTAAAAAACAATGCAATGCATAATTCAAAATACGGCTAAAACACCTGTGAAAAAATTAATTCCTTCATATTAATAAGAGCATTTGACTGTATTTTTACCGGGTTTTCTTGGAGTGAGAGAACGTCCCGATCTAAAGCTCTGTTTCCTGTCAGGCTTGATCTGAGTGTGTAGGGTTCTGCTGCCCTCTGCCGGACACTGTCAGATCCTCGTGTTCCTCTGAATCCTTCCGGAACTTGTGCAGAAACATGTGAGAACACTGCCAATGCATATCTACAGTAATGCAGTTTCTCTTATTATATGATCACTCCAGTTTCCATCAGACGGGAAGCTTTAAATTCAACAAGGTTACCTTTAAACATTTTAGGAATATAATATTGTAGTAAATGTGCTCAGCAATTCCTATTAAAATGAAAGTGCTGTAGCAATTTTATTTACAACATTAAAATATTCGGTTTTATTTTTTGTTTTATTAATATTTTAAATAAGCTTTTTTATTTTATTTTTTTATATATAGTTAAATTAGTAATAATATATATATATATACAGCTATTTAGGTTACTTTTTTTTCAGTTGATCATTTTAGTGCTTAAACTCATCTCAGTTTTCAACATTTCTAATTTTCATTTAGTTTAAGGTCAGGTGATCTGAGCTGCTGTGATTGGCTGGAGGCGGAGACAGATTTGCATATTCATGACTCCATGTTTACTAAATGCAGCAAGGCTGTAGAGTTTCATTCAAGATATTTTAAAGCAAGAAGAAATTATTTTCACTGGAACAAACGTGTAAATGTGTATTTTTTATTATCAAAGATGAGTTATTATTGATAAAGTTATTAAAAAATGACTGCAGGGGGACTTTTGACATGTAAGAGGCCATTGTCCTATTAAAACATCCTTGTTAGTCCAATAACAGCTTTAAATGAAACCAAGCTCAGAAAACGACTCGGTTCAGATTTTGTTACATTATGATGTAATAGAGAGATGAAAGATTATAGTGCTAAATCAGCATTTTTCATGATTAGTTAATCTCGACAGCTTTAGAAGAGGATTTCGAGAGAGATCATATGCAAAGATGTTAGCCAATCAGAGAAGTGGGCGTTGACATTGAAGACAATGGCCTTTTATTTCTGAATTATGACATTTTATGATGTAAAAATCATCTTTGATCACACACTGAGAGAAGATACAGTGCGATGATGTCCATGTCTGTTCCTGGCAATGAAATGATGCTTATCGTTTACATGCAGTGCATGAAGCCTGGAATTATTTAATCTCTGCATGAAAAAGTGATTGTAAAATACGGTTAGTAATCGCAGAAATGAAAACATGCAAAAGACAGAATTGGTGAAGATGCAGATGTTCTGCAGATGTGACGTGTGGCCTACCGTTGTTTTAACTGACGTCTTCAGTAATCCTATCCTGCCGTTGTGTAACGCGGACGCTCTCGGCCTGTATAAACTTCAGCTGACGGGTCTCGGTCCACAAGTGTCCGTCCTCCAGCACTATACTCAATAAATAGTGGATTCCAGGTGTGGTTTCAATGCTTCTGCCATTAACAGGACTATGCTATCAGCAAACAGCAGACGACGAGGCACACGTGTCCAAATCTGGTCACGATACAGCAGAAGTTCTCCGGCTCTGGACTCACACCAAGAAAACACACTCAGGATTTATAGTGTTTATACACGGCTTGCATTTTTTGACAAGATGGTGAATGTGTGTGTTGACTTTATCTTCTTTCGCTCGGTCGACTGCATATCAGACACGACTGAAGATGCATGAGCGTGTAAAGCATGTGAAGCCATGAAAGTGAAATGATTTTAATGGGGAAAAAGTGGGGGCAATTCATTAATATTCAAATATTCAGTTATAATATAGTAAATAATGTTCATTTAATATGATTTTGGTTTCACTTACGACCATTTCTGTTCAAAGTCAAATGCGATTTTACAACTTTGTTTTCTAGTACAAATATCTATTCACCTACTGTAAACAAGTCCCCCTGTAGTCAATCACTTTATCCCTTAAAACTCATCTCCAAAAATGCCATATTTAAAAAAAAATCATCATGGCTTAAAATATCTTGAATGTAACTCAACACCCTCGCCTCATTAAGTATGCGCGGCTCTATGAATATGCAAATGAGCTACGCCTCCACTCACTCAGAGATCCACTGGTTGACGATCACACGTTGATCTGATTGGTCAAGGTAGTGTGTGACGTCAGAAACACCAGCGATTTCAAACCGTGTTTTTGAGACTGTCTTTGGTTCACTGCAGTTTTAAGCAGAAAATACTCAGCAATGCTGTCCACTTATGAACTTACACATGGTGTGTGTTAAAGCAGATTAATAACTCCACATACACACATAAACTACATTAAAAGCTGGATTTACACGACTAGACTTGATAAAGTAACAGGGCAAACATGGGGGTTTAAATACACAAGGACTGATGACTAAATAGACACACCTGTAAACAATCACGACACTGAACCAATGACAACATGAGACTTGAGAAGCACATGACATGATCACATGAGGACAAGGGAATCACGTGACAAAAGGCAAACCAGGACACATGAACATTAAAAAAAAAACTCTCTACAACAAGACAGAATGATTCCAAGACAGATTTTTCTCCCAGTGCCCTAAACCAAAGTGACTGTAAAATAATGATATAAACAGTGTTACATCTCAAATCACACAGTACGTTTTAACCCTTGTGTTATGTTGCGGGCCAATTTGACCCGTTTCGATTTTCTAGTTGTTGGAAATACTGGTTAACCTGTTTTTTTTCTTTTTTTTTCATATTTTGTGACTTTTTCTCATTTATCATCATGAACATGCATAGTTTCAACATGCTGATGTGTTTTGACATATACAAACAAAATTACTATTACGTTCGTGATGTTCGTGGGTCAATTTGACCCGCATATTTTAACGCTCTTAGGCAACTGTACCGACCCAAAATAATAACATTTATTGGTTATATTTTGTTATTGTGGCTTTTTACTACCTTATGAAGCTAAAAAATTAGCGTTTCCATACTTGTTTCAATACAGAACAATATTTTGTCAGCCACAGATTGTAAACATTTGCTATCATTTATTTTTTCAAGCTTCCTGAAATAAAATTAAACCTTTGTTTTTTTTCTTGATATTTTGTGACTTGTTCTCATTTATCATCATGAACATGCATGCAAAGTTTCAACATGCTGATGTGTTTTGACATATACAAACATAATCACTATACGTTCGTACTATTACTAATAGTGTCAATTTGACCCTCATAGGCAGCTATTCAGAAGAAACTGCACAGACACACAATAAAAACATGTATGTGATGTATGCAGGGCACGTGTGATGTGAGGTGTGTGTGTGTGTGTGTGTGTGTGTGTGTGTGTGTGTGTCGCCCATCGAGTGCGTGAGCAAAACCAGCAGCGTGTGTGAAGTGCAAGAACTTCATATGCAGAAAACACACACTTGCTGTGCGCTCATCATGACAGAAGAAACTTCTGCACTTTATGAAATGAGTCTACAAAACAAAAGTTGAGCCAATTTAGGAAAAGTAAACATTATTTTCATTATACAGCTAAATGTAATTGTTCAGTTATGATGTTCTAAGCAAAAAATGTAAAAAAACAAAAAAAACAACAGTATACTGTTAATCAATAATAATCACATTTTGTCAAAACAAAACTGTTTTAAAAAAATGTTAAAAAACATTTTCATAAAACATATGTTCATTTTTTTTTTTTTTTATGTTTGACAAATGTTGATATTAAAAGTTTACAATTTGTACCTGAATCTTTGTTGTTTTTCATGGTGTGATTTTTGAGGAATTGTATTGAATCCAATCAGGGTCAATTTGACCCGCTCCATAAAGCTGTACACAGAACTCGAACCGTGCACATTACGCATGTTTTTATAAAAATATGTATATGTACTCTACACCTTTCTGCTTTTAAATTCTCCAAATATTTGTCCCAACTGCTTCCAATGTAAGGTTACTCTGCTGACTGGAGTTTTCCGATGTCATACGAACACATCAGATCTAAACACTATAAAAGGTTGTACGGTTTCCTGAGATCAGCCGTTCAGTCGCAGACACACACATTCCCAGAGCTGTGCTGCTCATGCATCAGATGTAGGAGTGTGTGTGTGGTGTGTGTTCACCTGAGGGATAGTGTGTGTCTGTGTGAATAAAGCCAGACTGCGCTTCATCCCGAGAGCGTCTCTGTTTTATCTCCGCTCGTTCTTGGGGTCAAACACACGGTTTACTAAAGTACAGACACCACACCATGGCCTTATAAGCGATCACAGTACACACACTCAACACACACTCATAATCACTCAGATCGGAGTTCATTTAGGAAATATTCAAGATGTTTTGAGGCAGTTTTAGTTGGGTTTTGTCCCATGGCTCAGTTTCAGTGAAGAAGAGAAATATTCATTGACCTTTCTGTGGAATCTGCTTCAGTTCTGGAGTCTGTGTCGAGGAACGAGCAGACGCTTCTCCACTTCATCTACACGTTTAATATTATAAATGCATTAATGCTGAAATAGATGTTTTGAATATTAACCCTGTATAATTTTTTCATTTCTAAGGCTCTATATGATCAACATGATTAAGTCTCCTCCAGTCTTCTGTGTCTGACTGATAGTTTCGACTCTTTTATCAAGTAAAAGTATTTTAGTGTAATTGTACAAGCGTCAAATCTTCATCAAACGCAAGAATAACTTTCATATTGTCAGTAATATTTCAGCCGGACTGACACAGGTTTACTTGATTATACAGATATTATTTTGGGGAAAAATCAATGAGTATTAAATATCATCAGGCTTTCCAAGAAGGTTCATTTGTTCATCTCTCAATCATCATTGCATTATGTTTTAAAACTACATTTGATTATACAACTAAGCATTTAAATATCATCTTACTAAGACATTTTTGGCAGATATTGATATTTATATGCATTTTGTACACTGTAAAAAAATTGCTGCGATTATTGATCACAACTTAAAATCCAACATTGTTTCAACTTTAAAAAGTATGTGTTCATGCTTGACTTCAAATATTAAGTTTAGTTAACTTAGTTTAGTTGGATATTTAAGTTATCTCAACAAATTTTAAGTGGTTATAACTAATCACAGCCACATTTTTTATATAAAATTTTTATATCTCATATAAATATCAACATCTGTTTTTGGATTTTAGATTTTTTTCTTCTCAATATTCAGACTTTTTTTTCCAATGGAAGTTGTTTACACCACCGAATAAAATAAATAAAAAAGGTCACTGTAAAAAAAAAAAGTTGGTTTAACTTAAAAAAAGCAAGTTTGAGCAAAACTTGAAAGCAAAATAAAATTTTGAGTTCGTTGTAATAAAAAATGTGAGTTAATACAATGAAGAAGAATGGTTTAATGGTTTAGAAACTCAAAATAGTGTGTTATCTTCACACATCGAAGTTGATTTGACAAAAGATAAAAAGTTGTCATGACAAATCATCAAATTTTACAGTGTAGTTTAGACTTTTTAACTTTTTTCAAGTCACAATTGTGAGTTCTAAAGTCAGAATTGCGAGATATGAACTCACAAATAATTTTTTTTCTGATTAACGTTATATAAATATCTCATTGATTTACATTACAAGCATCAGAATCTCATTTAAATATCAAAATTTATTTTTAAAAATAAATAAAATCAAACAGTTTTTATCCCTCCATATTCTCACTATATCAGACTATATGAGCTATAAAAGCCTGTTGGATCTAATATGAAAACAGGCTATGCAAAATTAGGTTTTTTAAAATATTTTGTCTAATGGAAACTGTCATAAACTGTTCCATTTAAAAAGACTGCTGTAATGTCAGGGTTACGTGTTTAAAGGATGCATACCGTATATACACAAACATAAAATAAATGCGAATATGAAAAAGCTTCTGCATGGTGTTCTGCGATGGAAATGAATGAAGCGGACTTATCTGCACACGCTGTTTAGACGAGTGTATAGTACGACTGTGAGACCGTCTAAATATAAAATCCATCAGCCAGGAGCTTGCCTAAGAAATTCCATGTTGCTCTCGCCATGAACACTCCCTCTTCCAAGAACTGGTTTTCCCTTAATTCATCATTTCCAGCAACAACACGCCGGCCCCAGCAACACCGCAGACCCTGGGCCATTCAGGGAACAATACACGGCCAATATATCCATGAAGAGATGCATCTCAGCCTCCATCTGTGCGCCCGGGCCTCGGGGACTGGAGGGCATGTCCCATAACTGGTTTACTGGGAGGTGAATGTGCGGATAATTCCCAGTGAACGCTTCCCCCAGTCTTCAGACTGACAGTGATTGACCAGGACTCCTGCTTTATTGGCTGATCGAGACACACTCGTCTCCAGTGTGAACTCACACTCGCTCCGGATCTGACTCTCGTCCCGGCTCGTCTGCGTCATCGGCGTTGACATGTGTTTACCGCGGTATCTGCGATCACTCCTGAGAAGATGTGAGAGCTTCACTGTGGTATTAAAGTTAGATTCCCTGTAGATTTACTGGCCAAACTCTGCGAGCTGCTCTTCTGAAGCGGGGGACCAGAGAGAAGCTTTCAGTGCAGGACGAGTTTAACACACAAATCTGAGGATTATACGTCACTGTTATTACGATGGATACCGTTCATACTGAAAACTGGTCTAGCTCAGGCCATAAAAAAGGTCATGCGCTAATTTCTTCTCAAAATTCAGACCTTTTTTCCCAATGGAAGATTGTTTACATAGAATAATAAATAAAAAAGGAAATTGTGACTTTTTATCTCACAATTCAGATTTTTTGTTATCACAATTGCTTGTTTATTTCTCGCAATTGTGGGTTTATAACACAATTCTGACTTTATATCTCACAATTCTGACTTTATATCTCGCAATTCTGAGAAATAGTCAGTTGTGAGATAAAAAAGTGTGCATTTACAGCAATGCTACAGTAACTCCGCCCACCAGTGTCTGATTGACAGGAGAAACCAACGCTATCTCACGACCAATTCGTACGAATTTGTACGAGTGATTAAAAGGTGGCTAATTCGTACATTTGTCTAAACCCACGTGATGGGTAGGTTTAGGGGCGGGGTCAGGGGTAGGTCATTCGTATGAATTCATACGATTTTGGCAAATCGTAAAATATGTACGTTTTAGCAAAAAACGTACAAATTTGTACGAGTGAGGTCGTATGAATTGGTACGAATTAGCCACCTCGTAAAATTCGTACGAATTGCCGTGAGATCGTGTTGGAGAAACCTGTCTGATAACAGGTGAAGAAAGGAAAACTTTCATCAAACGCATTCTTCTCCCGTTTCCCATCGCATCAGATCGGACTCGGAGAGACGTTTATTTCAAGTAAAAATAAAGAAAATATTTGAAAAGTGGAAATAAAGTGCATGACAGGTATTTAGTTTTAAGAGTAGGGTTAGGGGGCGCTAAACTATTTGCACTATAGGCTAAATAAATAGCAACTACTACAGAATTTACTGATGATAGGCTACTGCAGATTTTACTTATAGCACAAAGCCTTTACTTTTTATATACCCATAATAATCGATCTCAAGCCCCTCCAAAAACATGCGTTTGTTCTTTTTTTAGTTACATTTTTCCTTGTCATTTATATTTTGTTATTTTATTAGATAAAGACTCATACGATTAATTTCCTGACCACACATCTTATAGTAAGTTATAAAAATGAGGATATGCATGAAGAGGTTTACAGATAACGATGGAATATGTTTGCATTATTTGTGGCACTATGATTCGTTTCGTGAAGGATTCGTGTTAATGATTCAATTCTAGTTTTTTTTTTAGAACGATTCATTGCTCATGAGAGTCATTTGTAGTGAATCGGACTCCACAGGTCGCGCGCTCGGTTTGCCTTAGCTCGTGCCGCTTTGGAGAATGAGAAGCGAAACGCTTTCTATGATCGACTCTTGACAGAAATATGTATATGAAACTCAAGCACACCAACGAACTCGTACATTTAAATTGAAAACTGTAATTTTCATCTTTCTAACTGCATGGCATCCACTCGACCCAATGTAAACCGCTGCGGATTCATGTTTACTCAGGTAAGTTTCATTTGCTTTCTTTCACGCTAACCAACAAACCAACATCAAACTAATGCTATGGATATGGATATTTTTCTTACAAAAATGCGTTGCTCCGCTTCAGAAGGCCTTTATTAACCCCTGAAGTATGGATTACTTTTATGATGGATGGATGCGTTTTTTTAGGCTTCAAAATATCAGGTAGGCCTATACCAGCACTCCCATTATAAAGCTGGGAAGAGCAAGGATATTTTTTTTGTCATGATTGGCAAAGATTAATCACACATCCAAAATAAAAGTTTGTTTACATATGTGTATAAATATTTTGTATAAATACACACATGCATGTATATATTTAAGAAATATTTGCATGTATATATTGTGTATATATATTTATACATATTTTATATATAAATATAATTCGTTTTTTTTTATATAAACAACATGCATGTGTGTGTGTGTGTATATATATCAATTAATTTTACACACACACATATATTATGTAAACACAAACTTTTATTATTGGATGTGGTTAATCGTTGCCAATCACTATTTTTATTTAATATAACTCTGAATGTGTTCGGCTGACAGAAGCAAGTCTTGTAAACCTCTGGTAAAGAATGCTTTCGAATGCAGATAATCCTATTTGGGAAACTCAATAGTGTGTTGTTTTTGCTGTTAGTAAATGGGATTGAGGCAAAGATGTTATTTGCCAGAGTCTCTCATTAATCTCCATTGAAGTTTACCCAGTTATAGTTTATATTCCACATTCCAGACCGGTAAATGTGGAAATGGAGCATGAGGCTGTTATATGGAGCTCTACATCTCGAGATACTTCAGTGAAGCGCGGCTGATCGTAACCACAGAAACGGCTCATGAAGACGGAGATGCGGAGGACCCGTGCCCTCCGGTGATCTGGAGCGTGTTGTTGACCGAGACCGGACGCCGTGTTCAGAAGCTTGTTTGTTTTTCCCACTTGTGTTGGACGTATACAGTGTGTGTGTGTGTGTGTGTGTGTGTGTCGGGGTCGGAGACTCTCTCTCTGCTCAGAGAATGTAAACAGAAGAGCCAAACACGTGAGCAGAGACTCGCCGTTCTGTGCAGTCATATTGATGAGAATTATGATAAAGACTATATTATCGATCACAGGCGTTCACAAGCTTCCCAGCAAGCCATAGCCGAAGAATGTCACCGTCTATGTTAACTATAGACCCGATATAGTCCGACTATATATGTATATATACCACTTCTACCCAAAATAACCTTGAATTTGATTAGGCCTACATGTCGTTTTGCCAAAACAACTTGCGAGATGTGATATTCCATCATGTAAGTCTACAGTGAGAACAAGCTCTCATTTCTTTACTCATTTCATTCCTTTGTTATGTAATTGATGATTAGTCTATTCCTGGGCTCTATGTCTATTACATTTTCACTGACAGTCCACATTGTGCCTTGTTTAGCCTAGACGTCTGTGTTTGGATGCTATTAGACGCCTTTTAAATGCAAAATTGCTTGTTGGGGTTCTAGACTCTTGAAAATAAAGGTTCCGAAAGGCTGTTTTCATCACAGCGAACACAAACTTTGTTTTCAAGAATGGTTTGCTAATGTTTCTATTAAGTTAGGATGAAAACGTTATTTCTGAATGTTCAAAACATCTAGTTTGAAACGTTAAGGGAACATTTTATTTTATCATTCTTCAAACATTATGGGAATGTTACTTTTGAATATTCTCTGAATGTTCGTAGTAATATTTTAAAAATGTAAAGTCCCCCTGTGGTGAAAATCCAGCTTTTAATGTAGTTTATGTCTCTAGAGCCGCGTTTCCACCGAAATTACCCGGAACAATTTGTCCCAGGAACTTTTTTCCCAGGAACTTTGTTTGCCCCAGACCGGTTGCTCTCTGCGTTTACACCGCGGTCTAAAGTACCGGGAAGATTATAACTGCGCGACGGCTCCTCCCAGTCTGCGGCGCACAGTAATCAGCTTTGAGCGCCACATTTATAATAAGTATGGAGGAGATTGAAACTGTGCTGAGGTTGTGTTTGTGATGTATTGGTTTACTAACGAGGTAATTAACGGCAGAAAAGAGACGAGCACTGATACTAAAGCGTGTTCAGAAAGCTCGTAATGCTATAAATTAGACGATGCGGACATTGACCGTGAGACGGCTGGGACGAACGCGCAGAAAATTTCCTGTTACACAAATACGCTTAATAAAGCCTGAACCTCGTCGTCGGTCCAGCTGTGTTTTTTTATTAAATTAAATTCCATATTTGCAGACAGACTCTCACTGCATGAAGCCACGAACCGCAATAGAGTTTTTAAAATGCCGGTTAAAATAGAATGCTGTGTGAAGTCATCCAATCAAAATGCGGCGTGAACACAACCAATCAGCATGTTCAGCGCACAAGTCCCGCCCCCGAAAGTTCCTGAACTTTGAAAAAGTACTACCTCGCCAGCAGGGACTTTCGGAAGGGGGAAATATTTACCCGGAACTTCATTTAGACCCTGCGGTGTAAACACACCGAGTACCAGCCCACAGTTCCCAGTTCCTGGGGAAAGTTCCCGCGGTGGAAACACGGCTTATGTGGTGTTATTAATCTGCTTTAACACACACATGTGTAAGTTCATAAGTGGACAGCATTGCTGAGTATTTTCTGCTTAAAACTGCAGTGAACCAAAGACAGTCTCAAACACACGGTTTGAAATCGCTGGTGTTTCTGACGTCACACACTACCTTGACCAATCAGATCAACGTGTGATCGTCACCCAGTGGATCTCGGAGTGAGTGAGTGAGTGAGTGGAGGTGGGGCTCATTTGCATATTCATAGAACCGCGCATACTAAATGAGGCAAGGGTGTCGAGTTACATTCAAGATATTTTAAGGCATGAAGACATTATTTTGAGTTTCAAAGATTAGTTTCAAGGGATAAAATGATTGACTAAAATGAATGTTTCAGAAAAAGCACTCCATGAATGAACCTTTACATTGAAGAGTGTGGAAAGATCCCATGCATGTCAAAGCTTCTTCATAAGAGCCTTTATTTTGAAGACTGTAAAGAAATGATTAATTCAAGGCATTTTCTGTCTGACATGAGTCCGTAAAGCCGCTCACATCATTAGTGTGGGGTTATACACACACGGATAAGTTTGTCCTCGTGCGGTGTGTGTAACACGCGTCTTCTCTCGGCTCACCTGCGGCTGGAACTGAAATCAAAACACACGCACGCCGCATTTTAATTGACTTT
>NC_136896.1:31463725-31501225 GCF_949152265.1 Phoxinus phoxinus
TGTCTGGCACATAAAGCTAGAAGACGAGCCCACGGGGTTTTACATGATTAGTGCCTCATAATATTGATTTATTGTGATAGAAGCAAATTAGCCTTTTGTGATTGACACTTCCCATAACAAAATGTGGTTCGGCTGCTATTACTGTTTTAATGACACTAATAAATGTGAGACTTTCATTAGATGACAGGAGCTTAGGCCTGCTGTATTTTACATTTTCTTGTTTGTTTTTTAGACAACTTTAGTGTCGACTTCAGTCAACAAGCTCAACAATTCACAAGTTATATCTGTGTATTTTTTATTTTCTTTGTATTTTTGCCTTGAGAAGCTGCTTTAAAGGCACTATATAAAATAAAGTTTATTATTATTATTATTAAGTTATTGCAAAAACCGCCCATAGATGCCTTGGTTTCATCGACTAAAGCGATACCAGACCAGAGCATAAGCACGGCAAGGTTACGCAACACTCGTTCCCTCATCTCAGGGAACCGAGGTCACGTTTGTAACCAAGACGTTCCCTTTCGAGAGTACTCTCGTGCTGTGTAAGCCTTAGCTTACGCTACGGGAACCCCGTGTAAAACGCCGTGCATGCTCACAACTCTCTCAGTCACGGTCCCACGGCAAGTGCCCCGGGCGTAACGGTGGGCCTCATGGAAGCATGTGAGGGGGGAACGGAGTCGAACCCTTATTGTACCTCATATAATGAATGAATGCTTAGCACATTTGTTTGGTCATCAGCATTTTGAACGATCGCCTCATAAGCGCTTTGTTCAAATGTCTGAGGTCTAGGATGGGTCGGAGACCACCGTCCTTCTTTGGAACGAGAAAATAGCGACTCGCTCTGTGTTAGAGGAACGGTTTCTATATCCCCTTTTCTCAGCAGCTTCGCTATCTCGGCACGAGTAGTAGTTGCTACTTCGCTTTTCACCGTAGTTTCGACCATGGCTCGAAAGCGTGGGGGTCTGCGAGCGAACTGCAGTGAGTAGCCTCGCTTTATTATGTTTATCACCCATTCTGACACACCCGGGTGTTTTCCATGCTTTTGCACGTATGGCTAGGGGTAGAATGGTGTCTAGGCTCGGATCGCTGTGTATAGGGATCCCGTGACCGGATTGACTTGTGCTTGTGATACTGTACCTAGAGCGCTTATATGTGGAGGCGCGGGCGTAACTCATATAACTCAATATATGAGTTACGGGCGCCTGGTTTACAGATGATACACTCGCCGCGAGAGCGGGGAAGTGTTTTATTAATGGGAGCCCTAAGTGTGTGTGTGACACTGAACAGGCAGTGTTTATGAGTAGGGGTGAGCACTGAATAGTGGGCACATTTCCTACATTTAAAACACAGTCGGCATGAGCTGGATAAAAGACATTTTGCTCTTTTTGAGATTTATTTGGGCCCCCGTGAAAACGGCGTTTGTGTGCAGGCGTGTGTGTTGTGTAACAGGCTTGTGTACTGCAATATAAACATCTCCAGTCGCCTCTGAAGCGGGAACTGTGAGAAGTGTGCGCGAGCTCTTCGACGGTGGTCTGGCCGAAACGAGACTTACGAGACTTAACTGGCCGACGCTTCCCCCTTGTGGTCAGGAGGGTTTCGGAAGCTCAGGGTTTAGCACAATCCTGGGCCTTGGTCCCCGTGGGGCGGCTCGCTTCAGCAGGCGGATGGCGCTGGAAAGCTGGCGGCAGAGGCGGCGGCGGTTTTGAAGTCTGGGCTGGCGGCTGCTTCTTAGAGCGTCCTGACACAGAACTCGAGCGCCTGGGCAGAAAGTGACGCAAGGCCTGTGACGTCTTCTGAGCTTCGGTGAAGCGCTCCGCGAAGCCCTTGACAGACGGGCCGAACAGACCGGATGGCGAGATCGGAAAGTCCACGACGGTCAGGACCGCCATGTTTCTGCCGATAGCCTGAGCGGTGGATTTCGTCGCTCGCAGGGCTAAATCAGTTGCGCTGCGCAGATCTCTGAGAGCCTCTGGGTCCGGACCAACCTCGTGTATAGTACGGAGAAGGTTGGTCTGAAACACTTGAAGCACCGCCATCGTGTGGAGTGCTGACACAGCTTGACCGGCGGCGGCGCAGGCGCGACCGGTGAGAGCTATCCGACAGGCTTTTGAGGGGTGAGCGGCCTTAGACTGCCATCCAGTGGAGGGCGGACAAAGGTGCGTGGACACAGCCTCTTCGATAGGGAGAAGATCCTGGTAGCCTTAGCGAGGAAACTGAGATATTCAGCCTGGTGGAAAACGGCGCCTTCCATGATTTAGTTAGCTCGTTATAGAGTTCCGGAAGAAACGGGGCGGGTCTCGGCTGAGGGGCCTGGCGGCGCCCCTGCAGAAACCACTCGTCGAGCCTGTTGCGTGCTGGTTCGTCGGGTGGAGACCACTCGAGGCCGAGGTCTTCCAGGGCCTTCTTCAGCAGGCGGATGAGCTCCGCGTCCACTGGCTCTCACCCCGCTGGTACTCGCCTGGGTCGAGGGGAAGGGGTCCGGAATGGAGCCCGACCATTCCTCGCTTCCCGAGGCGGCGAGAGAACAGCTGTCCTCGTTAGCGTCGTCACCGTCCGGTCCACCGAACGGTGCTGTAGCCTCCGGTGCTCTCTGAGAGAGGCACTTTTTACGGAGCGGCCCATGAGAGAGAGGCGGAAGTGGTGTGTACTCGCCGAAAACAGCTAATCGAGCCCGCAGGGTCGATAAAGCCATCTCATCGCACTCCGGGTAGCCGCCTCTAGAGAGTGCCGTGGTCCGTTCCCAGGCAGGAAACACAGAGAATGTGGCGGTCTCCAGCCGTGAGCACGAGCCGCAGGTGTGGCGTGGCATTCGGAACAACGCCCGCTAATTTGCTCTTTTAGAAACGTGTGTGTCGCCGCTGCGTTCACACACGTTTCTAAAAGAGCAAATTAGCAGGCGTTGTTCAAAATTGGAAATTGGAAGCTTTTAAAGGACATATGCGGGCCGGATGGCGCAGCGGGAGACGGCGGCTGAAGGCGGCGAAGGGAGAGTGTCCGAAGCCGGCTTCCTCAGTCCTGCAGTGCAGTAGCTCGTCCCGCTGAAGTGCTGTTCGACGGCGCGAGGCTTCTTCCAGAGTCAGCAAAGAGCATCATTCGTGTGGTTTTATAGACATAAGCCACGCCCATTTTGGCGGCCTGTGGGCGTGACTTATTCGCGTCCTCATTGGTTCGTATGTCACAGCTGCCGCTCCATAGGTTGCAGCCGTTGCCGCAGAGCAGCCAATAAGCGCGCAGCCTGTCTCGCTTAGGTCTGCTGACTACAGCAAGTGCGTTTTAAATTAAAGAAAATTAAAGGATAATTTTGGCTTCAATCTTCTCGAGAAAAGGGGTTTTCCCGTAGCGTAAGCTAAGGCTAACGCAACACCAGAGTACTCTCGAAAGGGAACTCCCATATTTTAGTATCAGGTTAAAGTTCAAATATCATAAAAAAAAAGAATAAGAAACAAACCAGCTTATATAATATAGTGTCATCCCTTGAATATTTTCTGAAGATTAAGCACCTTTTTTCAGATTTCAGAATAAATAATAAATACACAATATAATAAATAATAATCTGTTAAATGAGTAAATTACCCTATTGCCCTGTTAGCTTTTATATATTTATTTGTATTATTGTTGTTATAAATCCTTGTGAAATATATATTTTTTGGTTCTGGTATTTTATATTTAGAATTTGACTCTGAACTCATAGATTAAAAAAAATTCCATAAAGAAAATTTAGGGGTTCCATCACTTTATGGATCTTTAAATAGTTGTATGAATTGAACAGCACGTAAATATGCGTTCTCAGTAGAAAATACTTGAAATAACTAAATATGATATATAAGTTAACTAATCAAATAAATATGAAAGAATGATTAAATAATTAAGACATTTCTCCTCATATAGATCATTTTGTCATGAAGCGTTCTTTACATCGAGTCGAGAAGTTCTATAAGGAAGCTTGCGGTTTTATCTAGTTAGGGTTCTGTGAGCATAAGTGGATCATAGGTGGAGAGTGTTCTCCGATCAGCGTTTGGGAAACCGTTCTCCTCACAGGAGCCGATGTGATTGGCTGATGAGCAGACTCGCTCAGTGTATCCGGATCCCAGTTCTCCGATCTGCGTTTGGGAAACCGTTCTCCTCACAGGAGCCGATGTGATTGGCTGATGAGCAGACTCGCTCAGTGTATCCGGATCCCAGTTCTCCGATCTGTGTTTGGGAAACTGTCTCTGTGTGTTCTCCTCACAGGAGCCGATGTGATTGGCTGAAGAGCAGAAGACTCTCAGACTCTCAGACTGTGTCCGGATCCCAGTTCTCGATCGCTTCCACACGGGACGGCCAGGACTATGAGTGTCGTGAAGGCTGGGCGGTGGACATGTGAAGGTTGAGCCGAGCTGATGGAGTTTGTGCTGCGCTCTTCTCTCACGGCGCTTCTCTACACGACTCAGGTGAGCTCTGGAGACACACGAACACACACTTCTCCGAGTCTCTGAACCACAGCTTCACAAACACACCGGTGACAAGCTGTGCATGAAACATGACGGCTTCATTATTAACTTATTGCAAGAATCTTTCTTCAATTTATGGGAAATTTATCATTTCATTTAGACTGAATTTGCAACCTGGGTTTTTTTCAAACAATGTGTTATATGTCATTTCTGTAACACTTTACAATAAAGTTCATTAGTTCATTTATTAACTAACAATACATGTGTTACATTATTTATTAATATTAGTTAATGTTAGTTAATAATAATCCAGCTGTTCATTGTGTGTTCATGTTAGTTCACAGTGCAGTAACTAATGTTCACTAATACAACCTTTGGTTTTAATAATGTATTAGTAAATGTTGAAATTAATATGAACTAAGATTAATAAATTCTGTAGAAGAATTGTTCATTATTAGTTCATGTTAACTAATGAACCTTACTGTAAAGTGTTTTCTAATGTAATATGTCATTATTTCTGTGTAATTAATTGTGAAATTTACCAGCGATTTCTGAGTGAAAGTTAATTATACACCAGATTTATTTCAGTGTAGTAGTTAGATGCTTAAAAAAGTAGCTTGAAGTCAATGAAATAAAAGTATTTAATAGATAAAATAATGGTATTAGTAATTTTTATATAGGAAAAACTTTACATTTTACTATAAAGTACTATATTTCTGTTTTTATATTTATACATGTTGAATATAAATGAAACGTTTAATTCAGCATGTTATAATGTTGCAATAATGTCTAGTAAAAATGTTTTTTTCTAGTAAAAATTTACTTTTTAACTGTTAAAAAGTAACTTGAAGATCACATAATACACACATTAGTAATATTAGATATAATAGTAGAGCCTATATTACAATAGTAGTTCATAAAAAGTAGAACTTCATTAAAAATAAGCCAGACCAATAAAATAATATGTTAATAATAATAAAAAAAGAAGAATTCCGTGACTCTATAATTGTAGTTAATGTTCATTTTAACATGAATAGTTGTTTTTATTAACTAACATTGTCAAAGATGAATTAACAAATGCATTGCTCATTGTTAATAGCAGTTCATGCGTTAACTGAAGAGCTTATTGTAAAGTGTGTGTATGACTAACAGATATCAGACACATGTTGTTGTTTAACTCCTCGTATATAATCCCACATACTCTGAGAGTTTACCAGACACACATGAATCTCTCGAGATTACGACGTCGGCAACATCGCAGTGAAATATGCAGAGTTTGATTTGTGTAGAAGCGACGGTCAGATAAAGAGTGAACGCTGGACAGATCTCCACTAACTCTCAGAAACAATCACATATCACTCTTTACACGTTTATCTGCTACCAATGAGTTTTGAAACGTGCGACCGATCTCTAATCTGTGTGAAGTGTCGAGTTGAATAGAGTGCTGTTGGTAAAACTGAGCTTTTATTTCAAAGACGTTTAGCAAACACTGATTGAAGTGTGCATGTTAGAAACTTTCACAACTGTGTCACATGTCGTCATATACGCTGTCCAGTTCTGTGCGAGGAATTACAATCATAACTCTGCCCGTCTGCTCATGATATTTATAGGACTTTTTAACATCGAGGTGAAAGTTCTGAGTAAATGTTGAATATCAGAGAGCATCGCACATCATATTATAACCCAGAAGTCAAATGTTGATTTGAAAAAAATAATAATAATTGGTGTTGGTGTTCATATATGTGACCCTGGACCACAAAACCAGTCATTTTTTCACATTGAGATGTATATATAATCTGAAAGCTGGATAAATAATCTCTCCATTGATGTGTGGTTTGTTAGGATAGGACAATATTTGGTCGAGACACAACTATTGAAAATCTGGAATCTGAGGAGCAAAACAATGTAAACATTGAGAAAATCTCCTTTAAAGTTGTGCATTTATGTTCACGATTGTGCTGCATTCACTCACAAAAATACATGTTTTATATATTTACGGTAGGACATTTACTAAATATCTTCATGGAACATGATCTTAATATCCTCATGATTTTTGGCATTAATTAAAAATCATAATTTTGACCCATACAGTGTATAGTTGCTATTGCCACAGATATACCCGTGCGGCTCCAGACTGGGTTTGTGATCCAGGGCCACAGATATATTTTAATAATATAATATAATATATAATACTGGGTTACTCTTTATTTCAACGCTCTACTTTAGATATTCTACTGACTGTAAGTTACTTTGCAATGTCAACTAACTATAAAATGAACAGAATGTTGGGTTAGGTTCGCGTGTGTAGAATAAACTGACATGTAGTTGCAAAGTTAGTCAGTAAGATGTCCAAATAAACTGTATTTGAGAAGATAATCCACTACAGCTCGAGCTGCAAAATGACTTATAGTCTGAAGTTGACTCAATAGTTCAGTGATAATCTAGTGTAGTGTATTTACAGATTGCAATACTGTCACTTTACCCAACATAGAAATGAATATTATAGCATGAATCTACAATATAAGTTAATATAGTAAAATCACTTGCTGTGTTTTATTGCTTCTAGTCCGTTATGTAAGTTGCACTTAAACACGAGTAGAGAAACATCATGTGTATTAAACACAGTTTCTGAACACGTTTCTCACTCTAAACTGATACTCAGGAGTTGGCACTGTACATTGGGAAGAATGTAAATATTGATCTGTTCATTGAAGATGTTTAATATCACCTCCAGTCACGGCCTCACTCCGCTCTTTGGAAACATTAATTGTCCTGATAAAAACTCTTTCTAAAGACGTAATGTTGCTGACTAGAAGCTTAGTACAGTTAGAGCAACATTAACCCTTTCCTGGAGAGCGTTTATAATGAATACTGCCATCTTGTGTTTGAATGTGTGCCGTCAGCTCATTATGGCAGGAACACACACTCAATACACACATTACCAGCGAGCAAACTCATGATTTATCCTGTCCTGTGAAGGTCATGGGCTCCATGTTGGATGATCTGATCTACAAGCGTGGAGAATATCAGGAGAACTGCACACGATTCCTGAAAGCCACTTTGCCGACTGGAACTGGTGAGTGACGCCGCTGGAAAGACATGTCTTATTGTAATATATGTTTGCGATGGAAGTCATTGTACGTACATCTCTCCATAGGAATTTTCTGCAATGGAACATTTGACGTGTTTGCCTGTTGGCCACATTCATCTCCCGGGATCGTGTCCGTTCCCTGTCCTCCTTATTTACCGTGGATCACAGAAGGTCTCCTGGTTTATTCTAACTTTACTCTTTTTTCAGTTACTGTACATTAAGAAAGTTAAAGGGTTAAATAATTTCACAGCCTAATGTTATTTAATAATAACATTTTATATATATATATATATTTTTTTTTTTTTTTGCAGAGATTAATCTCATCCAAAATAACACACACACACACTGTAAAAAAATATTTTCATGATTTGTTATCACAACTTTTTATCTTTTCTCAAATTAACTTCGATAACTAATGTGTGAATATAACACTATTTTGAGTTTCTGTTTATTAAACCATTCTTCTTCATTGTATTAACTCAAATTTTTAATTACAAGGAACTCAGACTTTTCGAGGTAACTTGATTTTTTCAGTTAAACCAAATTTTTTTTTAGAGTGTTCATATTTAAGAAAAATTTGTTATTTATATACATACAATATTTATATAAATTCTATATAAATATATATACAGTATATATATATATATATTTATGCATCTGTGTGTATTTATATATACCAAATAATTATACACAGTACACACACATGTATTATGTAAACACAAACTTTTATTCTGGATGTGATTAATTGTTGCACAGCCCCTATATATATATATATACAGCAAAACAAATATTATACTGTTGGTCAAAATATTGGAATAAGTAAGTTTTTTATGTTTTTGAAAGAAATTGTATATAATCACAGAAAACAGCCATTTAAAAATAATAAAATTTCACTGTTTTTAATATATTTTTTAACAATTAAATGCAGCCTTGTTGAGCAGAAGAGCCTTCTTTCAAAAACATTAACAAATTATTCCACAATTCTGACGGTAGTGTATGAATAATTTTCTAATTAAAAAAACACTAAAAACGTAATAAATGTACGGCGGGCGTTTGCAGGTGCGGCTGGAAGTGTGTATAAGGAATGCACGGTCGACGGCGCCTGGAAAACCGAGGAGAACTCCAGCAGCGTCTGGAGGAATCAGTCCGAGTGTGAAAACCAATATTTTTTCAAGTCTGAGGTGAATATTGCTGCCATACATTAAAGTATGGTCTCCATCATGGCCTAATTTTCCTAATCCTGCACACACAGGAAGAAGAGGTGTTTCGGCAGTCTGTGCTGAGAGTCTTGTCCATTGTAGGATACTCGCTGTCTTTCTCTTCTCTCTGCTTGGCTGTTCTGATCATGAGTCTTCTGAGGTGAGTGAGGTTCTGCAGGGCTCAGTGTTGGGTCCCTTTTTGTTTCATATAGTGAGAATGTAACTTTAAAGTGCCCCTCTGATGCTATTTTTAATGTTCCTAATGCTGTTTTAGAGTCTCCTCTAACAGGTCCACATGCATTCAAGCTCAAAAACACTGATTTCCTCATAATCTCCACTGCAGCGTCAGCTCTTTTCTCTCAGTCTCTGAAACGCTTCCATTGGAGATTCAGTCTCTCTAAACCCCGCCTCTCTGAGAGCTGCTCTGCTCTGATTGGTCAGAAAGCAATTCAGTCTCTCTAAGCTCCGCCTCTCTGAGAGCTGCTCTGATTGGTCAGAAACCAATTCAGTCTCTCTAAACCCCGCCTCTCTGAGAGCTGCTCTGCTGTGATTTGTCAGAAACCAATTCAGTCTCTCTAAACCCCGCCTCTCTGAGAGCTGCTCTGATTGGTCAGAAACCAATTCAGTCTCTCTTAACCCCGCCTCTCTGAGAGCTGCTCTGCTGCGATTGGTCAGAAACCAATTCAGTCTCTCTAAACCCCGCCTCTCTGAGAGCTGCTCTGCTGTGATTGGTCAGAAACCAATTCAGTCTCTGTAAACCCCGCCTCTCTGAGAGCTGCTCTGCTGTGATTGGTCAGAAAGCAATTCAGTCTCTGTAAACCCCGCCTCTCTGAGAGCTGCTCTGCTGTGATTGGTCAGAAAGCAATTCAGTCTCTCTAAGCTCCGCCTCTCTGAGAGCTGCTCTGATTGGTCAGAAACCAATTCAGTCTCTCTAAACCCCGCCTCTCTGAGAGCTGCTCTGCTGTGATTTGTCAGAAACCAATTCAGTCTCTCCAAACCCCGCCTCTCTGAGAGCTGCTCTGCTGTGATTGGTCAGAAACCAATTCAGTCTCTCTAAACCCCGCCTCTCTGAGAGCTGCTCTGATTGGTCAGAAACCAATTCAGTCTCTCTAAACCCCGCCTCTCTGAGAGCTGCTCTGCTGTGATTTGTCAGAAACCAATTCAGTCTCTCTAAACCCCGCCTCTCTGAGAGCTGCTCTGATTGGTCAGAAACCAATTCAGTCTCTCTTAACCCCGCCTCTCTGAGAGCTGCTCTGCTGCGATTGGTCAGAAACCAATTCAGTTTCTCTAAACCCCGCCTCTCTGAGAGCTGCTCTGCTGTGATTGGTCAGAAACTAATTCAGTCTCTGTAAACCCCGCCTCTCTGAGAGCTGCTCTGCTGTGATTGGTCAGAAACCAATTCAGTCTCTCTAAACCCCGCCTCTCTGAGAGCTGCTCTGCTGTGATTTGTCAGAAACCAATTCAGTCTCTCTAAACCCCGCCTCTCTGAGAGCTGCTCTGCTGTGATTTGTCAGAAACCAATTCAGTCTCTGTAAACCCTGCCTCTCTGAGAGCTGCTCTGCTGTGATTGGTCAGAAACCAATTCAGTCTCTCTAAACCCCGCCTCTCTGAGAGCTGCTCTGCTGTGATTGGTCAGAAACCAATTCAGTCTATCTAAACCCCGCCTCTCTGAGAGCTGCTCTGCTGTGATTGGTCAGAAACCAATTCAGTCTCTGTAAACCCCGCCTCTCTGAGAGCTGCTCTGCTGTGATTGGTCAGAAACCAATTCAGTCTCTCTAAACCCCGCCTCTCTGAGAGCTGCTCTGCTGTGATTGGTCAGAAACCAATTCAGTCTCTCTAAACCCCGCCTCTCTGAGAGCTGCTCTGCTCTGATTGGTCAGAAACGAAACGCTCATTATCATATCTGAATCTCAGCTCTTGATCACAGTGATACGAACAGTAAAGATGGCGTGAGTTTTACCGTCTCGATCTCAGAGAACAGCGTCTTCTCCACATGAACAACACGAACCGAACTCTTCCAGTCTCAGATACACTACAGTGTTTGAGGGCGGAGCTAAGAGACGCTGCTCAGCCAATCAACACCAGAGACGGGCATTATGCAAATTTGTTACAAAGCTAGGTGAGACTGAATTACTGACGACTCGTTTCAGTTCAGAATCTCTTCTTTCTTTCAGGAGACACAAACTCCATTTATCAGATCTTTGATTTTGAAACATTGCAGGGCTTTTAACATTCACAAACCGCTTTATTACACATATACACTAAAAAAAGCATAATATGGGCACTTTAAGATAGTTTGCAAACTTGTTTCCGTCTAATAACACTTTAACCACAATCTCACGGGTAAAAGAAGCTTTCATGGTCATGCAAATGATGACAAACCGTTGTCTAGTTGGGAATACAGGCATTCTCTGATGTTTGTTCCCTGTTTACATTTATCCAATGTTCTGTCGTGTGCTCGCATGATTAGATTTATCTTTATGAATGCGTTTCCAAGCTTTGTTTTCATTGATCAAACTGATAGATTTCTGTCCTGTCCGGTCATGTGTCCAGCGCCGGCTCCTGATATCTGATACTAATGTTATTTGTCCCTCACCAAGCAATAAAGTATTTTTACCTGTTGTTTTCAGGAAGCTTCACTGTACGAGGAACTACATCCACATGAATCTCTTTGTATCGTTCATATTTCGAGCGACAGCGGTAATTACCAAAGAGGTTATATTGCAGGTCACGTACACCAACCTGCCACGGGACGAGCTGGGCTGGAACGGCTACACCAAATCTGCGGTACAGAAGCCTTCACTTGTGTTCGTCTTCACTTCTGTGGATCATGTCTTCTGCTCTGCTTTACTCAGTGTGTGTGTCTCGTTTACAGTCCAAATAACATTTCTTAAATCAAGATGCATTTACTAAAGTAGAAAATTACATAAGATATTAAGTCTTGTTTTCTGGGGAAATAAATTAAAATTAAGTGAGTTTTTGCTTAAAGCCTTTATATTGGCGCCGGCGGGCCCACGGCCATTACATATTTAACACAGTAATATCCTATACTAAACCTAAACCAATCTTGACAAACTATATATCATTTGAAAGCGTACAATCTCTAGTTTACATATTTGGTGACTGATTTTTAAAATACATTACAGAGCCGTAATTTATCAATTTGCAGCAAGAATATGTTCATACTCCTGAGGCGTGTTCAGACCTTTATTTTGAAATAGTGATGAACATGAAAAATCATGAAAGAATGGTAGAAACCTCAGTTTCTTTCCAAGAGTTTAAAAGATAGCATCTGTTCAATTATTTTAGAAAAAAGGTCTGCAAATGTTTTAAATATAAAGAAAACAATAATAGATTCAGCATTAGTGATGTGGCAGCGAGCTATAATGCACATACGGGATCTTTTGTGTTTCTTAGAGGTTGAATTCATTTCAAAATCTGCCAAACTTCCAACACTACTTCTGAATAGGATGTCTACTTCATAAATTGTATGAAAATTGTAAAAATAATAGTTCAGATCACTCAAACCAAGGCGAAGGCGCCCTTATATGGGCAGTAATGTCCACTAGTGGAGAAGTGTGGTACTGCGCCCAAAATAAATCTATATTATAGATATTAACCTAAAATTTGAAACACAACTTGTTCAGATTTTTGGCTTTGATTTTTTTGCAGTTTTAGAGTCCACCAGGTTTTGAAAAAATATATTTTATATAAAATATTAATAATTACATTTTTAACATTGTACATTTTCATAAACTCAAACTTCTATAACTTTTTTTCTTTTTAACTTTCTTAATTTATTTCACTTCTACATAAATCTGCCAAATGACTTCTTTAAAACAAGACCAATCTGACATCTATATTCCAAAGCATTCTTGAATTACAACCATTTAAGTTCGGAATGTGCATTTTCATGTCTATTAAAAAAAAAGGGGGTGCTTGATAAGGGGATAAACAAGCAAAATGATCTGCCAATGGGGTCAAAATAGTAATAATCTTGTTTCTGTTGGAATTAAGATTATTTTTCTGACCCCATTGGCAGATCATTTTGCTTTTTTAAGCATCAACTCACTTAATTTTGATTAATTCCCCCGAAAACAGGATTTAATATCTTATGTCATTTTCCTCATCTAGTAAACGCATCTTGATTTAAGATATTTTTAGATATTTGGACTGGAAACAAGAAGAAATACTCAGTAAGAACAGCATTTTTACTGTATGCTATTCTGTATTGTATTGTGTAGATGCAGCAAAGATGCAGTAATATAAATGTCAACCCTCCAGATTTCTTTCCTCTGCAAGGCCTCGAAGGTGTCGCTGGAATATTTTGTGGGATGTAATTACTTCTGGCTTCTAGTGGAGGCGATATTCCTGCACACGCTCCTGTTCACCGCGGTGCTGACCCGCAAGAGACTCCTGAAGAAGTACATGATCATCGGATGGGGTGCGACTCTATGTCCTGCTTACACATGTAAAAATGACTTTACTTGAAGCACTTATGTGCGATGCATTATAAAGCTATTCATAATGTTAAGTTGTAATGCATATCTTTTCATAAATATATGTGCATTACAAGGCATAATGAGAAATACTTTTATAATGCATCATACACAACGGCTTTAAGTAAAGTGTTACCATGACTTTATTCACTTATTTGCTCAGGAACTCCATTATTGTTCGTGATTCCCTGGACCGTAACCAAAACTTTGTATGAAAATAAAAGGTACGTCATACTTGCCACTTTGCATGTAGAAAGCTTTGCATGTAATACAGAGAATAAGAAATGAATACAGAAGGTAATATATAGTAGAATTAAAACACGATACACTGAAAGAAAAAACTGTGTAAGATTTACTTTGAAGCAGAAATTGCTACATTTCACAAATAATTACAAAATCTGCCGTTTTAAACTGTGCAATTAATGTATTTGATAAAAGACTGCATTTTACCCCAATTATGTTCATTTGCAACCTGAAAATGTCTTATTTTACAGTGTGTGTATTAAGCTAAACATAAGGGCTCATATTATTATTATTATAATGACTTTAAATGTCTTCACCACAATTCAAATAAAAAGTTGAATTAGTTAACATTGCTTCATGTTAATTATTGTATTAGTACATGTTAAAATCAACTAGACTAATAGTATTTGTTAGCATTAGTTAATACACTGTGAGCTAACATGAACATTGAACAACTATATTTTTACTAACATTATCAAAGAATAATAAATGCTTTAAAAACAGTTCATGTTATCAAACTAATGCATGTTAACAAAGTGTTGCCTTACCTTATTATGCATATATATTATAATTATAAAATTTCTATTTCTTTTGATTATTTTAATTCCTTCTATGTAAAGCACTTTTAATGACGTTGTGTATGAAATTGCCTTTTAATGGTTATAAGGCTATATATGCATAATATAATGCATTGCATGTGTTTTTTCTAAAGCTGTTGGTTGAATAATATCCGCTGGATCTGGTGGATAATCAGAGGCCCGATAACACTCTCCGTGATCGTGAGTATGATGGGTTTCATTAGGAATGTCTCGTTTCCCATCATGCAACTGTCTAGTGCCGCCTGTGGTTGGCTTACATCTGCTCTTCTGTCACGGGGACTCAGATCTCACTCATGCTGGTCACGAGCCGGGAAACACGACGGTCACAGTCAGACTGAGTTTAACTTCTGGCCTTTACTTTCAGAGCGAACACTGTGAACATGTGCATCGGTGTAATCGAAGCAGAACCTCATTAACTCTCAGTCCTTCAGATCAGTCCAAAGCTATTTTTACTATATATCAAGGACATTTGTAACGTGTCTACCCAATTAAATTGTGTTTTATTTGCAGATGATACAACTTTATTTTGTTCCAATCAAACTTTGGGACAGCTTCCGGACACAGTGGAAGCAGAAATGAAAACATTAAAAAAATGGTTTGATGTTAATAAACTGTCATTAAATATAAATAAAACTACATTTTATTTAGTAATAAACAAATAAATACAAACATCCAGATTAGAATTGATAAGTTTGAGCTAGAAAGGGTAAATTAAATTAAACTTTTAGGTGTCATCATTGACCACAAGATCAGTTGGAAATCCCACATAACCTATAAAGTCAAACATGTCTAAAACTCTGGCTATTCTGTCTAAAACAAAACACTTTCTTGATTCAAAGGCCCTAAACATACTGTACCAGTCTCTAATAGTGCCATACAGGACTTATTGCGTAGAGATCTGGGGAAATACATACAACACAATAATAAAACCAATTGTTATTCTGCAAAAACGTGCAATACGAATTATAAATAAAACAGATTATTATCAGCCAACAAACAAGTTAGTTATGAATTCCAACCTATTAAAATTGAATGACTTAGTGGAATTTGCCAAAATAATGTTTAAATAATAAATAATACATTTCCAGACTGTGTCCAGAACCTGTTTCAGATGAAATCTACTCCTTATGATCTCAGAGGAACACTTATGTTCAGTAAACCAATCAGAAGCAATGACAGAGATGTCTGTCTGTTCAAGGGTTAAACTGTGGAGTCTCGATGATGAACTAAAAACATGTAAATCCATTAGTAGTTTTAAGAAATTATATAAAAAAAAAAAATTTACATTATACAAAGCAGAATGAATTTAGCTTCTTTTTCTTTAGTCATTGAACGCAAGATGATTTTGGGATGTGTTGTGTGCTAAATAAATGATATGTAAAAAGGATCGGCGCAATAAGCATAAGCTTCAGCCGACACCTTTTCGGTCGATCAAAATATTTTTTCTTTTAAATATTGTTTTCATTGTAATTTAAATTTTGTTTTTATGTTTGCTTGTAAATTGTTTTTCTTTCTTTTTTTGTTTTTCTTTTGAAGTTGACCGAAATAAACTTTTAACTTTTAATGCTAAAGGCAAACGCTGATTTAATCATGTTGAACTTCTTTGACACTTTGTCTCATTTAGTAAAACGCGTGGGAATAATCCCGCACTTGCTTGTCTTTCAGGTCATTTTTTGCATTTTCCTCAAAATCATCAGACTTCTGCTGTCCAAGTTGAAGGCCGACCAGGTGAAGTTCACGGATTACCGCTACAGGTCAGTGACCGCTGCCGTGTGTGTGTGTCAAAACTAGTGATGCGCGATATATCGGCCACCATATCGGTATCAGCCGATATATGATCATTTAAAGGTGCAATGTGTAATATTTCTGAGGATATATTGACAGAAATGCAATATAAGATCCATAACTATGTTTTCAGTGGTGTATAAAGACCTTACTTAATGAACCGTTATGTTTTTATTACCTTAGAATGAGTCATTTATATCTACATAAGCGCAGGCACCCCCTTAAATGAAGGTCGACATGTGACGTCATGTTTCTACCGTAGCCGACCGCGAACACACAGCGCTACAGAGTTTGCTATGTGAGGAGAAATGCGCTGGTTACGCCGGCCACCGTAGCTTCTCATCGAGTTTGAAAAGGGAGGGATAGGCCGTAAGTGGCTTTCTGTTTGCAATTCGCAAATCTCACCACTAGATGCCGCCGAAAATCACACACTGCACCTTTAATGTTATCATTATCGGCCCATTTTTTATAAGAAAAATAGTCTGATATATTAAGCCGATAAATAATGTATTATTCCTTCAGCTGAGACTCTTCAGATGCGCACTGTTCAACATTATACTTTTGAATTGCTTGAAATATGATTGAATCACTTCAAAAAAGGAAAATATGGCGCAGCGCAAGTCTGTCATATCGGTTTTATAACATTATAATGAGAATATTATTATAATTGTGTGATTTGGACATTATGAGACTTTCGTTTTTGTAATCAGAATCTCAAAAATTGGCTTTCAGATATAACGAATTATTGGTTATCGGCTTTCAGATATAACAAATTATCGGTTATCGGCTTTCAGATATAACGAATTATTGGTTATCGGCTTTCTGATATAACGAATTATTGGTTATCGGCTTTCAGATATAACGAATTATCGGTTATCGGCTTTCTTATATAACAAATTATCGGTTATCGGCTTTCAGATATAATGAATTATCGGTTATCGGCTTTCAGATATAACGAATTATTGGTTATCGGCTTTCAGATATAAAGAATTATCGGTTATCGGCTTTCAGATATAACGAATTATTGGTTATCGGCTTTCAGATATAACGAATTATCGGCTTTCAGATATAACAAAGTATCGGTTATCGGCTTTCAGATATAACGAATTATTGGTTATCGGCTTTCAGATATAAAGAATTATCGGCTTTCAGATATAAATAATTATCGGTTATCGGCTTTCAGATATAACGAATTATTGGTTATCGGCTTTCAGATATAAAGAATTATCGGTTATCGGCTTTCAGATATAACGAATTATCGGTTATCGGCTTTCAGATATAACGAATTATTGGTTATCGGCTTTCAGATATAACGAATTATCGGTTATCGGCTTTCTGATATAACGAATTATCGATTATCGGCTTTCAGATATAACGAATTATCGGTTATCGGCTTTCAGATATAACAAATTATCGGCTTTCAGATATAACGAATTATCGGCTTTCAGATATAAAGAATTATCGATTATCGGCTTTCAGATATAAAGAATTATCGGTTATCGGCTTTCAGATATAAAGAATTATTGGTTATCGGCTTTCAGATATAACGAATTATCGGCTTTCAGATATAACGAATTATCGATTATCGGCTTTCAGATATAAAGAATTATCGGTTATCGGCTTTCAGATATAACGAATTATCGGCTTTCAGATATAAAGAATTATCGATTATCGGCTTTCAGATATAACGAATTATCGGTTATCGGCTTTCAGATATAACAAATTATCGGCTTTCAGATATAACGAATTATCGGCTTTCAGATATAAAGAATTATCGATTATCGGCTTTCAGATATAAAGAATTATCGGTTATCGGCTTTCAGATATAAAGAATTATTGGTTATCGGCTTTCAGATATAACGAATTATCGGCTTTCAGATATAACGAATTATCGATTATCGGCTTTCAGATATAAAGAATTATCGGTTATCGGCTTTCAGATATAACGAATTATCGGCTTTCAGATATAAAGAATTATCGATTATCGGCTTTCAGATATAACGAATTATCGGTTATCGGCTTTCAGATATAACAAATTATCGGCTTTCAGATATAACGAATTATCGGCTTTCAGATATAAAGAATTATCGGTTATCGGCTTTCAGATATAAAGAATTATCGGTTATCGGCTTTCAGATATAAAGAATTATCGGTTATCGGCTTTCAGATATAAAGAATTATTGGTTATCGGCTTTCAGATATAAAGAATTATCGGTTATCGGCTTTCAGATATAAATAATTATCGGTTATCGGCTTTCAGATATAACAAATTATCGGTTATCGGCTTTCAGATATAACGAATTATCGGTTATCGGCTTTCAGATATGACGAATGATCGGTTATCAGTATCAGCAAAACTGTTCATATCGTGCATCCATATTAAAAACTGACACATTTCACACGGTTTGCGCAGTTTAGCCAGAGCAACGCTCGTGTTGATTCCTCTGCTCGGGATCCACGAGATCGTCTTCACCATCATCATTGACGAATCGGTGGAAGGCAGCAACCGATACGCTCGAAACTTCGTGCACCTGACGCTGAGCTCGTTCCAGGTGAGGAGGCTCCAGGTGAGCGAACTCCTTGTTTCTCCCTCCCGACTCGGCGAGACTCTAACCGTGAGCTTTGTTCTCCACCAGGGGCTGCTGGTGGCAGTGCTGTACTGCTTCGCCAACGGAGAGGTACGTTTGGGGACGGCGTTTTCATTAATCACAGTATACATGTAATCGCACTTAAAGCTAGTTGGCTTATCGCGATTATGAAATGGCAAAGACGGTGATTATTAGTTATGAGTGTGTCAGTGATGATCGGCTCTGTAACCGCTGCTCTTCTGAAAGCTCTGAGTTTGAGTCGCTTATAATGTGCATTTGAAAAAGCAACACGCGCCACACATCTTTCCAGACATGAGAAGCATTTATGAACCTTGTGTGTGTGTGTGTGTGTGTGAGAGAGAGTTGAGCTCCTCGTGTGTGTGTGTGTGTGTGTGTGTGTGTGTGTGTGTGTGAGAGAGAGTTGAGCTCATCCTTGTGTGTGAGTGTGTGTGTGTGTGTGTGTGTGTGTGTGTGTGTGAGAGAGAGTTGAGCTCATCCTTGTGTGTGAGTGAGTGTGTGTGTGTGTGTGTGTGTGTGTGTGTGTGAGAGAGAGTTGAGCTCCTCATGTGTGCCTGTCTGTGTGTGTGTGTGTGTGAGAGAGAGTTGAGCTCCTCCTTGTGTGTGTGTGTGTGTGTGTGAGAGAGAGTTGAGCTCCTCATGTGTGCCTGTCTGTGTGTGTGTGTGTGTGAGAGAGAGTTGAGCTCCTCCTTGTGTGTGAGTGTGTGTGTGTGTGTGTGTGTGAGAGAGAGTTGAGCTCATCCTTGTGTGTGAGTGTGTGTGTGTGTGTGTGTGTGTGTGTGTGTGTGTGTGAGAGAGAGTTGAGCTCCTCCTGTGTGCCTGTCTGTGTGTGTGTGTGTGAGAGAGAGTTGAGCTCATCCTTGTGTGAGTGTGTGTGTGTGTGTGTGTGTGTGTGTGTGTGTGTGTGTGTGAGAGAGAGTTGAGCTCCTCCTGTGTGCGTGCGTGAGTGTGTGTGAGTGTGCGTGTGTGCGTGAGTGTTTGTGTGTGCGTGCGTGAGTGTGTGTGCGTGCGTGAGTGTGTGTGCGTGTGTGCGTGAGTGTGCGTGCGTGAGTGTGTGTGAGTGTGCGTGCGTGAGTGTGTGTGCGTGCGTGCGTGAGAGTGTGTGCGTGTGTGTGCGTGAGTGTGTGTGCGTGTGCGTGCGTGAGTGTGTGTGCGTGCGTGAGTGTGTGTGCGTGAGTGTGTGTGCGTGCGTGAGTGTGCGTGCGTGAGTGTGTGTGTGTGTGTGTGCGTGTGTGCTTGCGTGAGTGTGCGTGCGTGAGTGTGCGTGAGTGTGCGTGCGTGAGTGTGCGTGCGTGAGTGTGCGTGCGTGAGTGTGTGTGTGCGTGTGTGCGTGCGTGAGTGTGCGTGCGTGAGTGTGCGTGCGTGAGTGTGCGTGCGTGAGTGTGCGTGCGTGAGTGTGTGTGAGTGTGCGTGCGTGAGTGTGCGTGCGTGAGAGTGTGTGCGTGTGTGTGCGTGAGTGTGTGTGCGTGTGCGTGCGTGAGTGTGTGCGTGCGTGAGTGTGTGTGCGTGAGTGTGTGTGCGTGCGTGAGTGTGCGTGCGTGAGTGTGTGTGTGTGTGTGTGCGTGTGTGCTTGCGTGAGTGTGCGTGCGTGAGTGTGCGTGCGTGAGTGTGCGTGAGTGTGTGTGCGTGAGTGTGCGTGCGTGAGTGTGCGTGCGTGAGTGTGTGTGAGTGAGTGTGCGTGCGTGAGTGTGCGTGCGTGAGTGTGTGTGAGTGTGTGTGCGTGCGTGAGTGTGCGTGCGTGAGTGTGCGTGCGTGAGTGTGCGTGCGTGAGTTTGTGTGCGTGAGTGTGCGTGCGTGAGTGTGCGTGCGTGAGTGTGTGTGAGTGTGTGTGTGAGACTCAATCGTACTTCACAGCCTTTGCCAAATCACGTGCGGTTTGTGTTGAGATTATTTGTGCACCGCTAGTGTGAGTTATTATCTTCTGATAATAGTGACGTGTCACATGTGCAGGTGCAGGCGGAGCTGAAGAAGCGCTGGCAGCTGTTCCTGTCCTCCAATCACTGCGAGGTTCACAACTGCTTCTCCGACATCCACCCCAAGCACCTGTGGAAGTGTTCGCAGAAGAGTTCAGGACAAAACCAGGAGCAGAGCCAATCCAATGAGGACGCAGGCCACGCCCCCTCACAGGTGCATCCACAGGTGACCGACCAATCAGCAGAGGAGCTGGCCTGTGGGCGGAGCTTAGGCCTGGAGTTCTACATGAGGAAGAGTTTGTCCAGCAGCGACGGGGAAATGACTTTAGGAGAGACTATGGAGGAGATCATCGAGGAGAGCGAGTTCTGACTCTCGTTTTTATATAAATATGTAAATTAGGGATGTATATTTCCACTCTTTAACCGCTGTAAATTATTCAAGCTTGTTTACGCCACACAAGAATAAAAAAAGGTAATTGTGACTTTTTAAATCACAATTCTTCTGACTCTGTCGTAATTTGGACGTCACAATGTTTATATCTGAGAAAAGGTCAGCGTGATGTAAACATGACGACTAAAGTCAGGATTGTGAGATAAAAAGTTGCAATTTACACTGTAATTTTTTAAAAATAAAATTGCAACTTTAGATGAGTTAAAGCAATGTAAAACATGTGTTGTCCTAACTTATTGATCATATATTTTTTTCAGTGTAGGCTGTGCAACGATTAATCACATCCAGAATTAAATATAACATAATATATGTGTGTGTACTGTGTATAATTATTTTGTATATATAAATACACACACATGCATGTATATATTTGAGAAATATTTACATGCATATATATATATATATATTTATATATAATTGATATTATATATAAATATAAATATTTTATATATAAACAACAAATCTTTCTTAAAGGCGCACCGCGGAACTTTTGGCCACTGGAGGCGCTAGACCTGTAACTTTCACGTCGAGCGCCCCTAGAGGCCACAAGCGGCGCAGCACTGTCGCAAAAGTCAAGAAGACATCCACGACCCCTCTCGCGTGTTCTCTTGTTTGCTCCTCAGAAGCAGTTTTAAACTTTTCCTCGCCTCAGCCATGGCCAGGAGTCGAGCAGGCGGAGAACAGTAGCAAGCGTTCGCTCCTTGAGTATATCAGAGCTTGTGGTCACGTGACGGTCGTAAAGTGATTCGTTCTCCAGGCATTCTCCAAGGTCACATGACCAGGCCAAAGACGGTGTGTTCAAGAGGGCAGCCGCGCTCGGAGCATCGCTCGTGTCCAGCGCTGTATATTGGCCTGAGGAATAACTCATATGCTTCAACTCTTTAGGTCACAAAGTACGCGGTGTGCCTTTAAGTATATACAACATGCATGCGTGTATTTATATATACAAAATAATTATTCACAGCACACACATATATTATGTAAACACAAACTCTTAGGCTATGAGACGCTGACACAGTTTGTCATGTTTAATACGGTAAAGCCGCTGCTTTAACCCTCGCTGCTCCTTCGCCTGTCGCTCAAAAATGACAGAATTATTATTTATTTTTTTTGTCAATGAAATTTATGCTATATTTTAGTGTGATAATGTTTAGTTATTGTCCTGTACTGACGCATGCCTGTGACGTAACGCGTACGCGACGCCTTCACCGTCTAGCAGACTTTACCGTTTTCACCCTTTAGACGGGAACGCGGCGGTGGAGCGCTTTTAAGATCTCCACTCTGGAGGGGGTTCCACTTTTTTAAGCCCCAAAAACGCCGTCGCCGTGTAAACGAAAGGCACATCCGCTAAAATATTTGTAAGTTTTCACCCGCGAGCGTTCTCGTGTAAACAGGGCCTCAGTTTGGATGTGATTAATAATGACTTTATTCCGGAACAGAAACAAGCTTCAGTTAATGGCTTCCATTATGTTTGTGAAACCTGATTTTTGTACCTGATCTATATTCTGCAAGGTCCACAGTCTAGTCTAAGCTTGGAAATACTGAAGCTGTGTATTTGATATCGCAGTGCTCAGAAACACAAGAGGACAGGAGTGATCTATACAGCAGTGAACCGACTGTGGTGACGCTGTCACTCAGAATATCTTTATTATGCAGATCTCTGAGCATCAGCTTTGCATTTTTGGGGTCAGAAACACCAGAAACTGAGAGAAATTGCATTTTGAAAGAGCAAAAGGAGCACGATTAAAGGATTAGTTCACTTTAAATAAAACTTTTGCTGATAGTTTCCTCACCCCGATGTCATCAAGATGTCCATGTCTTTCTTTCTTCAGTGGAAAAGAAATGAAGGTTTTTGATGAACACATTTCTCCATATAATGGACGTCAATGGGCCCCAAACGGGTCAAGGTCCAGATGACAGTGTCAGCGCCGCTTCAACGGGCTTTAAACGACACCAGACGATGAATACGGCTCTTATCTGATATATGAATACGGGACCTTTTCAGCGTAACTGCGTATTACGTGACGTCACGAACGCATCACAGAACAGAGCAAGGCGAGCGCTTGTGCTTATAAAACTTCAACTTGTTTATTTATGTTTGAAATGACGATGGTTTCGCTAGATAAGAGCCGTATTCATCGTCTGGTGTCGTTTAAAGCCCGTTGAAGCGGACCTTGACCCGTTTGGGGCCCATTGACGTCCATTATATGGAGAAATGTGTTCATCAAAAACCTTCATTTCTTTTCCACTGAAGAAAGAAAGACATGGACATCTTGATGACATCGGGGTGAGGAAACTATCAGCAAAAGTTTTATTTAAAGTGAACTAATCCTTTAAAACAGCAAACATCTTCACTGCGTTACACAAGAATGCAACAGAACGCTACAATACTCGATGTGAAATACAGGAGAATACTAAAGCGAATGGTTTGCATGACCGTTACAGTGTTTTATTGATGGGCAAGTGAGTGTGAAGCACATTTGTGGATTATTTGCATAATTTCATGTTTCACAGCGGTGACTGTGAATGTGACCTTTTGACCTTTGTGGGTCACATGACCAATAGACTGCTTGTTCGGTGTGTTTCATGCAGAGGAAAATTAAATGCATTCCTGTTGCCATTTTGAACCGTAATGTTTTACACTGCATGTCGGTGGGAATAAACAACATTTTTACATGTATGTTTCATGGCACACATTGAATTGAGTTCCTATCAGTGGTTTATCTCAGTCAGCACGTCACTTTAATTATTTAAAAGAGTCAGATTGAACTAAAACAAACATCAGTATTTAGACACGTCATTGCTTCTTCTCTTTGAGTCGTTCTTGGACCTTCTGCGGCTCGTCGAACTGAATCAGCCGGAGAATGTTCTTGTTGTCCATAACTCCATGGATGAACTCTCCCTCCGTTATCTTCCCTGACGAGAGAAACACATTCACAGCTCAATAGAGGTATTCTGTTCAAGTCCCCCTGATCCAGCGTTTACTGTAGTGTATGTGTGTATGTGGAGTTATTAATCTGCTTTAACACACACCATGTGTAAGTTCATAAGTGGACAGCATTGCTGAGTATTTTCTGCTTAAAACTGCAGTGAACCAAAGACAGTCTCAAAAACACGGCTTGAAATCGCTGGTGTTTCTGACGTCACACACTACCTTGACCAATCAGATCAACGTGTGATCGTCCACCAGTGGATCTCTGAGTGAGTGAGTGAGTGGAGGCGGGGCTCATTTGCATATTCATAGAACCGCGCATACTAAATGAGGCAAGGGTGTCGAGTTACATTCAAGATATTTTAAGACATGAGACATTTTTTTTCAAGTAAATAACTCTTAAATGTGTAATTTAGGTGATTAAATATGAGTTTTAAGGGATAGAATGATTGACTACAGGGGGACTTTAAATCAAAGGCTTTTCCATATTCTATATCTTTGTCATCTAAGACATTAAACACATGCAAATAGTCACTTACCGTTTTCTTTTTTCCCAAAAAAGTCCCAAATTTTATCAGTTCGTTTTTCTGGGGTGTTCTCGTCATCCGGGAGGTTTTTCTGGTCATCTTTGGAGATCATGTTGAATATCGACTGCAAAGAGGAGCAAACGTTCTCTCAAAGTTACCAACAAACGTTCGTTCAACGTTATCTGGTCTTTAGTAATGTTCTCAGAACGTTAGCACAAAAACATTATTTATACAACATTTATTTCCTGAAATGTTTTAGTTGAACGTTTTTCTAAAGTAACGTTCTCATAATGTTTGCGAAATGGAATGTTTCCTAAGAAAAACCTGGACGTCCAGGAATAATCTGGTAACACTTTACAATAAGGTTCACTAGTTAATGTAGTAACTAATGTGAACTAACAATGAGCAATATCTTTGTTAATGTTAGTTAATAATAATCCAGCTATTGAGTGTGTTCATGTTAGTTCACAGTCATTAACTAATGTTCACTAATACAACCTTTGATTTTAATTATGTATTAGTAAATGTTACAATTAATATAAGATTAATTAATGCTGGAAAAGAATAGTTAATTCTTACTTCATGTTAACTAAGGTAGTTGACTAATGTTAAGTATTGTAAAGTGTTTCCAATAACATTTTCAAAACATTCCTAGTTATCCGAGACATTGGAGTCTGAGAATAATGGTGTTTATTCACCTTCACGATCTCATGAATCTCGTTTTTGGAGATGCTGCCGTTCCGGTCCACGTCGTACAGAGCGAAGGCCCACTCCAGCTTCTCCACGGTCTTCCCCGAGGACGTCAGGTGCAGGGCCACGATGTACTCTGTGAAGGGGACATATCATGAAACTCTGACTTCCCCGTGTGTGAGTGTGTAATCGGTGCTTTACCAACACAGAAAACATGAAAAGTGAAACCCAGTAACTCTGTTCTGGTGAGTCTTTCTCTGCAAGCATGTCAAAAAATAAGACGATCAGATTTCTCTCCCCTTCTGACGTATGAAGAGGATCTTATTATAATATTACCGGCCGTTAATCTGCTTGTTTATCCACAGCGCCGCCATTTTGTTTCCTCAAGCGACAACAGAGACCAGTTCTAATGGTGCGTTCACACCGGGCGCGAACAGCGCGTCAGGCACGAGTGATTTCAATGTTAAGTCAACGCAAAGACGCGTTAAGCACAAATGATTTTTGTACTGCTTTTTGTGCGTTCACGTGTTTGACGCGAATTTGCCCGAGTCGAAAAATCTGAATTTCTGCGTCAATTCACGCCGCGTTAACCAATCAGGAGCCTGCTTGCCTCATGTGGCATAAAGTGGCTTATGGTAATAGCATAACAAACTCCTGCTCGAAGTCACTCATTCAAAATAGAGGAGAAACTAATTTTAGCTGTGAGTGATCACCCGGAATTATATGACTCAAGTTCATACTTTTATAGAGACAGGAACAAGGACTTCGCTTGGAAGAAGATAAGTGAGGAGATTGTACAACCTGGTAAGTTGTAAGATATACAAATTTCACTTTTGTGTCACGTTATTGATCTACTAACTCGCTAGCAAGGTCCACGCTGCTAGTTTACAACTATTTAAATGATCTATCAACATCAGACATCTTGTAAAAAGATGGCCGCCAACAGGTTTCGAAACCTTTAAAACTTTCGCCTCTCTACGCGCGTAAATTCTGCTTCAAATGTATGTTTTTACGAATGGACACAAAGTGATCAAGCGTATAACTAGACGCGGCAGGCGTGAATTTGACGCGCTATTCGCGTCCGGTGTGAACGCACAGTAACGCGACGGCAGAAGATCCAGCAAAGCATGAAACTGTTGTGTGGTCGAGCACAGACTGAACACTAGTGGCCAGAACATGTCAGCGCTGTCTTATAAACCCCTCAGGAACTGTGGACACTTGTGTAAGAGTTCAACATGATGATGAGATGATCAGTGTAACTCCACAACAACTACACAAATGTCTCCGCTAACATCCAGAAGCTCTTCCTGAGTCTCTCCGTACGGCTGCGCTCGCTACTGGTTACTCTGGGATTCTGGAGGAGTGAGATCGGCCGGTTCTGTTATTGCCGGAGTTTCTGAAGCTCCGCCCTCTTCTGAACGGAGGCGGAGCTAAAGCTCATTTGCATTTAAAGCGACGCACACAAAAACGGAGCGTTTTTGCACACACACAAAAAAGGGCAAACTATAATAAATGATCTGGGGATTTTGAGCTGAAATTTCACGCACACATTGTGGGGACACCAAAGATTTATATTACATCTTGTGAAAATGGGCATAATATGTCAGCTTTATTAAGGCATGAATCATTCTGGAGTTTCTGAAGCTCGTGTAAAGGCTCCGCCCTCTTCTGAACGGAGGCGGAGCTAAAGCTCATTTGCATTTAAAGGGACACACACAAAAAGGGGCAAATTTTGACAAGCTAGTCAAGTCTCATACAACGCTTTTCACGATATAGAGTGTTTCAAAGCAGCTTTACAAGAGATCACAGGAGATTACAGTAACAGAGAGTGTTCAGGCTTTACAACAGATCTAGAATACAGTTATTGTCCAGATAAAGTTAGTTTTGATTGATTCACATCCGTTAGATCATTAGTTATTAACATTAGTTCTAACCGAAAACAGAAACCCTTAATGCGCTCCTCGTGCTCGAGAATGCAAACCCTGAAACATGTTCCAAGGTCAAGCGTATAGGACAATTTTGAACAACGTTATCATCTCCGCGCCAACCTAAAAAATGCAAATCTGAGAAAACGCCAACGCCATGCACACTACGCGCTATATACGCATATATACAAGCTATAATGAATAATCTGTGGGAGATTTTGAGCTGAAATTTCACACACACATTCTGGCAACACCACAGATTAATATTACAGATTATGAAAAGAGTAACATGTCCACGCACCCCTGAAGTCCAGCGTGCCGTCGCTGTCGGAGTCGAAGCTCCGGAACACGTGCTGGGCGTAGGCCTTGGGGTCGGCGTCGGGGAAGAAGCTGGCGTAGATGCTCTGGAACTGCTCCCGGCTGATGCGCCCCGTCGGGCACTCGTTCAGGAACTTCTGGTACCACACGTACAGCTGCTCCTCGCTGAACTTGGTGTTCGTCTTCAGGTCCGCCAGGAGATCTTTGGAGAGGGCTCCACTCTTAGCGTTGCCCATCTTCTCGATCACTCCTCAGACTGTGCGCGAGTGTGGAGGATCTGCTTTTAACCCCGCAGGATTACGGAGGATGAAGTGTGATTATGGCTGATTTGATAGATTTCCAGGAATATATCAGACTTATGTCACAGCAGGAAACCTCTTGATCTTATTTGATGCATTCGGATTAAATCACAATATGCCGTTGCTCACACATTTTATTCTGTGGTACAACATGCAGGAGTGATGTATGCCTAATTTACGTTTGCATGTAAATATGTAAATTCATGCAAATGTGTGGGATTAGAAGCTAGAGACTGATCAATATTGAGAGACAATACCAGTTATTTTTGGTTTATTTGCTCAAGAAACAATATTCAATCATTATTTATGTTTTATTGCACAATGGGAAGTATGTTAATGATAATAAATAATACACTTATAGTATATAAATGTTATTTATAATGTATTTAGAATTTTAATTATTTAAATTTTTAAGATATATATTTTTTTTTCATTGCTTGAGCAACATTAATGATTTATTGCACAATGGTAACTAATATATATTATTAATAATTATATATATATAATGTAAATGTGTGTACATGTACTGTACATGTACATTTATATACTATATATATAAAACATTAATTTTATATGTATTAACTCATGTTTATATATATATATATATATATATATATTAAATGTATTAATATTATACATACACACACATATATAAACATTTGTTAACATATTCAATATTTTATATATAGGCCTACAGGTGAAACTCGAACAATTAGAATATGGTGCAAAAGTTCATTTATTTCAGTAATTCAACTTAAAAGCTGAAACTAATATATTATATAGACTCATTACATGCAAAGTGAGATATTTCAAGCCTTTATTTGTAATAATTTTGATGATTATGGCTTACAGCTTTTGAAAACCCCAAATTCAAAATCTCAGAAAATTAGAATATTACATGAAATCAATAATGTGTTATGGAATATGGAATAATATGACTTTTGTCCAGATGTTAGAAGACACGTGATGATCATGAGCAGCTGCGTGCACGCGGAAAGTGCTGATGTCACACTGTAATCGATTAGCGCAGATGAGAGGCGGCTCGAATAGGCCACGCCCCCTCTGAACATTGACTAATATGAACTGTATGATATTGTGCAGAGCATCTGTGACTTATAACTCTTTCTGGACTGTAAACAGTGAGTGTGTGAGAGGATCATGTCCGAGCGCATCGGGTTCATCACGCGCGTGCAGAGCTTCTGCGCGAGCCATCGCTTACACAGGTACAGTTCGCCATCATACTTCATATATCGAGCTCATAATAACATCATACTTCATATATCGAGCTCATAACAGCTCATAATAACATTATACTCAATACACGCTCTTTCAAACAGTGTTTCGCCTTCTAACTCTCACTATGCGCGTCTGATGCTGTGTGTCTGTCTCACATTCGTCTTCATAACTTTACACATCTTTACACACTTCCATAAACCAAATGTCAAATCTCGTTAAACTGGTTTGGATCCCATTCCATCAACCAGTCTGAAAGTAATGAATAAGCTGATGCTAACGTTACTTGTTGGAGGAAGTCAGCGCGACATGCTGCGTCATCACGAAGGAATTATGGGAATTGTAGTTTAAAACATCCAGATGCTTTATTATGCGGATGTAAACAAGACTTAGTTGGCTTAGTTCGTTTAATTTGGAGCTTTAATTAGATAGCTGGACTAAAATTTTTAAATTTATCTTTAAGTTAGTGAAAGTTTCACATTAGAATATGTTGTTTTCTTTATGAGAACAAAAGTAACAAAGACCTAGAATTCGTTGTTTAATCTTTTTATTGTAATTGAATAATTGTATATACAGTATGTGTTTTCTATTGTTATGTGTCTTCATTAAGATCAAAAATATTATCAACTTCATTATATATAAAATATTATGACAGAATCTCTAAATCACCTGTTGCAATGTAATATCATTATATATATATATATATGTGTATAACATTTCATTGTGCTATGTTTGGTTCTGTATGCAAATAATAATAATAATAAAAACATATTAAAAAATCCGGCCTAAACCTTGATTTTACCAATAAACGTCTTCAACATCTGGCGATTTTAAGTCATTGTCAAACTTATTTATTATTTGTTTTTGTTTTTCTTCCAGCAAATCTTTAAGTGATGAGGAGAATAAAAGAATATTTGGAAAATGCAACAATCCTAATGGCCATGGTCATAACTATAAAGGTGAGATGTAGTGCCAATTAATATGATCACATTAGAAATTAATATATCATACTTTTTCATGCATGCACACAAGTAAATATGTTTATGATATTTGTGTGTTCTAGTTGAAGTGACGGTTCGAGGAAAGGTACGGAATAACACACATTAATATCAGTGTGTTGTGGACGTTAATGATTAGTAAGTGTGTGTGTCATCACTCGTGTGTTTGCACAGATCGACGGGAACACGGGAATGGTGATGAATCTGACGGACCTGAAGGAGCACATCGAGGTTCATTAGCGCAGAACTCATTAAAGTCACGATTATTAGCGGCGCTTTCACAATACACATCATTCAAAAGCAGTTTACAGAAGTGCATGAGTCCACATTACAGTTTCTGTTATCAGAAGAGACGGTCTAAGTTATGCATTTCAGAAATCTACATATACAAAAATGTATTAAACAATGCAATAATTTAATGCAGAAACAATGAATACTTGTTTGTTAACAAATGATTATGACATTTAGAAAAGTGTAGCATTGATGAATAAGATGAGTTGAATAAAAGTTATTATATATTAAAGCTAACTGTCATTGCAAAGACTAAAGTCTCAATTTGCCTGAATCTAGTATATGAATGTTATATTTAATATGCTTTTCGATGATTGATTGCATGATGAATGTCAAACAGAAGGTGAGCACGTGTACAAGGACTACATATGTAAAGTTGTTAATAAGTTATGTTTTTTAGGAGGTCATCATGAAACCTCTCGACCATAAGAACCTGGACCGGGATGTTCCTTACTTCGCTGATGTTGTGAGGTATATGAGCCTGTCATGAGCACATCAGTCATGAGTCAGTCATATTAATAACATATGTGTGTTTATTCCTGCATGCAGCACTACAGAAAACCTGTCCGTGTTTATCTGGGACGGCATGGCAAAGCTTCTCCCGCCCGGCCTCCTGTACGAGATCAAAGTGTACGAGACGGAGAAAAACATCGTGGTGTACCGAGGAGAACAGAGCAACTGATCTCAGAGCAGCAGAACAGCCTTCGTGGGTTTAGAGAGGATATTAATAAGTGAGAGCAACACCAGAACAACAGAGCTTTCATTCAGAACATCAGATTAATGTAAGACACCGAGACTGAGGATCAGCTGGGAGATTGATCCTATTAAACACTGAGATTACACACACACACGCACACGCACACACACACACACACACACACGCACACACACACATATGTCTCAGCACCCCGTCTTTTACATTTCTCAAAGCCTTTTTTAACAAAAGCAAGCTTAAGTATTTTAAGTATTTTCAAAGTATTTGTACTAATGAATAATGAAAATGTTTTAATGATATAATTTTTTTGTACTTAAATCTGTTGTTGGTATATTGTAATGTTGTGTGTTTGCGATGCTAAAACTCCTTTTTTCAAACCATTTGCTGAGAAAATGTTTTTTAGTTGATCTGTCCTTCCAATAGATGGCGCTACGAGTGTATGATTGCATATGAATAAAGTTGAAATATTAAGATGTAATGTAATCGTGAAAAGATGCTATAGATGTTCATATATGTTGTTCTAGAAGTGTGACTGCATTAAACACACACCCAGCAACAGCAGTGATGTATGCCAATATTAATCTGGAGAAATACTTGCATTAAAATAATAAGAGATATGCAGTATTAACCTCGCGATGTGAGGATTATCAGTGATTTACATGCACACACACACACACACACACACGGCTGGCAGCGAGTACACGTGATTGGATCTTTCATATAATTTAAAGCTACACTGTGTGTTTTTTACCCCCATCTAGCGGTGAAAAGGTATATGACCATCCAGTGAATATTAGTTTCTGTTCCTCTCAATTCCGATTTCGTTTTAACTCCTACGGTGGCCAATGTAGTCCAAGATTAACATGGCTTCCAGTTCGACCTCGTCCATTGTGTTCCTTCAAGTGATGAGGTTACTTTAGAAAACTATTATAATTTGCAGTAATTTAATTTGTCAGTTAACATATAGGTTATGACATCTATGTAAAATGAATAATAGTTTTATGTTTTCGTTATTTTTTTTTACCATTTCATTGCTAACATCAGCTATCAGGTAACTATTGGAAACTGATACAAATTTTCATGATTCTTTGATTAATAAAAAATTAAAAAGAAAAGCATTTATTTACAAACTAAATATTTTGTAACATTACACACGTTTTAATGTCACCTTTGATAACTTTAATGCATTCTTACTGAAAAAAAAAAATCTGACTAACCAACACATTTTTGAACGGCAGTGTACATTCAGTAGGTTATTATTTATTGCAATATAAACACTGTCAGAGTGATCAACAAGGTATCTCTTCATTTACCAGTCGAAGACGGAGCAACTTTCTTCTCTTATGTTTACTCCGTGCACTGTCAAGGTCTTCATCATATTTGTCGTGGTACCGGTCTTTGCAGCAATTATTTTACCGCAAATACTGCATCGCGCGCTGTTGGCATCGAGCCTGGAGAAATGTACCCACACTTTTGATCGACTTTTCCACATCTTTAAGGTATCATGTCAGTGTGCTCGCGTCTCAAATGAATATGTGCGCGGATAATTTGTGTGTGTGTGTGTGTGCTCGCGTCTCATATGAATGTGCGCGGAGAATTTGTGTGTGTGTGTGTGTGTGCTCGCGTCTCATATGAATGTGCGCGGAGAATTTGTGTGTGTGTGTGTGTGCTCGCGTCTCATATGAATATGTACGCGGAGAGTTTGTGTGTGTGTGTGTGTGTGTGTTTCTTGCGTCTCATTTGTCTTGTTGATTTGCCTGTTGCGTTGCCGTCTTAATTCTCTTTTTCGCTTCCTTGGCGACTCTGATACATATCCTCGAGAATAAGAGTAATCCTCCATCAGCAACAGACTTTCAAAAAGGCTTTCAGGTTTTTATATAGCAGTCTCAAGCAATCCCCCTCTTCACATGTGCCGACACGGTGCCGTTCCATCGAGTGTTAAAATGCAAAAGGCGAAGCTTGAATTAACGGGTATGTCCCTCTTTGGCTAATGTACTTTCAAGATGGAGGGGCAACATGGCGACCGGCATTCGAACCCCCCACCCGTATGTATTTTCAATGGCATATTATACACTCACGAGAATACTTTATTACTTGAACGAAGTAAATATACATTAATGAGCACATATATTTTTGAAAGAACTAAGTGTTTTTAGCTAAGAATAAACTAAAAAAGTTACACAGTGTAGCTTTAAATGCAATATTGTTATGCTGGTCTTCATGCGTTTAATTTTCCGAGGAGATTGTGAAGCAGAAAGAAACGCTGGCATGAACGCATGTGTGTCTTGGACAGAATATAGTGAAGTTTGATGCAGAAATGGTTTATATCTCTTCTTCAGATCAACTGAAGCTTTCTGCAAGTGGAGATCTATGATCGTTTTGAACAAGAAAGGAGTAAAATTGTCACGATTAAACTGTAATTCCTGGAATGCTTCACTGAAAATAGCGCTTGCAGAGCTTTATTGAGAGATTAGTCATTATTTCATCTCATGTTTCCAAAGGTAAACTGTGTATTTATGAATACTGCAGGAACATGTGCAGTGCGAGTGTTTTGAGCCTTCCGGGTTGAAAACGGAATCAATTGAACCTTATAAAATACCTACAAGTGAAAGTTGTATCAATGCATGTTAATATCCCAGCAAACAAAAATATGTTCGAAGAAAGTTTTGCCAACAGTCCCATTTATTATGAAAATGTTATTTCTTACATGGGTCCGTATTTATCAATGAGAGCATATGGCGTAATTTAGATGTATTTAGATAGGAAAATGCGGTTTTACAGACACTAGACACGTGACTTTCAAAATGAAAGATTGGTGTCAAAGAGCACACACACACACACACACACCCAGGTTCCTAACCGACGACGAAGACTTAACAGAGCAGCCATCAAGTGTCAGACAGTACTCTCTAGGTTATTATGTGTGGAGTTTTCTGTCCAATAATTAGAATCTCTGTTTTTTCTGAATTTAGTAGTAGGAAATTACTAGTCATCCAATTTTTTATATCAGCTATGCATTCCGTTAATTTTGTGAATTGGTAGGTTTCGTTAATATACAGTAATATACAGAAATATACAGCTGAGTATCGTCGGCATAACAGTGAAAGCTAATTCCATGTTTTCTAATGATATCTCCTAATGGTAGCATGTACAGAGTGAACAGCAGCGGTCCTAGTACTGAGCCTTGTGGTACGCCATACTGAACTTGTGATCGATAAGACATCTCTTCATTTACTGCTACAAACTGATAGCGGTCAGATAAGTGTGATTTAAACCATGCTAGTGCAATTCCACTAATGCCAACATAATGTTCGAGTCTATTTAAAAGGATGTTGTGGTCAATGGTGTCAAATGCAGCATAAGATCCAGTAATACTAATAGAGAGACACAACCACGATCGGATGATAAGAGCAAATCATGTGTGACTCTAACGAGAGCTGTCTCGGTACTATGTACAGTCTAAATCCGGACTGAAAATCCTCGCAGATATAATTTCTTTCAAGAAAGGAACACAGTTGTGGGGATACTGCTTTTTCTAATATCTTTGACAGAAAAGGCAGATTCGAGATCGGCCTGTAATTGACTAGTTTTGTAGGATCAAGTTGCGTTTTTTTTAAAGGGCACCTATTATGACATTTAAAATGTTCCTAATGTTGTTTAGGGAGTCCCCAACAACAGTTTTACGTGCATGCAATGACAAAAAAACACTTTTGTTGCCGTATAATATGCATTTATTTTTACCTGATTTGCTCACCGACTCCCAAATGATTCGTTCAACGACTCATTTTCAAACCCCTCCTCTGCGCGACGCTAATCTGCGATTGGTCAGATGACCCAGCAGTGTTTACAGAGATAATATTTATTGTTTAACACGGAGTACAATGATGCTTTTTTCAATTAAATTGTGTTATAATAATGATTATAGTCCACTGCTTTGTAGTTTGTAAAAAACTAAAAATAAGATAAAGAATGTAATGTTATGTTAGCGAGCATAGCCCAGAGTTCATATTGTAAAAGCACAATCAGTCTTTGTTTGCGTTAGCCCGATGTATAAACATAACGTTTTTACAAAAATAAAAAAAATAAAATGTAGTTACATTACTACGAGGTATTACTCTATTCTTTAAGACAACTCCGAAAACAACGACAAACACTTCACATCTCAATACAATTGTCATTGAAGACCTAGAAGCTAAACGGTGCTTACACAACAAACAAAATAATTATTAAGCATGCTACATAAAACATAAAAGCAACAATTATTAATAACACTTACAGGCTGTGATACGGAGGAGGAAGCTGATGCAAATACACTTGGAACTGAACCTTCCTTCAATATCAGCCGGCTCGCGAATCCAAGTTTGATTGCATTTAAGTTGGTAAAGCAATCGTCTTCAAAATGGCGCGAACAAAGCACAAGGCTCGGACTATACTTCTGTGGTATAGTTGTATATATGAATTGTAGCCACTTAGTCTTCAAATGCTCCTCCTTGGGCAGAGTCGCACTTCAGAACACAGCGTCTCGTCGCCATGATGTTTCCCTGCTGGGCTTGGAGCGCAATAAGTGGGCGTATCGTATTCAAATAACTTGACAAGTTGACGTCATCTAGTCAGAGAAAAAGCTTCGGTCTTCTAACGATTCATAAAAATGACTCAGAGTCGACTCTTACTTTTGAAAGACAATAACTTTATATACGGTGCACTTTCATATTTCAAACTTTGCAGGATGTTTTTGTTCACTTAGATCTATGTTACACACTACATGAAAGGTAAATTTCTAAATTCCATAATATGTATTAGACGGTTGCATTTTGTCCCTGATATGATCAATCTTATAAGTGAAGTTCATAAAGTCATTACTGCTGTGTTGGAAACTTCTGGGTCTGAAGCTTTCTTTTTCGTTAGTTTAGCCACTGTTTCAAATAAATACATAGGATTGTGTTTATTTTCTTCTAATAGGGTTGAAAAACAAGCAGATCTAGCAGCTTTTAAAGCCTCTCTGTAAGCAATCGAGCTCTCCTTCCATGAAACGCGAAATACCTCTAGTTTTGTTTTCTTCCAGTTGCGCTCCATTTTTCTGGCTGCGGAGAGCCTTTTCAGGAGAGCCACAATTTGCTGGATTTCGCGAGGGAGTTTTTCAGGCTTGCCCTAACCAGCTCCCTCGACGACCAAACTCTGACAACCTTGTTCCGTATCTGAGCAACTTTCAACCACCCGATCGACCTCCCAGACACCACAGGACTGGAATGGAGGGAAACCTTAATTCGGTGTCTGGAGAGTGTTGCGTCCCGGTCCGGATCTAAGCCAGAGCCTGTCACCACCCCGATCGTCTACGCTTGAGGATCTTCACGTCCTGCCTGACCGGCCTGATCTTCTCATCTTGCCCGCCCACCCACCCGTCACTGAGAGTGAGTTTCTGGAATATAATTTAGAGTTAACCCTTCATCTGTCTGATTATTTTATATTGGACTCACTGGTCCCACCCAGTCTCCCTCTCCCACCTCCTCTTCTAAATGTCCTTGTCAGTCCATCATCTGGGGCTTCTTCCCAGTCCGCAGCCACGTCTGCTGCCCTGTCCGAGTTGTCTCCCACCAGTCCCGATGTTTCTCCGTTGACTCCTCTCAGTGACGTGGTTAGACCGCGGGCCTACTGTGAGCCACCTCCCCCAGGGTATGGGGATCCCGTGGCTCCACCTCCTTCTTTAATTCGTGTCATTCCACCTTGACTCGTCGCCCTGATACCTCCACCTGCACTCCTCCCTCCCTCGATGTCTGCTGTGACCGTCGAGCAATCAGTTTTGCCGAGCTCCCTCAAACCGTCGACTTCACCCGAGTCTGACATCACGTCACCTTTGCCACGGACCTGCGGGCAGTCAGATGCCCTCCATCCCTCCACCCTTACGGCTCAGGCTAGCTCCGCCCTCGGTCGCTCCTACTCAACCTCAGCCCTTCGGATCCCTGCATCCACCTCGGGGGGTCGTCACTGCGGCTCCGGCATGACCTGAGCCCCAGATTGTCATGGTTGAGCTCTAAGTGCTTTTGATGTGAGAGATCGAATATTCAGCAACCTGAGCTGTGTCACTTTTTTGTTCAATTGTATTATATCTGGTTTTTATTTGTTGAACATCAATTAAATGTTTACCCTTGGATGGGTTTAGACGTTTTTTGCATTTCCTAATTCGAGGAACAGACACATTCTCTATATTCAATTAAATTCAAATTTATTTGTATAGCGCTTTTCACAATACATATTGTTTCAAAGCAGCTTTACAGAAAATGCATTTCAGAAATGTACATACAAAAATACAGTTAGTTAATCATAAATTTAGGGCATAACATATCGCCGGCGTTGGGTCGTCTCTTCACAGGCGTCGAGTCGTCTCTTCACAGGCGTTGGGGCATCTGAAGTCTCCATGAGAGGCTGGATACATAACTGGAGCTGACGAACTCTATTTGAGTTAAAAAACGGCAGATGGGAAATAATTAGCGTAGCTGCTGTTCATAATATGAATGCATTTGATCTGATTTAACTGTAGTATAAAAGGTATGAGATGCATTACATGAATGCTTGGCTAAAGAGATGCGTCTTTAATCTAGTTTTAAACTGGGTTTATATGATGATATCTAGGGGAAAGAGTCTCTATATGATGATATCTTGATGAAAGAGGCTCTATATGATGGGATTTATCTGACCTTGGTGACGTGAGGCCGCTAGCAGACGGTCGGTTAAGCCAGTCTGTCTGCTTCCTGACCTGAGCCC